>NW_005871057.1:9768383-9805411 GCF_000147115.1 Myotis lucifugus | reverse complement strand
TTATATATATAATATATATATATATATATATATTTATTCAGTAGAATAAATTTGGTATAATTATTATCTTGCTAGTTTTAAGGATTCAAACTATACAAAATTATTAGGTATGAACCCTAATCTCAATGAAAAGTAGAGTTTGATAAAGGCTATGTAAAAGATAAATGAGGAAATGCAAAAGGAAAATAAGAAGTAAGGTTACAAAAAAAGTCAATGAAGACTTTATAGTATTTCACACCAAAAGACAAAATGTAAAATCAGTTTTTTAATAATATACAAAATATATTTAATTATATTTTCTATAATCTAACATAAAAATTCAAGTGTTTTTTTCTCCCTATTGAGCGTCCTCCCTAGCAAATACCTGTACCACTTGTTATGCGTGGAGCCTTACCTGAATACTTAGGACATTTTCCCATAGTCTCTTTCCAGATTCCTTTTCTTTGTCATTAAATTATACTTTTTATAAATTTCACTACCTCAATGTTTATATTATTAAACTTGATAATGTGAGAAATCAATACCTCTCAATGTGTGTACATTAACAAAATACTACTTATATAATCTTTCACTGAGAGAGTTCTTCAGAATAAAATCTTATCCAAAGGTGAGAGTCAGGTCTATAATAGAAGACTATCTTTCAGATATGTGTGTCTTTCAACCCTTCTCATATCACATTTTGCTCTTCTGGCAAGTTTTAGACATAGAAAATTTGAAATATAACCATATAGGCACACATTTACTGCCATGTACATTGGTAGATTGTCTAAAAATTTCTGTGTTAGTTTATCCAGTTCACAATTCCCATACTAGCTATCTAATGCAGTAATTCCTATTGACCATGTACACTGTTTTCTGTGAGGGTAAAAAGAAAGACATATAATAAAGCATTTTTGGTGCTAAAATGCTACATCAGGTACCTTAATTTGCCACAAATAAGACTAAATTAGAGCTTAAAATGAGAACATTGCTACCTTGTTCTTCTGGTAGCAATGCAGCATCCTAACAGCATGTAAGCCATCACAGGATTTAGAGCTCAACTCAATCAGTGGCAACAAAATTAGAAATAAATAGAGGAGGATCAATACAGAGTGTTGTCTGGAATAATGAAACAGCCCTTGGCTGGAAAAATCTATTTTATTTTTCTTCTTTAGCTAGGTGTTCTGGAAGTTTCTGACCTGGCTCAATAAAAACTAAGTTTACTTTGTTTATAAAGACAGAGAAGAGTCAATGGTAAATATGATGTAATATACATAAATCTAAACACATATATACAGTATCCCCCAAAATGTATACACACTTTAATAGTTTATAGCTCAGTTTTTAAAATGAAATGTATTTTAATAAAAACTGCCTTTATAATCCTTCAAAGTGTGTGTTTACATTGCTTTGGGACAACTGGCAGAAAATCGGGTATTTTTATAGTAATAGTTTTTTATTAAAATTATATTATAGTTCATTCAAATTCCTAAAATAGTTTTAAATCTATCATTTGACATATCATTAATAGCACTCATTTTTTCTTGAATGTATTCTTTCAAGTTTAAGAGTTTATGATATCATTTTTGCAAAGCTACTTACAAGAAGAGCTCCTAATGCATTTTAATGTCAGGATATGTGAAATATCTTGGAAAAGGAAAAATAATAACCAAGGTTGCTCCTTGCATTCTAAAATTCTTAAAGTGCTAGATGCAACTTAGGAACTAAGGAGCTTTAAGCTGCCTAATGAAGGAAGTACTGGTTCCTCTGGTCATGCGACCAGGGACCAGGATACAGCAGCAATGTGACTTCTCAGTATTTGTCCATCTTCATCCAGGTAGGTCAGCATTGGGCTCTTAGAAGAAGAACCAGTCCTTTTATGACATTATTGGGAGACAGAGTTTAGTTTTATGGTTGCAGCTATATGGTAGAGCCATCAAGTGACAGACTTCACCATATCAGACTTCTTATTTGGAGAAGAAACAAACCATCACACTGATAACAATGGTGGGATTGGAGTCTTAGTGTCTAAGCCTTGCAATTGACCAGACTGAGTTAAATCATTAGCCTAAGCCAGTTTCATAACTTTTGAGGAAAGAAAACACATTTTCTATCAGGCTAGTCAGAAGATGATCAGTTCTAAGATATTAGTTCTTTCCTTTCAATATCTTTGTTATAAATGATTATAACACACATGGCTCTTAAATATTAATTAAAATGGGAATTACTTGAATTCTTATCTATAAGTTAAAGGACTATGGATAGATGAGACTATTCCCTTAAAAGTGCCTTTTGAATATATCTACCATAACTAAGCAAAACTTTTAAATTCTATTAGGAATAAAAAGCTTTTAAGTGAAATTTTTAAAAAAAGACAGAAAATATTATCAAAGAAAGAAAGAGTAGCATCACTAATTGATATATATATATATATATATATATATATATATATATATATATATCCCTCAGCTTTTTAAGGAACATAATTACCAAATTTCTATTTCAAGAGTTTATTTCTTTTCTCACAGTTATCAATCCTTAAAAATATTAGGTATTTTAATCTTATATTTTTATTTCAATTCAGATATATGTGTTAATAATTATTTTTAATAGTCATCCAAAAATATGTTGTCTATTAAAGTGTAATACACAAGTCAAACCAAAACACCCCCCAAAAGAAATCCTTGTTTCGAAATATTTAAATGTAAAATATTATATTTATAGGGGAGTTTAGAACTATTTTTCAAATGTTTTATTTAAAACTTTGATTTTATACTCTTTTGATACATAAAAGTGACTGAGTTATGAAAATATAATTTCTTAATTGTTAATATGCTATACAAACTATGTTGCAATATTTTATCTCCTTTTCATTACTTTTTTACTGGATTTACATTTTAAAAATAAAGCCTCAGACACCTTTATTTAATTATTATTGTGATGAGAGCAATTTTATTACAGTGCCAATTCTTTTAATGCCAATTTATTTTAAGTTGGCATTTATTTATAGTATAAAATTTTTTAAAGAAGCGACTCGTAGAAAAAAATTACTGTATAATGTTTTCAAGGTTACAGTCTCATTTCTCAATGGTTCTAATACATGCATACAAATCTAAATGACCATTTAATCTGCCAAACTCAGATACATAAGTCATTTCAGAAAATGAACACTGCCACTTTAATAGCTACAAGCAATACAAACAACAAGCTTGAGTCGATCTTCTCTATAGGTCGTGGTGTCTATGATAAAAGGAAAAAGAATGAACCATCTAATTATGGCTTTAGATTTTGAATAGTGTGGAATCTAACTGTTGGACTCAAAGGTGGGTGATAATGAAAAACAACTGCTTTCTTTTAATGTACCTTGGAATTATATCTGTGACATCACCTCTTTGTCAGCTATTCAGACACCACTGCAGTGAAATCACTCTGGTTATTTTGTGCAAGAAATTCATTTTAAGGAACAAAGCAGCATTCTCCAAAATTTTTTTAAAGTATGTTTTTATTGGTTTCGGAGAGAGGAAGGGATACAACTATAAGGACATTTCTTCAAAAACTAAAACAAACTATAATAAAATCAAATAAATAAGCAAATACATACATACTTGGATACCTACAGATATACATGCTAAATGGAGAACTTTTGAAAATATGAGAATAAAGATATCAACTGTCAACTCATGTATAATTCTTGTAGAAAGTCAAGGTGAAATAGTCAGCCTTTCATTCATCAACAGATTTAATGGAGCAACTACATTTTTTACTAATGATTCCACATGTTTGAATATATATCCATAAAGACAACAGAAAAATGTTCCCAACTACCCTCTATTATCAGTTATTTTAAATCTAAGTGCCAGTTTCTAATTAAAAATTCAAGTGGGGTAAAATAAATATATTCTTAACATTCAGAGATTCAAGGAATTTGTCTACCACAGACTAAGAGGAAAAAATTATCATGATATATTCAGATAAATAAAAATGTAACCACACCAAAAATAAAAAACTGAGAGAAAGAGTGAGAAATTAAAGAGACAATCTTCTCAAGTCAACATGTAATCTTATATACATTCATACGTATTTCTTATGAATAAAAAGGAATTAGGTACCTGTTACTATTGAGCAAAGCAAATTTATTTATTAATATGTATGTAAAAGCCTTAAATAAAATATTATCAAACAAAAGCCAACAATATTTTACATATTTTGAAATGGTGTTTATTTCAGGATTCATACAAATCTATTAAAAATCTATTAATATGCCTACATAATATATTAATTTATATTTCTGCACAACAAATTATCACAAGTTTAGGATCTTTAAACAAAGTACCATTATTATCTCACAGTTTTTATGGCTTAGAAGTTCAAGCACAGACTAACTCTATCCAGGGTCTCTCAAGGCTACAATCAAAATATCACATGATCTCATTCATTTGTGAATTACAATGAACAACATAAACTGATGAACAAAAACAGATCCAGAGATAGGGAAGCATTGATCAGGTGCTCAAACCTCAGAGGGAAGGTAGAGGAGGGTGGGGGAAAGGGAGAGAGATCAACCAAAAGACTTGTATGCATACATATAAGCATAACCAATGGACGCAGACAACAGGGGTTGAGGGTGAGGGCATGATTGAGGGGGGTGTGGGAATGGGGGGATAAGGACACATATGTAATACCTTAATCAGTAATAAAAAAAAGTCTCATCTGAGGCCTAGGGTTCTCTCCCAAAATCACATTGCTGTTGCATTATTCACTTCCTTGCAGTTGTAGAACTGAGGGTCACAGTTGCAAGAGGCCACCTTTGTCGATTGGTAGTTCATAGCAAGTCTGTTAGCTTCTTCGTGGCCAGAAAGAAAGCATCTCTACTGCTTCTAGGCAGAGACTTTTTTCTCTGACCTCTGGACCTATTTTTAAATGTCTAATCCATCGAGTTTCAACCAGTGTGCTACAAGAGGCCCACTGGTGTGCTGCAAAAATTTTTAAAACATGTAATATATGACTATTTAGTCAGAAGAACTGATGTATTTTTCCTTAGATTCTCAAATTAAAAAATGACAACAGCCAACCCACAATAGTCATCTGGTGTGAATGAATCAAAATTACACCTATTTTTTTTGTCAGATTGGCCAAATATATATATATATAGGTGTACTGAAGACTTTTAGTAATTAGTTTGTGTGCCATAAGATTAAAAAGAGTGAAAATTGCTGGTCTATTCTGATGAGCTCAGACCCACCCAGAATAATTTTCTTTTTAATTAACTTAAAGTAAATTGATTAGTGGCTTTTGTATCTGCAAATCTCCTTTTTAAAATTTCATTTAATGTAATTTAATCACTAAAGCAATATTCCATCACCTTTTCCATATTCTATGTGATAGAATGAAGTTACAAATCCTGTATACACTCACATTGGGGGGACTGAACAAGGATTTGAGTCATTGTGGATCATTTTAGAACTCTTCCTGTTGCTGAAAGATTGGGTGGGTGGAATTCTTCCACCACTAATGGGAGTGGGGTTCTTGCATTATCTTCAGAAAGGAATTTTCTAAGACTCACATGGGAGAGTGAATAATTTTTATTTTGGTAGAGTTACATCTCTTGACTTGCAAAGTCCGTTTGTCTTTAAACTAGTTCTAGAAAATGTACAGCTGGGGTTTAGTAGAGCTAAACACAGGGCCAGTTTCCAGAGTTTCCGTTTCATGGTGGAGCTGAGTCCAATGCAGCATTAGGCTAATCACACTCCATTAGTCCATTGCATGGGTCCCACATGGCCGTGAGCCACATGGCTGAATGCAGGGGAGCATGCCCCCTGCTACAAGAGTCCCAGGAGAGCAAGAAGGCTACAGGTGCAAGGGCCAAGAAAGGGAACTTTTTTTTTATTCTGGAGTTAAGTATTTCAGATTCTGAGCCCTTGCAGTGGCCATGCCTATTCTGGCCACTGACTTGCTCCCAGGTGTGACTGACAGAAAAGCATCTTTCCACATTTCCCTGATCTTACTGGACATACATCTATTGTCCAGTCCCTTTCCCCAGTGATTTTCAAGGAATACATAGAGATTTAACTGTAGCTCTCTGACAAAACTGTATAAATAGCATGTCTATGTTATCTAGTCTCACCTTTGCTCCTTTCCTGTTCATAATAAGCAGGTAATTAATGGTATCATTCCTACAATATATAATAATGGAAATATATTTAAAAAATCCATTTTTAGTTTCATTGAGCCATTAATTTATCCATTATTATGCAATAAAAAATAAATAAAAATAACACGATTATTTCTGAAGATTCTTAAAAGCCATTTGATAAAATATTACCGCCATTCTTGTTAAGTAGACAATAAGTTATTTGAGATCAATTAATATGTATTTAATATGTTAGAATTGATATATTTCTAGACTGAAGCCACTAACTTACTTACTTAATGAAGAAATGCTAAAAACTATTATACTTTCTCAAAAATAAAAAATGATATTATTTATCTTGACTACTACTTAACATTATGTTGGGAGAAAATTCTCCATGGTCTTTCTGTTGGCTATAGAAATTGTGTTCTTCCACAGGATCTCGAGGAAAATACCCCAAGGAGCCATGCATGGGAGACTGTGGTGAGGCAAGATTTATTTGGAAAGGCTGCCACTGGGTTTTCAATGTCCCATTTCCCTCAGTCCCTCCATGGAGAATGTCCAATCTTATCTTCATTAACCCCCTGGGGTTATGACCAGGAGCTTTCTCAAAATAACCAATCACTCTCCCAGTCTTTCATGTGGGCTTCTGATGGGTCTACCTCCTAGCCAATGATCTGTTCCCAGGGCACAGCGACAGGCCTCTATGGTCAAGCATCTCTTCCTGCACCATTTTGACCTCTGTTGCTCATGTGTTTACCTCCCTTGCTCCCTTGACAATCCGGTACTAGAGGAGGAGGGAGGGGTATTAATCCTTAGCAGGGCACTGCTATGACCCCCTGGAGCGTATGAAGCTGTAACTTCCTGCTGAAGCAAACAGGCTCAGTGTCTGTTTCAGCTCCCCAGCCCAATTGGCTCAACTGTGTCCAATTGCCTTTGCTTCCTTTCTTTAATATCTCGCTACCTACAGTAACATTTCTTCAGCTCTTCTAGCAACTTTTATTCTTGAATGTAAAGAATTTTGTTTGTATATTATCCAGCCATTTGAATATATATAGACATAGTATCTCCTTGAAGAACAGAGAGAAGATGTGTTTACTAACCAGGAATAGTAAAGATAATGTACATCTACACAATGGAATACTACACTGCAGTAAAAAAGAAGGAATTCTTACCATTTGCAACAGCATGGATGGAACTGGAGAGCATTATGCTAAGTGAAATAAACCAGTCAGAGAAAGATAAATATCACATGATCTCACTCATTTATGGAATAAAATGAATAACATAAACTGATGAACAAAAACAGATCCAGAGACAGAGAAGCATCGATCAGACTTTCAAACCTCAGAGGGAAGGTAGGGGAGGGTGGGGGTAAGGGGAAAAGTTCAACCAAAAGACTTGTATGCATGCATATAAGCCTAACCAATGGACACAGACACCAGGGGGGTTGAGGGCATGAGTAGGGGAGTGGGGGGGCAATGGGGTGATAAGGACACTTATGTAATACCTCAATCAATAAAGAAAAAAAAAGATAATGTGTCTTCCTCTGGGACACAGTTGGAGCAGATTTGCTTGTTTTCTCCTTATATGGTGGCAGAGAGGTATCCTAAATTCCTCAGCTATGACACAAACCCACTGCATCCACAGCTACTTAGGCTAATCCACATCTCTCCTGGGGAACTTGGAGACTAAGGAGAACCAATAGAAATAGGAAATTT
This sequence comes from Myotis lucifugus, assembly GCF_000147115.1. Lineage (NCBI taxonomy): Eukaryota > Metazoa > Chordata > Mammalia > Chiroptera > Vespertilionidae > Myotis > Myotis lucifugus. The sequence continues at coordinate 9,797,581 of NW_005871057.1, read as the reverse complement.
ATGTTGCCTGTTTTGTTGTAAGTAATAAAATCCTTTGTGTGTGACCCAGGAGTCTCATGTTTCCTGTCAGCATGCCTGGAAATATGGCAGTCTATTTTAGTTTGCAAGTAGAGTAAAATATCAGATCATTGACAGTTTGTGATGCCTAGTTTTGGAGACATAAGCTATTGAATTAAGGTGAGAATAAACAATGAGTGTGATTAGAATTGGAAAGGAAAACATAATATCCCTAGTTGGATATAATCTGAATATCCATCTGGGAATGTACCTCAAAATCAATTATACAATGCAAACAAATATTAAAATGATACTGTAAAATGTATGGTTTTATAATCAACATACTGAAAACAAAAAAATCTTCATTGATTAAAATAAAATACAAAGAAACTTAATAAAATGAAACACTAAAAAGATACTTTGATAGCAAAATAAAATATACTTGTGCATAAACTTGATATTGAGGAATCTACACAAATAACTCTAAAACCCATTTTTTAAAGACCCAAAATTAGACTTAAAAATGAAAAAATAGCTTGGCTGGAGTGGTTCAGTAGTGGAGTCTCGACCTATGAACCAAGAAGTCGCAGTTCTATTCCCAGTCAGGGCACATGCCTGGGTTGTGGGCTTGATGTCCAGTGGGGCATGCAGGAGGCAGCTGATCAATGATTTTCTCTCATCATTATTGTTTCTATCTCTCTCTCCCTCTTCATTACTCTCTTAAATCAATACAGATATATTTTTAATGAAAAAAATATATTACTTATGTGAATAGGAAGACACAAAACCAAAAATTTAGTTTTTCCTCAATTAATTTATGAATGCTTTAAAATTTCAATTAAAACAGTGTAAAATCTTTGGAGCCAACTCTGAGCTTTAAAAGTTGGTTAGAAAGTTTACTTGGAAGAGAAAGTAACTGAGATTATCCAGGAAACACAGGAAAAGAAGAATAAGGAAAAGAAGAATAAGGAGAAGGGCAAAACAGAGAGACTAGTGCAGCCGTGGGCAAACTACGGCCCGCGGGCCGGATCCAGCCCATTTGAAATGAATAAAACTAAAAAAAAAAGACCGTACCCTTTTATGTAATGATGTTTACTTTGAATTTATATTAGTTTACACAAACACTCCATCCATGCTTTTGTTCCGGTCCTCCGGTCCAGTTTAAGAACCCATTGTAGCCCTCGAGTCAAAAAGTTTGCCCACCCCTGGACTAGTGGAAATAGTTCACCATAAATACAGTCTCTTAAATTAGCAGAAAAAGAGTGCCATTTTGATAAGTGATGTTGGGAAAAAAACATAGCATTGGATTAATTCCCCCATTATATACCAAGTTTATTTCCAAATTTATTCTCTTTGGACCAAATATGTAAATATACCGAATGTACTATAGAACTATGAGGGAAAATGTGGAACTTCTCTTTAAGGAGTAGGGAATTTTCTCCAGTCATGACTTGAAATCCAGCATGATAAGAAAAAATACAAATTGAATTTCATTAAAAAATACTTGGCAAAAAACAACCATAAGAAAAAGTTTAATTTCCAGAATTCCAAGTAAAATGGAAACATTATTCCAAGTGTCCAATAAAATGATAACACTTGAACAAACTAAAGCTCTTAAGGGAGTGTATTTGTCCAGAGTCAAAGTTGAGTGACCCCCCAATTTGTTTACTCTCAATATTCAACAGTATCTTTTTCACAACTTGCTCTTGATTTCATCTCACACTTAATTGTATTTAATTGCACTATATTTACCTTTCTTGATTAATAGTCTACATATTCAACATTCAAATAATTTATTCATCTTTTAATATTTATTTTGTTATTTTTGAAATGTTTTATTAATCTTCCCCATCCGTTTCAAGGAAAAATGTTTTTATAGACAGTATTTCACTTTTCTTCTTCTCTTTCTTTTTTAAAACTATATTTTATTGATTTCAGAGAGGAAGGGAGAGGGGTAGAGAGATAGAAACATTGATGAGAGAGAAACACTGATCTACTGCCTCCTGCACGTCTCCTACTGAGGATCGAGCCCACAACATGGGCATGTGCCCTGACCAGGAATGAACCATAACCTCCTGCTTCATTGGTCAATGCTCAACCACTGAGCAACACTGGCCAGGCTCTCTTTCTTTTGTCTGACCTTGAAATTATAGATTAACCTTCTAACTTTTTAAAAATAGATAATAATCAAGTAGCATGTGTTGAATAACTTACCCATAAAATGGTTAGTATCACAGCTCTTTAGGACCAAGCCCTGTATCTTAATTAAACTATATATCAGTACAATTGCTATTGGAAAAATAACATATTTTTTCTTTCATTAAATTGGCGTTTTTTATCCACTAAAGTATGTATTTCTCTAAGTAAATGCATACTGTCATGAATAGGTATATTTAGTTGTATGTTCTACATTAACCCTTCATTTTTATAATGATGAAAGTATAATAGAGGTGCCATCCCAGACTCCTGGGACAATGACCCGGTGTACTGTGTATTGCACTATACAGTGACAACTGGGAAGCTATTTTCTGTTATACCTGTATTTGTACACACACACACACACACACACACACACACACACACACTTTTTGGAGGGGAATCAATACTTAATGGCATATGTACTTGTTTTTATTTTATTCCTTTTATAGCTACTTTTAAAGGTCATGGCCATGCCTCAGAGATTTTTCTTGAATTCCATTTTTCTTTGAATTTAGTGGAACATTTCTTACATGTTTGTCTTCCTGATATTTTTATTGTTGCTTTTCCATTTTTTATGGTCTCCAAGTTGTTCCGTGGAATTCTTTCATTATTTTTTACTAGTTTACTTATTTTAAAATGGCAGTGCCATAGACCCTTGCTATTATTTTCACCTAGAATGTGGTGGAAGCAATGGCAGTATAGTAATTTTTACAGTAAGAAAGGTAGCATTCAGTCCTTTTTTATTTTATTTTCAAATTGAACATGTGTTTATCTTCTGAAATGTCTGGATTATAGTAGGAGATTAAAAAACATAAAATATGCTATTTAACGAAACAGTTTTAAATTTTTTAGACACTACATTGAAAAACAACAATCTTTTTTTTTCTAAAAGGAATTTAATCTTCAGTACATTTTCATCCTGTTAATTCCTCTAGTCTATATCTTTTAATAATGTAAATACCTTCTCAGGGAAAGTAAAATTTCTTTAGCATCATAAATGAAAGTAAGTTGGGCTTATCCATCATCAAGTCAACATTTTTTGAGTGACTAGAATATGCCAGACACTGTCAACAACTGAGGCTAAGGAAAGGATAAAAGTGCCTTTGATCAGTTTCAGTTCAGATGGAAAAAATGCTGCTTGGTTTAAAATAAAAATAGTGTCAGAAGCAATGCATTTAGTATTCTGGGTGTCAAAATATACCTGATGTTGTGAGCTACTAAGAGGTAGGCACTTCTTTTTTCAGTAGCTGCCAAAGGCAGATTTTACCTGGCAGCAATAGCTTTCCCTCTCTTGTCTTCTGTCCTCCACTTTTGTTTTCCCTGCCTTTGTCCTTTGACAGTGGTTTGATGAAGTCGCTTTTGTTTATTCAGAGGGCCTTTGGATCCCCTTGCCTTCTGTTCTCTCTTCCTAACCCATGTATTAGGCTGTTCAAAAACAATTCTCTGTTTTATGTTAATCTTTGATGCACTTATACATCCTTTTCCTTAGTTTTTGTGTTGATTAATAACACTATCTTAACCTCTGATTAATATCACTATCTTAACCTCTGACCTCCTTTATTTAAAAATAATTTAGGTTATTTGGACATAAAATTGCAATGCTTATGTTGACTTTTATGATGCTAGTTTATAACTGCATCTCTACTGACTAATTGCTACTAGTATACCAACTTTCCTACTGGTTTCACCTTAAAGTTCAGAGTAACTTGGAAATTGGAGATAAGATATGATTTAATTACCCCTTATCTTCTTATAAATGTAGTTTGTTCATTTATTCACTATGTGTATTTTTAGCAACCTTGTGCATGTTATGCACTGTATATTTCTGGTAGAAATAACCATTGAACATAATAAAATTATAGCCCTTATAAGGTTAAGCTCTCCGTTGTGAGGAAGAGCAAAGTCAATGAACTAAAGCAAAAATGGTATATTATACAATAATGATAAGTTAAATATCCTATATAATAAAGAGCTAATATGCTAATTAGACCAAACAGCAGAATGACCTTCTGGACGAAGCCAGGGCTGCAAGCACTGAGCCCCTTGCAAGAATTTCATTCATTGGGCCTCTAGTTACAGAATAAGGCAGGATAAAGGGACAGAAAGCAATGGAAATGAGAATTGGCTTATCTTTTATAATGAATAGTCAAGTGATTCCTCTCTAGAGAAGAGCTTGCCCTAGATCAGCGGTTCTCAACCTGTGGGTCGCGACCCCTTTGGCGGTCGAACAACCCTTTCATAAGGGTCGCCTAAGACCATCCTGCATATCAGGTATTTACATTACAATTCATAACAGTAGCAACATTACAGTTATGAAGTAGCAACGAAAATAATTTTATGGTTGGGTCACAACATGAGGAACTGTATTTAAAGGGCCAGAAGGTTGAGAACCACTGCCCAAGATGGACAAAGGGTAAATGTTTTGCAAAGAACTGTATCCAATCAGATTGAAGAACATTTCAGCAGAAGAAAGAATAAGAAATGAAGGCCTGGAAGTAGGCATTAGGGCACTTCTTTGTTGTATAAAAAAGAATTTGTGCAATTGAATATACAGTGGTAAGATCAGGCAGAAAAGAACATGGAGTAAGGCAGATATTACTACTATTTTTCCCCATTTTAGAGATGTGAATTTTATGTCTTTGCAAACACTGGACAAATGCTATATATTGTCATAGTTGGCATTGATTTTCCTTGGAGAAGCATGGGATAATTTAAGCATAGCAATTAACATATATAATTCTCTTATGTAGTCATCACAATATCTCTGTGATATTCTTTTTTTTAAAATCTTTATTGTTGAAAGTAATATATATGACTCCTTTTACCCCATTGACCTCTTCTAACCTGCCCCTGCCCACTGCCCCCTACCTTCACTACATCACTGTGATACTAAGAATAAATGTCAGTAAATTTTCCAGGTGATAACACAAAGGAGTTATGATTTGTCTAACATAAATGGATAAATGATACATTAGCATTTGTTGGAGACTCTTTGAATAGTCAATTAGCTCTTTTTATCACTGGTTTCTACTATTTAGAAATATGTTCACAGAATCAAATTGTTATCATCGTTTAGCTTCATTAATGGTGACCCAGTAACTGAAAAATCCTTACTCCTCATTAAATGTAAGATGTAGAACACAAATTCAAGCTGGGTAAAATGAGGTTTTCATACTAGAGCCCCAGAATTGATGAATGAAGTCTGTGTGTGGGAAAATTTGCTTCTTTATAGTCTTAGAGTTCATCTGACAATATATCCTCATGTGGCATTTCAGTTTTGCATTGCCAATTCAGTTACCTTCCAAAAGGAGTACTTGAGAAATAATGGCATATCTACACTAAGAAGGTAAATTTTGAGGCTTGAGACTGTCCCAAAAGTGCTGACCACCTGGTGGCTAAGAGCAGAAATGTACTTTCTTCTAACTTCATCTATCCATCCATCCAACCATACATCCGTCCGTCCATCTATCCATTCATCCATCCACCCCTCCCATAGCAGAAAACATAGGGTTAGGTCATCAGAGCCAGGTTCTTATTGCAGTGTAATGACACTGGAAATAATGTAATCCAATGATATTTGACCTTCCCCAATTATATCAACCACTCTTCCACCTCAGAGGAGGCATATAGAGAAAGTCACAATGAAAAAGAGATTCAGAGTTATCCTTTTGATAATTCTTCCTTTCAGCAATAAGGGGGCATGAGATTGGGAGTAATGATAATTCCTCTTTTTTTTTGAAAAACATTTTTTCATATATATTTTATTGACTTTTTACAGAGAGGAAGGGAGAGGGTTAGAGAGTTAGAAACATCGATGAGAGAGAAACATCGATCAGCTGCCTCCTGCACACCCCAACGGGGAATGTGCCCACAACCAAGGTACATGCCCTTGACCAGAATCGAACAAGGGACCTTTCAGTCCAAAGACCAATGCTCTATCCACTGAGCCAAACTGGTTAGGACGATAATTCCTCTTAACATTACAGAGAACACAATTTATTATTGACACCATCCACTGTATCTACCCTTTGATAATTGTACCATATATGTGTAATAAAATTTGACATTCAAGGAAAATAATCGTTGAAGAGTCAGATGTCTGAATGACATAGAAATTAGAGATACAATATAATAATAATTTAGATTCAGAAGATCAGTTGTATTAGCTATCTATTTCTGCATATCAAATTAACCCAAAACTAGTGGCATAAACAGCAATCTCTGTTATCCCAGTTTCTGTTTTTGTAGGAACCTGGGCATGGCTCAGCCAGGTCCTGTGGCTCAGGGTCTCTCATCGACTTCAATCAAAGTGCCAGCTGGGGTGACAGTCACTTTGAATCTTGGCTGGAGGAGAATCTGCTTCCAGCTCACTTACCTGGCAGTTGGCAGGACTCATTTCACATGCTGTCACAATAGGCCTCAATTATTTGCTGCCTATTGGCCAGAGATTGCCTTTCATTTTGTGCCAACTGGGCCTCTGCACAGGTAGCTCACAATATGGTGGCTTGCTTTATCAGGGCAAGCCAGTAAAGAAATGGAGAGAAAGGAGGATATTTAACCACTTTTCCTCTTCCAAAGAACAAGGCTGTTTTAACATGGTGTAAGCATGGCAGGGTATGTATGTGCAAGCATGTTAAAAGCATAAGATGCTGTGAAAACAGAAATCAGCATTTCTGTTCTTGCTGTAGGCAGTAGTATATTTGAAATAATAATCTATTTGTGGTATTATTAAAATAACATTTATGTTATGAGATTTGAATAAGACCCTACAAAGCTATATTTTAGAGTAGTAAAAGCTAAAGATAAAACCATAATTTTTGAAAAAATAAGTAGGTTTTTAAAAAATATATTTTATTGATATTTTACAGAGAGGAAGGGAGAGGGATAGAGAGTTAGAAACATCGATGAGAGAGAAACATCGATCAGGATGCACCCGCAACAAGGTACATGCCCTTGACTGGAATCGAACCTGGGACCCTTCAGTCCAGGCAGTAAGTAGGTTTTAAAGTAAAATATTCAGTAGAGTGAAGGAAACCTTTCATTTCACAACTATTTTTAAGCACCTTTGCAATGCTAATCAAACTAAATGTGGCTCAGTTATAGATCTAAAGTGAGTTTAATTTTCCTTATGTGTTAGGAATGCATTTGGGGGAAATTAAGGCTTTGAAGAATATTAGAATTAACCTAATGCAAACTTCATGTGTTGTAAATGTGGAGAGAGGCAGAGTTAAAAGTTTACCTAGATCTTATACAACAAAGGAGCATCAGAGTCATCCCTAGAATAAAGGCCTCTCATATGTAAGCCAATATTTTTGCAAGAAAGGTAGTTGTTTTTACTCCTAGATTTTTTCTCTGTTCAATATTTTATTTCTAATAGCAAACAAAATAAATAGTTGCACAAGAGCAATACTTGAAGTGGAGTGAACATTTTATTCTAACATCAAAGACTCAGAGGTTTTTTAGGAGGTGTGTGTGTGTGTGTGTGTGTGTGTGTGTGTGTGTGTGTGTTTATGTCCTCTAAAAAATTTTTTATCATACATAAATGAAAGCATTGTACTGAAAGGTATTGAAACCTTTGGCATTAAAGTAAGGCATTATTTGTTATAGATATCACAAGGGGAATATATATATACAATCTTTTTTTACTTGCACAAAATTCCTTCATGAGAGCCAAGAACAAACATATTTATTATTTATAATTGCTATTTATAAAGGGTTTGGTAGGATGCATGAATGATTTCCTGGATAATAGCATATATCAGTGTCGGTATTTGAATGCTGGTTTGAAACTGGTTTCTTCTAGGTAGAATTCAAATAAGGAGCTTTAAATGATAGTGATAACTTGGCCTGATACCTGACCAAATAAATGGAATCTCTGGGTTGCATTCAAAGCATCAAGATTTTAAAAAAATTTAAATACTCACCTGAGGATATTTTTCCCATTGATTTCTAGAGATACTGGAAGGGAGGGAGGAAGAGGACAGAAAGAGAGAGAGAGAGAGAGAGAGAGAGAGAGAGAGAGAAAGAGAGAGAGAGAGACTGACTGATGTGAGAAAGACACATTAGTTGGTTGCCTCCCGTAACCAAAATGTGTGTCCTTTACCAGGAATCAAACCCTAAACCCTTGGGTCTGTAAGCCAATGCTCTAACCATTGAACAACCTGCCAGGGCTTAAAATTTTTTTTAGGTGATTAGCACACAGCTAGGGTTGAGTACTCTGAAGTTATAATAAAGAAGAAGATATTAATGTGAATTTCAGATTTCAGTGCATACACTGAAACTGCCAAGTTCAAACACTTTCAAAAAAAAGATGACATCTTCAGTCTTAAAATACTGATATTTACAGTTACTTTCTCTTATAGTTATTTTGGACTAATGCTCTTAAAGGTTTTAAGAGTTGCAACATCAAGTTATCAAATTAATGATGTGTCAACACCTGCTAACATGAAATAGGTGTTATGTTTCTAACAGCTAATGCTAGATTAATGTCATTTTAATCACAAGAAGTTCAAAATCCATTTCGATGTTAATCAGCAGTTGAAAGAATAGATTAGTAATACAGTGAATGCCATTGCCCTTTCAAGCATTTCTCTTATGTGATGCTCCCTGCTGATGTGAATAAGGTTGGCAGGCTGTGATACCATAAAGCAGGGGTATTAGATTAAACAAAAGAAAGAAAAAGATCCAGAAGAAGGAAAAGTTAAGAGACTAATACATTTATTTTGGCCTATAATAAATGATCACTTCGCCCTGGCAGTGTAGCTCAGCTTGTTAGAGCGTCCGCCCCATATGCCAAGGTTGTGATGCCATCCCAGGTCAGGATGCATACAAGAAGCAACCAATAAATGCATAAATGGGTGGTACTACAAACTGAGGTTTCTCTCTCTTTCTCAAATCAATCAATAATGATAATAATAAAAAATATTTAAAAAGAAAGAAAAAGATCCTGAAGAAGAAAAGTTAAAACAGACTTAATGATTTTATTTGCCTACAATAAATTATCACTTTAGCAATAGAGTGAATATGTTACTTTTTAAAATAAAAATTTATTTCACATTAAAAAATAGACATTGATTTTATGACATTTGAAGATTTATGACATTTGCGCTAAATCATTTTAATTTTAATGTAAACTTCTTAAACTCAAAATTATTTTAACCACTATGACTTGATATAATTTTAGTCTAGTATTGCTGCATTATTACAGTAACCTATCAATGGAAAGAAGGCAGCATCACAATAATATTCCTAAAAAAATATGGTCTTTTACTCTGATTCAAAGATAATATGAAAAGAACCCAAATCATATTTCCTTTTACTACAGATGTCTTATTCATTTCCTGAGCATGTTTGAAAATGATGAATTCTGTAATTATAGTTATTTTGTTCATCCAAAAAACATTTTCTATGGAGAGAAATTCAGATCAACATGAGATTTTTAGTTGAAGAAAGATATTTAAAAACTTGATTGATAATAGAATATTTTTGCATATTTCTGTACTGTAAGAAGGTTTAGCAAAAAAAAAGATAAAAATATTTTAACGTGTATTTTAATGTGTTTATTTCACTTAGCATTCTAGTGTAAAGCCATGTATTTTATATAATAAATTCAGGTATAGATTAGAAATGGAATTGCTATCATAAATGATTTGTTTCTTAAAGTAAACAAAATAAAGGGTGTCCCAAAAAATGTATGCACACTTTAACAGCTGATAGATCAAGTTTGAAATGAAATGTTTTTAATAAATACCACCTTTATAATTATTAAAAGTGTGGACACCCAAAGTATCCTCAATATACTATATATTGAGGATATCAGCTGTGTAGATATGCACGTAGATGAAATGCAGCATAGTCCCTCATTTCAGCAATATATCCTTACTTATTTTAAGCCAGAGTTTATATATTACTAGTCTTGGGTTCTTGATTCATTTCCTTTAATGTGCATCACTTTTGAGCAATGTTTTCTAGCTGCTGTTGTTGTGCCAGATTTAAGAGCAAATGAGAATATGATTAACAGGAATTGTCACACATATTTTAATCCATTCCCAGTTTTATTTATTATTATTTTTCCTTTTTATTGAATTTATTGGGGTGACATTGGTTAATAAAGTTATACAGGTTTCAGGTGCACAATTCCACTATACAATATCTGTACACTGTATTGTGTGTTCTTCACCCCAAGTCAAGTCTCCACCCATCAGTCATCAAACATTAAATCATGTGATGGCCATGACCTTGTTTTAACCCTTGTAGGAAAGCTACATTTTATGGCATGGGCTGCTTTATTAAAAAGAAATTATCTCATTTTTATCATTTAATTATTGACCAACTTTCTATTGGCTTTTCCATCCTAATGTCTGAATATATTGACTTTTTCTATTTGCTTTCATTCTTGGTTGCAAAATAGCCAATTCTTTGCTTCTTTACAAGTTTCCAGTATGCCTTGTCAAACACAGCTAACAGCAAAAAACACATGCAACTAAGAAACCATTTTTAACCTCTTATCAACCACAACCCTAGATAAATTATCAGTGTTCTATGTCTTCCAATTTCTTGCTGGTGTATTTAGTACTGAATATTTTTCACCACTAATATGGACCCTGTCCCAGTTTTATTTCCTCACTGCCCACTGCATGAGTCCTAAAATAATGACACATATATTTTATTTCAATTTTTGAGACAGCTCATAAATTAACTACTCATAGTTAACCAATTTCCATTTCAGACAGGATGAGCTAAATAAATTATGCTGTTTGGGGAAAAAAACACACCACAAAATCTTTATTTTTTATTATGGACTTAATTTCTAGAGAAATTTTAGATTTACAGAAATTTGAACAGAAAATACAGAAAGTTGGAGTTTCTCTTATTAACATCTATTAGTGTTGTACATTCCTTATAAATGATGAACTAATATTAATGTCATTATTAGTTAAAATCTCTAGTTTTCATTAGGATTTGGATTTTTGTTTTGTACAGTTCTGTGGGTTTTGACAAATATATCATGCCATATATCTGTCATTATAATATCAGACAGAATAGTTTTACTGCCGTAAAACCCCTCTGTGCTCTATCTATTTTTCTTCCTGTCATTTGTTCAAGCCCCTGGCAACCACTGATCTTTTTATATTGTCTCTAAAATTGTGCCTTTCCAAAAGGTTATATACTTAGAATTCTACAGTATGTAGCCTTTTCAGATTGGGTTCTCTCATTAGCCAATATGCATTTAAGTTTCTTCATGTCTTTTCACAACTTGATAGTTTATTTTATTGTTGAATATTGTTAAATAATGGTTGTAGCTATATATAATATCAGAATGAATCTGGCAAGTTTTAGTATGTCTTTCAGTTTCAAGATTTTATAAAATTAAAGCAGTATTAGCTCATGAAGTGGGACTCTATTAAGTGCAAAAGTGATCTTTTGGTTTCTTTAATAAAAAAATCTAGTTTAGAGTAATATCTCATGTATTTTAAAATATATATTTTATTAATTTTTACAGAGAGGAAGGGAGAGGGATAGAGAGAAACATCGATGAGAGAGAAACATTAATCAGCTGCCTCCTGCATGCCCCCTACTTGGATGTGCCCCGCCCCCAATCAAGGTACATGCCCTTGACCAGAATCAAACCTGGGATCTTTCAGTCTGCAGGCCAACGCTCTATCCACTGAGCCAAACCAGTTAGGGCTATTTCATGTATTTTAAAAAGATATATGAAAATGTAACTATAACTATAATTATTTAGTGGCACTTTAGTAGAAAACTTTAACTTTGCATTGAAATATGGTCCTTTCTTTTATCCATAGTAAAAAATTATATTTACAATTTAAAAAGGTACTTATTGAAGAATTGCCAAACTAATTTAATAAAAAATAACTATTCCACTATGAATTACTTTGAACAGTTAATAAATATTTAACACAATTTTGAAATGTAGAAGAGGAAGCTCTCTGAGAAGCTAATTTTCATTTTCTGAAGTAAAGAAAATCTAAGTGATTATCAATTACATTATTCTTGTTGTTCTTGCCAAAATATCGAGTATTTGTAACAGCACTGCTGGCCTGGAAATCCCAGAAATATGTATATGCACACTTCATTCATATGATTTTGAGCATTCTGCTTCTTTTGTTTAGTGTTTGTAAGAGAATATTATCTCCAAACATGTTTTGTTTTCCGCCAGGGTACACTGAACATTATATATTCTAGCATTGATCCTTTCTTCTCATGGTGTTAGGTGGTGGTATATGTATTGAATGTATTTTACTTAATAGACGGAGAGAAGAAATTTTATACACCACATTCAAATTTGGATTGTTATCTCTTCCTCTCACAATCCTCCAATTTCCATCTTTACGCCTCTGCTGATATTTTGTGGGCCATGTGTTCAGGAGATTAGCTTCACAGATGAACACGCTGACAAGGTATCTCTTCCTAATGGCAATATTGGATTTTGTAATATAGTTAAAATAAAATAATATTGAAAGTTGAGTAATACATTTTCAGTGTTAATTCACTGAAAATTTGGATTTTTTTTTATACAACACCTAGCATGATGTACCCAAAGCTTATATAACCTCATTTAATGTATGTAAGATTTTATGTACGGTGTAATAGAATATAAATTATTCAGTTGTTTAAGAGATATAATTGAAATTGAATTTTAATATTATGATATTTTAAGGAAAGCATAATGAGTGCAAAAATATCTAGTTTTGATAATGTAATGCATTTTTATTTAATACTATAATAAAAATGCATGTTACTTTATAACTAAAGTATTACCTATAGTTGTTATATAGACAAACTCTGCAGACATTGTACTCTGATAAAAATTCTCAATATGTGTAACAGATTGAATTTGCTGGTCTGCTTTAATTTTAACTAAAGGACAGGTCATTTTAAGAATTACATAAAATATCCCCAGCTAGTGTGACTCAGTTGGTTGGGTGTAGTCCCATGCACTGAATGGTTGCTGATTTGATTCCAGGTCAGGGTACATGCCCATCATTGAGGGTTTGATCCCCAGCTGCTGGAGGCAGCTGATTGATGTTTCTTTCTCACATAGATTTTTCTCTCTCTAACTGTCTCTCTTCCTGTCTCTTGAAAAACTTTATCTTAATCCTATAATTTTAATAAATTAAATAATTATATGCAATCTTAGAAACACTTTTGGTGGTATTTCAGTTTAACATCTTCCATACTATTTATAAAGCCTGAATTTAAGAAATGATTTACTTTATTATTTATGGATTTTTATAATTTGGGTGTTTGCTGTGAGAAATAATAAGGTTCCCATGCATTGTATGTATAGAAATGAATCAGAGATAGGTGAAAACAATGTTTTTAATGGCAGCAAAGCTCTAGCCATTTCATTAGTTTTTTTAATTTTCAGTTGAATTTGTAAATGTGCTTTTTAGTCACAGTAATTCTGCATGTGTAGTTCTCATCAATGAAAAAATTATACTTTTAATTTTATGATATTACTTTGTTTATAGAAAAAATACCAGCATAGTTGTGCACCTACTCCAGGCCATAATGCTATGATTGTTCAATGAATATTCATTAATGCAGTGTAATATCTTCAGCCACATATAATGTGTCTTATATATAATACTAGAGGCCCAGTGCACAAAATAGTGTATGGGTAAGGTCCATAGACCTGGCCAGTGATCAGGGCTGATCTGTGGAGCAACTAGTTGAGTGATCAGAGATCCCTGCTCACACCCGACTTGGCTGGCCTGGTGCTGCCCACTTGCTGGGCCTGCCCACCACTGCTGCTGCTGGTCGCCTCTCTCTGTGGGGCAACTAGCGGAGCAATCAGGGAGAAGAGAGGCCCCGCACACACCCGCCTTGGCTGGCCTGGGGCCTGTGGGCTGGGGGCAGCTTCTGCGTTGAGCGTCTGCCCCCTGGTAGTCAGTGCGTGTCATAGCAACTGGTTTTTCCTCCAGTCATTCCACAGTTTGGTCGATTTGCATATTAGGCTTTTATTATATAGGCTTGCTCCATACATGTAATCAATTATAAATGCTATGCATACAATCTTGTTTTTAAGAACTTATGAAAATTAATTAATTATTTCTATAGTCAATTTTGTGGTGAGCAGGCCAAATTATATTTGTGTCTTAATTAGGTGAGGAAAGAGACAGAATGTGCTTTGATTTAAAAATAACACTCTCCATGGGGGGGAAAAAGGATCAATTATCAGATAATTGGACATATTTCTATCACTGGAATGACTCTAAAAATTGATTTGTTTTACTCAGGGACTGGTAAAATAAACATTCTTCAAGATTAAATATCAGCCAAAATTATATTTTGTAAAGGAACCAAGATGTTGCTGTAGGTAAACATCTGTACTCGCCGCCTCCCACAACCACATCAAAATTACAACTACAATACAGACCAATACAGAGATGTATATAAGAGTTTTTGTTTTCACACTTTACTATGAATATGAAGCCTAATTAGAATATTGTCTCTTTTTCTATTTGAATGTGTCAGTTTTCATATTATGACTTTCACACCTGTACTGGCTAAGATTAAACAGCCATGTCTTCTGAGACCACCCGGCAACTAAACTGTGAAAATTAATTTCAATTTCACCTAAGCTCAACCCCATGCTGTTTTCCTATTACTCCCATACCAGGATACCTGTGAATTTCACCTACCAATGGTTTATTTATTATTACAGACAATACTCTAAAGAGTTGTAGTGACAAACTCCATTTCATATTTCCATACAATATTAAGAAACATTTTTTGATGGAAGGATATTATGACATTATTGATTATTATTTCTTATTGACAAATATCAAACTGAAAACCTCCTAATGATAAATATTAAATTCTTAAAAGCATTTATGCTAGCTGGCAATATGCTTGGTAATATCATATAAGAAACATGTTAATGACTTATTTATGTGGTATTTTTTAAAAAGTGTTAACATAAAGTAAAAATTGATAAAATTAAAAGAGATAGAAAAACCTACAATCACAGAGATTTAATAATTATCCTTTTATTATTGACAGAACAAAACCAGACAATGGCATTACAAGGTAACTTTAGCCCAACATAAGTATGTATGTATATATGTTTGTATTTGCATATGTGTATGTTTATACACTCATACATATATGCGAGCACACCTATAACATTTTTTATAAAGTATTAGCATTTAGAATCCACATGTGGATAAAAATAATATTACATAATGACCAAGTAAAGCTTACCTCTGGAATTCAAGACTGTTTTAACTTTGAAAAACAGTCAGTGCTATCCACCATATTAATGAATCAGAAAATGCAATCATTCCATTACATGCAAATAAATATGATAAAATTCAACTATATTTATTATAAGAATTCTTAGAAAACTGAGATAAAAAAGGAACTCCCTCAATCTCATAAATTGTAGCTTAAAAAATAGAGCTAACATTACACTTACTGACAAATATAAAACACTTCCCCTAGAAGATTAGGAACAAATCAAGGAAGAATATCTTCATCATTTCTAGTCAATGTTGTACCACGGTCATAGACAATGAAATAAACCAGGAATGGAGGGAGAAGAAACCATGGAAAGAAGAGAATACAAAAACGAACAAGAGAGAATGAGAAAGCTGGGAGAGAGAATGGAAGAGGGAAGGAGAGAGAATGGAAAAGCTAATGGGAGACAGAACATGTCAATTGGAATAAACCTAATTTATGTGCACAGGATATGATCAAGTGGGAAATCCTATGAAATCTATAAAAAATATATTTAATCAGCTCTGGTATTAGTTTAGCAGGTCATAAAATGCTAGATGAATATACAAAAACAATTATATACTCAAACAATTGGATATTAAAAGTTTTTTTTTGAACTAACACCTAAGTAGATTTTAATGAAAAATATTTAGGAGTAAATTTATATATGTGCAATATTTTCAAACTGAAATCCACAAAATACTGTTGAGAAAAAGTAACAAATACCAAAATAATCCAAGAGATAGATCTTATTATTTAATTGGAAGGTTCAGTATTGTGAAGATATAATTTATTCTCATAGCAACCTATAGAATCTTTGAAATGCCAATCAAAATCTTAACAAAACTCTGTAGAGATCAAGGTTATTTCAAAATTTATTTGGAAATTCTAAGGACGTAGTATAGATAAAACGATTTTGAAAATGAAGGACAGATTTAGAGAACTAATACCTAATTCACTAGTCTTTTATAAAACTACAGTAATCAAGACAGTGTAGTTATGGTATAAGGTCTGACATGGATCAATGGAACAAAATAAAATTTTAGAAATAGATCATACTTACACAGTGGATTGATTGTAATCAAATGTGTAGAAGTAACTTAATGAGAGGAAGGCTACACTTTTAACAATATGTACATGAAAAGAAAATCAGTATCACTAGTCATGAGCTTAATTCAAATCAAAACTACATTGAAATACCACTATAATCTCACTAGAATGCCAAAAATTGAAGAGATGAGCAATATTGAGTGTTGATGAGCATGGGAAGAAACTGTAATCCTTTGGAAAATAGTTCAGAAGTTTCTTTTAACATTAACTATATACCTACCATACAACCTACTAAACCTACTCCTAGATATTTATTCAGAAAAAATGAAAACATATGCCCATGGAAATGAGTACATACTAAATGATTCTATTGATACAAAAGTCTTAAACTACCAAAACTAATCTGTAGTGATAGAAATGAGATCATTGGTGTCTTGGGCCTAGGGATTTGTAGAGGTGGTATGAAGAATGGACCAGAGGGAATTAATTATTTGGTTAATGGAATTATTTTGTTAGTTTTGGTGCTGGTTACTTGGGTATGTGCATCTGTTGCAATCACATGTATATATACTTAGTGTGGGTTCATTTGACTCAGATAGTATGGTACAATATGTATGAAATGTCAAAATAAAACCATATCTCAATGAAGAATTTCAATGGAATCAGTTTCATAACACTTCATAAGCAAATTTTCTTATAACAGAAGGGAATGAAAAAACTAAAAGAATGACAAGTAACTGAGGATTTTGTTTGGCAGGTTATTTAAAGAAAATTGTTCTTGTACTGTAAACCCTCTTCCTACTACCACATCCATACACTAAAGGGAGAATGAGTGTGAGAGTTCCTGTCTTTAAACATAAGTGAGATGGACTACTTGGAGAGTTTGGTTAGATGTTGTTATGGAGTGAATTGTATCATCTGAAAATATATGTTGAAGTCCTAATCCCAGGCACTGATACATGTCACCTTATTTAAAACTAGTAGCCCAATGCAGGAAGATTCATGCAAGAATGGACCTTCCTTCCCCTGGTTGCCGGCACCACCTTCACTCTGGCCCGGAGCCACCTTTCTGCCTTCGATCTGGCCCAGAGATGCCTTTTCGCCTTTCCACGCTGCCCAGAGGCCCAGAGTGGCTGGGGCTGTGCAGAATGCCTGTGGCATCGCCATGGCACCTGTGTATGCAAATTAACCCACCATCTTTGTTGGGTTAATTTGCATACTCACTCCTGATTGGCTATTGGACGTCATGAAGGTACAGTCAATTTGCATATTTCTCTTTTATTAGTGTAGTTGAGGTCTTTGCAGATGAGGCCATTAAGGTGGACTCTAATTTAATCACTGGTGTTCTTATAAGATGAGAATGGACATATAGTCCAGGGGGAGAGTGATGTGATGACAGGCAGAGTTTGAAGAGCTGTGGTTGTAACCCTAGGGATATTAAGGGTTGCTGGCAGGCCACTTGAAGCTAGGAAGAGGCAAGAAAGGAATCTCTCTAATGGTTTCAGAAGGAGCAGGGCCCTGCCAACACCTTGATTTCAGAATTCTAGCTTCCAGAGCAGCAAGACAGTAATATTGTTCTAAGCCACCCAGTTCATGGTAACTTTGTTAACATCTGCATTCATTTCCTAGGGCTGATTTTTCATTAATCAAGATTATGACTGACAGGGAACAGAATATGCCACCCTAAAATGTGCCACTTGGGCATTTTAATTGTGTTGAGCTAAAAAGCCATTGAGACCCAGCATACATAGGAAAAGCTTTTAACCTCTCTTACCTGCCTAAAATAATTAAGATAGGAGGTGTGTACCAGGAAGAAAACTATTACCAGAGATAGCTTTTTATATCAGAAAGACTTGCTTACATGGCATGGCAAACACTAGTCCACCAAACATTTGCTCTTCTCATCTTCTTGGGAATTGTTTTCTTTCACCTTTGAAACCCGGACCCCTAGCCCTTCTTCTTAGCTCTGGATGTTATATAAGCCTCAATCGCATGGCTGCCTTTGAGGTTTCCTGTCTTTGTGAGTTTCCCTTACATATGTGATTAAATTTATTTCTTTTTTTCTTGATAATCTTTTTTATGCCAATTTGATTATTGGACCAGCAAAAGAACCTATAAGGAAGGCTAAAACATTTTCACCCCTATGCTATTACAGAGGAAATTGAAAAGGATGAAGTGTTTGATTAGCTGTTCCAATGATTAACATAAGTGACAAGTTGATTCTATTTTGTATTTAGGCTCTACTCATATTTTTTCAGGCCAATGATTGTGTTAATGTTTCCTGAACCACATGTAGTTTATTTGGGTGAAATCCAGGATGGAGTTAAGTCCCAACCAAGTCAAGGGAATTGTCTTTATGGAAGACATAGAAATTGCATGCAGTGGATTGCTGGAAAGCCAGGATTTGGAAATTAATTGCCAACTGAAGGCACATAAAGGTCAACATCAAATCAATGGAATTTTAGTTGATGGATCCTGAATGGGTAGATGAGAGAAGGCGTACACTTAAAATATTTGCCAAGTAAATAATCCATTATTTCCTGAGAGAAGACACTTAAGTAGAAATTTTTCTATATCCTCTATCTTTTTCATTTTTTCCTCTGACTCTGGAGAGGTCAGAAGCAGCAGCTAGTGAGTGGCGAATAAAGACAGCACACACACAAAAAAATTAAGTCTGCAATTATTTGCTCTTCTTAAAAGTCTGAGGACCTCCCTCTAACATGCATGAACTAGTCAAAGGAAGAAAAACAAAAGTCTTCAATTTAGATTGAAGTGCAGAGTAATAATTGGCATTCATATAAGAATATTTCTAAATCAAGGCTGTGTTTTCTGACATAAGTAATTTAGGATTCTCTATTTTTTAAGAGGATCCTGGAAAATCATCGGATTTGCCCAAGTTTTATGCAGGGGCAAAGGAGGTACCTACAGAATAGTTTTAATGAATATAGTAGAATAAAAGTATAGTTTCTGCTATGATTACCTCCCATGGGCCCTAATTGTTTAAATACAAGTCTTAGAGACAGAGATGAAAAGTTAAATGAAGTCAGGCCTTTCTTCCCTGATCATTATATCGTAAGACATCTTGTGAAAATTACATACTAGATGGTGATTTTCAACCCCATCAGATACTTTCTCCAGAGAAATTTAAGCCAAAGAGGCAAAGAAGGAAACTCAATGTTATGCTGCCATTTAAGAAATATATAGAAAAGGCAATGCAGAAGTCAAAAAGTAATTGCAGTTCTAAGTAAGTAGAATATGTGCAGTACAGAGAGGAGAGTTAGTAATAGCATTTAACATATCTGAAAAGTCTGGAATGGCTCTGTGTCTAAATAGAACAAGTAGCAACACATTTCTAAATTCAACAAAGTTCTGAATACCTGAGTTCCTTTTGGGACAAAGGAATTGTCATCTTATTTTGAATAACAAGAAACAATAAACACTGTCAGGAGACCTAAGGTGTGTTACCAAGGAGGGATGTTTGTGTTTCTTAACCCTGATATGTTTTCTTAATATCAGCTCTCATTTCTAGAGATAATCTCAAGAAATGGCCTACTTTTCCTATACTTTGAATACAGAACTTAAGCACTTACTGATGAGAAATATATAACCAACATGTTCGTATTGGTTATCAAAATAATTTGTTCAACTATCTCACTGTGCACACACACATAATATTTCTAAACACACATGTCTTTAGCAATGATAATGGCTGCATAATATCAAAATTTCCATGTGCCATCATTTAATTAACTGTTTACATTTTGATGAATATTTAAAATGTTTCCAATTCATGTTATTGTCAACAATTGTTCATACATACTTATGTGTAAATTTTTATGCTGTCACTTTTTTAATGATATATATATAGAAATTGTATTACCTCACAAAGATTCTCACAGAAATATTGGATTAATTTATGCACACACTAGTAGATTCTAAATCTCTAAGGACTTTTGTGTCTGGACATCACCTGGGTTAGGATTCTCTACTATTTACTAAAATATATTTGACATGCTCAGCACCGTAATGCTTTCATTAGTGTTGGTCCCACAGAAAATATTTTATAGAGAAAACAATAATTTTTAAAATATAAAATACATAAAAATGGCTTTCAGAGTCTAAGAGAAACTTATATCTTCCAAGTCTAAAAAGTTACAATGATAAGGGAACCAGGCAATTATCAAGTATGTGTTACTAAGATTCACATAATGTATTAAAATTATGTATGTACAAATTCACATAAAGTCATGCCACCTAAAATTTAGAATGAGGTGCTTACAACTAGCAACATCTAAATTTAATACATTTCTAAAGAAAATATAATTTAAAATTTTTAAATAATGTAAATCAATTATATCAATAATATAAAATAATCATAACAATATTTTACAATCAATGTAATGACACTTGTGGCCTGGAAATTTCAACTCAAACCTTATTTTGAGAAAATAATCTATTTTGTGGACAATTCTAGGTCAACTTTCATATCCCTAATAATAAAAGAGTAATATGCTAATTAGACTGATGTCCCTCCAGACAACTTTCCTTATGAAGCTGGGGCTGCGAGGGAAGCCCGGGTCCCGGGTGCCAGAGGGAAGCCAGTGCCAGCAGCCAGGGAAAGGAAGGGATACTCTTACACGGATTTCCTGCATTGGGCCTCTAGTTTCATAAGAACATTTTAAAATATTTAAATGGGTAACTAATCTTTAAGACTTGCTTGATAGAAATTACTTAAAAAGCAATTATATAGAGTCAGGAATTTATACTTCTGGATAATTTGGATGAAATTTATTTTACCTTTCAGATAGAGGAACTAAACATTAGAAACTCCTGATATTGTATTTTTTGAAAAGGTATCCTTAAAAAGTGTGGTGAGTTAAATTATATATATATATATATATATATATATATATATATATATATTATGCAAGACATAGTTGATTAACTCTCTAAAAGTGAACTTTAAAGACTTTCTTAACCCCACTCTCAAACCAAGTTAATCACTTCCTTCTCTATGCTTCATTGTACTTTTATATTCATTTTATTACATTTTAAAATATCTATGATAACCTTTATAAATATGAAATTAACTGAACTGAATTGAATCTATTTGAATAGGGAGTTATTTGCAACTAATACTAATACAGAGAGTTAATTGATGCCATTAAATAGTAGGAGCCCGTGTAACCTATTGGGAAGATGTCATATTGAATGAAGCATTATTTCTTAAGTTTTGTATAAAATGTGGCCTTTTTTTAGTCCATTAAATGTAGATAGTGATATTTTCATTTGAAAAGTGCTAGTATAGGGTTGTTCGAAAAAGATATTGTTACTACTGTTAAGTCTAAAGTGTCTTCTTACCTAAAGACATTTGCATTTTAAGTAGGATTTTCTATGGCTTAGCTTAAAAGAATCATCAAATCAAGCACTATGGTTGATTTGGCAACATATTTATGGTCAGAAAAATTTCCTCCCCGACCCCAGTCTTAAAATTTAAGTGTTCTTAATTTTCTTAGGAAGGATACAATGCTTTATATTATATGGATATTAAACAAGTGACAACTAAGCTTATTGTCAACTTATAGGGAATTGATGACTGTGCAGTAAATTTTTAAAATGAAATATTGTTTGCTCTAGTCTAAAAATACAAAAATAATTTAATTCAGGGAGTTAAAAAATTTTTAAACTATTTAATCTCTGCCGGCCTATAATACACACATACCTACTCCTTGGGGAGTGGTGGTAGGGAGCAGCAATAAAAAGCCTAATATCTGTAAGGTTAAATTAGATTTGGGAAAGCTTCATGATTCTCAAGTGTTTATATGATACAATTATTCCAGAAACAAAATTGATTGTCCCTAATAACATAAAGATTTCTTTATATAATGTTTCTGCCATTGAAGATATATCACTCTAAAAATTGTTTTTAAACTCGTCCAAATAAATTATGTTAGAAAAGATTTAGTAGTTGTTTAATAACTTATAAAATAACCATAAATAAATATCAGCTTACTTACTGAGGATGAAATGCCCTCAACAAAAAATAACATTTAATGGATTATAAAGTGTAACCCCATGAAAAATTTAGTGTAATTACATTTAGTGACATGCTAAAATTTAATTTGGGTTAATTAAATTGAACTATTGGCAATATTTGCTTATGTGCCTATTTTTAAAAACACACACTATGATTTAAAGCTTAATTGCAATACTTATGAGATAATAAAATTGCTTCTCCATCAACATTTTAAAATATAAATACAGATGGATAATTTTGTCACTTTGTAAATAGAATTTGTGGATTTATTATTTAATACCAGGCAGTGAACATAACTAAAGAGCATGAATAACTTAAAAAACTATAAATATAACATTTTATTTTCAACTACTGATTGCTATGTTGGTGTTTCCTTTCATTCAGAGGGATGGTTCTACTTGAAGCCCAGGAGAGTGGTCTCTGTCAATGGAGCCTTCCTTTGGGACTGTTTTATTGGTATCATTCATCATGTGATAGCATTTTACTTGTGCCTATTTTTATTCAGCCTCAGTAAGCTCTTCAGTTCGTCAATTTGTTTTATAACTCTTTACCTCACTTTCAGAGATCTCAACCAAAATTCTCTAACTTCATTGAGTTCATTGGATGCTGTCTTAATTGATTTATAATTTTCTGCGTCTGTAGTAGGAGCACTTATTCATCACAAATTGCTTATTCCACTGCTTGCTTTTCATTACCTCTGAGAAGCATGACCTACCCCCCTTGTTATATCACCAATTTTTCCAAAACTTCTGTAGTATTCCATTCCAACTACTAGTATAGCTTAAGGAGGGGCATTGCAGCCTAGCCCAGGATGCCTGCATTTGAACTGTAGCTATATCTATCATTTACCAGCTGTATTACATTAGTCAATATATTTAACAGCTCTAATCCTCAGTTTCTTCAACTGTAAATGGGAGTAATAGTAATAATATTCAACAGTTCAATAGGATAATGCAACTAGCCTATGCTTTAACTCAGGTTAGCTAATATTAGTATTATTGGCTTTGCTCTTTTACAGTTAGTTTCTCAGCCAATTCTGCACACACATTATTATCATCATTGTCAACGTATCAGTTCTATATGCAGAAACACAGGTCAATAACTGAGAACTACCATAATGATTTGACACCTCAGAATCTACTCTAGATAAATGTGTTTTGTGTAGAAGGAGAAAATGTCTCCTTGGCCTGAAAGGCATGTCAGATATTAATAAAATAATTGGTTTTCAGGTATAAAGATGCACTTGCTTCTTTGCTTTCTCTATACCCTCCCTCCTAAGTGGTGGCAACTTGATCCCAGGAAGCTCCAACTCAGTCAAAAGGCCAGGTAAGGATACAAGTACACAAGGTCAGAGTAGGATTGGAAATCAGGGAGATTGGCTGCCAGCACACTGGGTATTGAAGCAATGCTTCTCTTCAACAAAGCCCCAGTGAAACCAAGTGATCCTGTTTGGAGAGACTCTGAGAAAAACCATTGTCATATGAGCTATCTCTGGCCAGACTGGAGATTCAGTACCTCCCAGCAGTGTGGTTTAAAATGAAATAGCCAAGGACTCTGGTAATACAGAATCTATGCCTTAATTATAATTACTTTCTTTTATTCATTTTAGTATAAATCATATTCTAGATATTCATTATTTTTCTGTAAGGACAGTCAGTAGCCTATATAATAAAAGGCTAATATGCAAATTGTCCCCTCGACAGGGAGTTCGACCAGAGGGCGGGGCCAGCCGGCCAACCTCCTGTGTCCCCTCCCGTTGGCCAGTGCGGCCCAATCGGCTCCAGTCAGGGCGGGCTGGCCAGACCTCACCCATGCACAAATTCATGCACTAGGTCTCTAGTATTATATAATCCAACCTCATGTTTTTATTTTTAGCCTATAATCATGTGTCTCTGAATAGGAAAGTAATACTGGCAAATATAGAACTAAATGTTACAGTCCATTTTTCAATAATGATAAGATAAAATCTCATATTCCTTGTCCTGGGATTTTGTTTTATGGTCTTTATAAACTAGAGTGTTTTGGGAATATATCAGAAAGACTTGTACTGTGAAAAGATAGTCATTTCATTTGGCATCATCTTTTAATGATGTACTTAAATGTCTAGCATTATGATATGATCTGTACTAATTTATTTCAATCACTCCTCTTTTACTGTATGCTTTACAGATATGAAAATACTATTGAAATAATCATAAACATGGTAATGATACTAAAGTGATTATTTTTAAAACCATTTTGATTAGAACTTGTTAAGCTTCTTAAAAATATACCCTTCTTATAGAACTTTGAAATACACTGAAATAAATTTTTTGTTTAATATTGTCACTGATACCAATTGTGCTTTTTTTCTGTGCTATTTTATTAGGAGAGGTGAATAAATTAAAAATAAAAACAAACAATTGATAGTGTTTAAAATAAAATGTCCTTCTTAAAAATCTATTTCTCATTTGGGAAAGGACATTATGGTTTAGAATTTTCTCAGTGGCTTATGTATCTAAATAATTTTATCCTAATAAAATAATAGCTTAAAATGGAAATTTTTAAAGTATTTAGATATTTTGGTGCAGCTCCCACTTATAAAATAGCATGAAGTGATTAATATTCATCAAAAGGAAGTGGAAGAGAGGCATCATTTTATTTTCAATTAGTAGAAAACATGGCATTGTCTATTTTTAGTCACCTCACCATTTATCCATTCCCCCTGGAAGGGAACGGGCTGCCACGCTCCTTGTCTGCTGTCTTGCTGAAAGTGCTGCCTCTGCTGCCACGCGCACCACGCAGCTTCTCTCTGGCAGTGAAGCCCTATCTTTTCCAGCCATGCAAGTCTGTGTTTTGTGATAAAGTACAGTTATGGGCAGCCTTGCTGACTACTCTGCTGCGGAAAGAACTCTCTCTTATTACAGTATTCTATTTGAAAACTCTCTCTTCTGATGCTTGGCTTTCTTCTGAAATTGTACTTGCAATCCCAATGGTTTTCTCTTTAATATTTTGGCTTATTTTGCTTGTAAATATCAACTAGATATTTAATTCTAAAACAAACAGCAAGAAAGTTTCTGACTGCTGCAGAAAGTAAATTTTATAAAGGAGAAACCTCAGTTTATATATTCAATTTAACCCAGCATATATTTTATCAATATGGGAATTCATAGTTTCTAAGCTCTGATGGAGGTAATCTGATTTGTGATATGCTGGTGAAATCATTTCAAATTCTACACGATCTACAGTGATTACTTCAGTCTATGTGATGGCATAGCGCTTTATCATGCAAGTCTTTTCAGTATAGAAATGAATATATGAGTTGTACTATCAATCATTTATTTAATGTATATAGACATCACCTTGGAATATTCATTTCTGATGTGTTGTTTTTTTTTAAGATATCTTTATTGATTTCAGAGAGGAAGGGATAGGGAGAGAGAGAGACATCAATGGTGAGAAAGAATCATTGATTGGCTGCCTCCTGCATGCCCCCTACTGGGGATTGAGCCAGCAACCCAGGCATGTGCCCTTGACTGGAATTGAACCCAGGACTCTTTAGTCTACAGGCCAATGCACTATCCACTGAGCCAAACCGGTTAGGGCCATTTCTGATGTTTTTTTAAGCACATGGATACAGTCCTGGTTCAACTGAAGGTCAGAATATAAAAAATAAAATGTTAATGAACATCTTAAACTCAGAGTGAAGTATCAGAAATATAGGAACCAAAATAAATAATAACTTTTTAGGAAATTATTAACAGTGAAATTATTATTACATAAAAAAATAAAGAACATTATCAAATGAAACAATTCTGCAGAAGTCCCAGAAGTACCAGGGATGTGTGTGTTGAGGGATGGATGAAAGTAAGATTTGAACTGTATTACATGGGCATACATATAAAAAGGTTGTTGACAAAGAATTAGCTCATTATGATATATGAAAAGATGTGAACTCGATTAATTATCAGGGAAATGCAAATAAACCATAATAAGATACCACTACTCACCTAAAAATTATATGGAATCATAAAGACTATCAATGGCAAGTATTAGTGAGGTTGTGTAAGTCCATATCTAGACACAAGATATAATGAAGAAGAATAAATTCATTCTTGAATATTATAACAACCTTCAGCAAGAAAGAAAAACAATTAATTTGATAGCAGATTTTTTAAAAGGAAGAATGAGAATAAAATATATTTTAAAGGATTAAGAGAAAA
The DNA here is from genome assembly GCF_000147115.1 of Myotis lucifugus. Taxonomy (NCBI): domain Eukaryota; kingdom Metazoa; phylum Chordata; class Mammalia; order Chiroptera; family Vespertilionidae; genus Myotis; species Myotis lucifugus. Next base: position 9,770,851 of record NW_005871057.1, on the reverse strand, counting down.
AGAAAAGTCAGCCTAAAATGTATTCTTACTTAAATTTACTCAGAACTAAAATAACTACAATCCCAAACAATAACTGCTGAAATTAGAATAGTAAAGTAATAATAATAATAATAAATATATTTCAAAAAGAAGATAATTAAAACATAGTGAAATATTTAAAAATTTTATATATAGGAAAAAGTCAATGCATATGTGTAAGCAGAGGTTGAAAGTGTGAAATAAAAATAGTAAGTAAATTTGTGATCTATAGAAACAAGGTGTGACACTTAAGAGGTCAAAACTTGTAGACCGAAGAGGTCCATTAGAGTTTTAGGATTCTAAGTTCCTTGTACTTTCCATAATATAACTTGATCTGTTTTAGGCATTATGTTTAGCATTCATTTAAAAATGTTAAGGATAATAATGAAATAGGGGAGTATATCCAAATCACTATTGTAAAACAAATAAACAAGAGAAAAAATAAAGGTACCCAGAAACCTCAATCAAGCCAATATAAGGGGAAAAATAGGAAAACAATGTAAAAAACAAGATAAGTTTAAAAACAAAATAAATTAATATAAACAAATACATCAGCCATTAATAAATGTAAAACACTAATGGTTTTAGTTAAAAGATAATGTCTAAAGGTTTGAATTCCATTTTCAGACTGAAAAAATGACTTTGAGGCACAGCATTATCAGGGATAAAGGCTACCAATACTTTACTCATAAAAAGTGTCTAGAAAGACATCCTAATGTTAACATTATACACACTGAATAACACGTGTATTTATTTTATATTCAAATATTTCAATGCAAAAGAAAATGTATAAAATTCTGTGTATAAACATTTTTTTCTAAATTTACTTATTTTATTATTTCAATGTTTATGGGAAACTAAGGATCTTGTGCTCTAAATTTGTTATTTAGGTTGTTAATTTATAAATGTCAGATCCTATGAATCCTTAAGTTTGACTTATAAAAATTTGTTTTATTGTTTTTATATATAACAAAGAAATACTCCTAGTAAGGCCTTTGAATAATATAAATTTACTCTGAACAGAATAAAATACCTTAAACAATTCTACTTTCATAACAAAATCTCTAAACTTTTTGAAGCTGCATTTGTAAATGAGATATATTTAGGTTTTGTGTTTTTTAGAAATCTCACAAGAGATGACTGAGAAAACTAACAGCTTTAACAGGAAAATACCTTCTTAAACGTCTTAAAGAATTTTCATAAAGACAAACTTATCCATTGGTAAATCAAATTTCCTTAATAATCTAATATTGTTAACAGAAAAACAAATAATCTGAGACATTTTTGCTAAAACGAAAATATCAAATATCAAATATCAAATATACCACATTCCCCTAAATATCACAAGCACTTTTATTTAAAAAAAAATGCTGATTGTTCTAAACCTAATAATGGAGTATTGATGATTTAGGATGGCTTCCTTCATTATATTTTAATTATCAGTTAACTTACTAATGGGCATGCTAAGGTTGCTTAGTGGAAAATTAAAAAACACTGCACTATTTGCTATAGTAGGTTTGCTGTACTTATTGGTATATTTGTTTATTGTTTATAAATTTGAAATCACTTTAAAAGAACTGGTTACATGTCTTGGGTTCCTCTTAGGGCACTGATTAGACAGATGATACCATTTTTAACTAATAAGAAGGAATTTTAGTGTAGTCCCATTTGTATATATTTTTCTTTTGTTTCCCTTTCCTGAGGTGATATATAAGAAAAAAAATATTGCTATGTGAAATTTCTGAGATTTTACTACCTATATTTTCTTCTAGGATTATTATGGTTTTGACTATAACATTTGTCATTAATCCATCTTGAGTTTATTCTTGTGTATGGTGAAAGAAGGTTGTTTAGTTTCATTGTTTTGCACGTATCATTCCAATTGTCCAAATACCATTTATTGTATAGACCAGTGGTTCTCAACCTATGAGTCGCGACCCCTTTGGGGTCGAATGACTCTTTCACAGGGGTCGCCTAAGACCATCAGAAACACATATATAATTGCATATTGTTTTGTGATAATCACTATGCTTTAATTATGTTCAATTTGTAACAATGGAATTGGGGGTCACCACAACATGAGGAACTGTATTAAAGGGTCGCGGCATTAGGAAGGTTGAGAACCACTGCTAAAGCCTCCTTTGGCTCCCGGTGAACTCCAGAAAAAGACGAGTCCTCACATGGATCATGAACACACACACCCCGCCCCATGAAGCCTGGCCAGCTTCAGAGCCTCCCGCCTTCCCCCCACATCCTGATTCCTGCCTCAGGGCCTTTGCAGGTTCTGTTCCCTCTGCCAGAAATGCCTTTTCCCCTCTGGGCCCAGGCGTTCCTGCTCATCTCTCAGCCTGCAGCTGAGAAACCAGTGGAGGGGACTTGTAGGGAGAATCTGGGTGAAACCTGGGGAGAACCTAGGGGGGATGCCTGGGGAACTTGGAGAGGAGAGGAGC
>NW_005871057.1:9765006-9768283 GCF_000147115.1 Myotis lucifugus | reverse complement strand
TTGATCCAATGATTCTCTCTTCATCATTGATTATTTCTCTCTGCCTCTCCTTCCTCTCTGAAATCAATAAAAATGTGTTTTAAAGTATTGCTATGGTTATTTGGGGTCATTTCCCTGATCCCACATAAATTTTTGGAATATTTGTTCTACTTTTGTAAAATATGCCATTAGTATCATGATAGGAATTGCATTGAATCTGTAATTGCTTTGGGTAACATGAACATTTTTATGATGTTAATTCTCCTTATCCATGAATACAGTATATGCTTCCACTTTTATGGTGATTGCCAAAGTGAAAGGGGTAGGGGTGAGGTAGAAAAAGGTAAAGGGAGGATAAATGATGATGGAAGGAGAGTTGACTGTGGTGGTAAACATACAATACAATATACAGATGATATATTGTAGAATTGTATGCCTGCAACCTGTATTTTTATTTATTATTATTATTTAATTCTCACCCAAGAATATGTGGTGTGTTTGTTTGTTTGTTTGTTTGTTTTTTTAATTTTAGAGAGAGGGGAAGGGAGAGAGAGAAAAACAGACAGATAGAAACATCAATATGAGGTACATGGACTCAATGCCTCCCCATATCCTATAATCTAGGTATGTGCCCCAACTGGGAACACATAACCTTTTGGTGCACAGGATGATGCTCCAACCAATTGACCAATCTAGCCAAGGCTGATACCTATATACTTTTATTAACCAATATCACTCCAATAAATTCAAAAAGAAAGAAAGAGAGAGAGAGAGAGAGAGAGAGAGAGAGAGAGAAAGGGAGGGAGGGAGGGAGGGAGGAAGGAAGGAAGGAAGGAAGAGAGGAAGGAGATAAAAATGGAAATTTATGAATAGAAGAATAGTGGTATTTGTTTCTTTTCTGATTTATTACAGATTGTGTTTCCCTCCTCCCCAACTGAGAGTATTTATTAAAATGGCTTTCAATTCCTCCTCTTATTGGATAAAAGCAAGCTCAACATGTTATTTATGTAAAAAAAGGGTAAGCTAGTCTGACACTTTAGGCCAGGAGTGGGGAACCTTTTTCCCTGTCGAGGGCCTTTTGGGTATTTATAACACCATTCGCTTAATAAATTCATTCAACATAAATTTATGCTGCTATGAAAAAAACTTCTAGGTTTATTGAATTTTGAATCCTGCCTGCAGTTGCCTTGTCAGGGCCAGACCAAATGATTTTGTGGGCCTGATTCAGACTGCTGGCTGGCCATTTCCTACCCCTGCTCAATTTAACTGAGACCCCTGAAGTTATAATAGCCTCATGGAAAGAACTTGGTTTTTATTGTTAGATCTAGGTACTAATCTGAATTTTTTAGACACCAACTGTATGAGTTTGAACAAGTTACATAATTTTTAATATCTTTATAGTTTCAATAACTTTGTATTTGGTTTAACTAAACATATCACATGAATTTATTGTGAGAATAAAATCAGTTCACATCTCTAAAGTACATTTTAAAGTGCCTAACCCATAGACAATGGTTATTAAATTGTAGTTACGATTAATTTATCAAAATAATCTTATACATGATAGGGTAGAGTGATTTATTACTGATATTAAATATAGCTTCTAAGATAGAGTTCACTTTTAAGCTCACTAGTGCAAAGAATTTAATTTTAAATCTGCCATCTTTCATATTGATGTCAAGATCTGTGAAGGTCTGAGATTTTACCCTGTGTGGGAGCTAACAAATTACTTTGCCAAAAATTCATGTCTGCCAGCAAAGACTCAAGACTGCTGCATAAGAGACAAAGGGCATTTTATGACTCACAGCAATAAGAGTGGTCAACATTACATCATTTGCACTAGTTTCCCAAGCCATCATAATTCCCACATATCAAGGTCCATGTGATGCCTGCACACACAGTGGGTGGTGTTAGAGGGAAACCCCAATCTATTTATATGAAAACCCTGGGTGTAACACATCATGACCAAGGCTCGACCAACAGGAAGGAAGTCAGTCCTGCAGGGGTCGTCTTGGAAACGGCTGTGCCCTCCCCGAGCTGCTTCCCGCAAGGGCGAGGTTTCAGGCAGGAACCTGCCCTCAGAGCATGGATGCACTGAGTCCTGGGTCCTCTTAGCAACAGCTGCACCCTCCCCAAGCTGTTTCTGGTAAGGGCGAGGTTTGAGGCAGGAACTGGCCCTCTGAGTGTGGAGGCATATCTTTATAAAGTTTTAATACATTACATTAGAGGTCGTGGTGGTACTGTTTACTGACAGCATCTACAGGAATTGCTGCAAATTTACTTCTAGGTGGAAGCACCTTTCATTCCCAATATAAATTACCCATTCCATTAAATGAAACTTCAATTTCTAGACTCGATATAAACAGTGAAGTTGCTAAAACTATTAAAAAGGCCCAACTTCTCATTATTGATGAATGCACCATGGCATCCAGTCATGCTGTAAACACCATAGACAGATTACTAAGAGAAATTATGAATTTGAATGTTGTATTTGGTGGGAAAGTTCTCCTTCTTGGAGGGGATTTTCGACAATGTCTCAGTATTGTACCACATGCTATGCAATCGGCCATAGTACAAACGAGTTTAAAGTACTGCAATGTTTGGGGATGTTTCAGAAAGTTGTCTCTTACAACAAATATGAGATCAGAGGATTCTGCTTATAGTGGATGGTTACTAAAACTTGGAGATGGCAAACTTGATAGCAGTTTTCATTTCAGAATGGATATTATTGAAATCCCATGTGAAATGATTTGTAATGGATCTATTATTGAAGCTACCTTTGGAAATACTATATCTATAGATAATATTAAAAATATATCTAAACGTGCAATTCTTTGTCAAAAAAATGGGCACATTCAAAAATTAAATGAAGATATTTTGGATATACTCGATGGAGATTTTCACACATATTTGAGTGATGATTACATTGATTCCACCGATGATGCTGAAAAGGAAAATTTTGCCATTGAATTTATTTATTTTATTTTTTTTATATTTTATCAATTTTTTACAGTGAGGAAGGGAGAGGGATAGAGAGTTAGAAACATCGATGAGAGAGAAACATCAATCAGCTGCCTCCTGCACACTCCCTACTGGGGATGTGCCCACAACCAAGGTACATGCCTTGACCAGAATCAAACCTGGGACCCTTGAGTCCACAGGCTGATGCTCTATCCACTGAGCCAAACTGGTAGGGCACATCAAATTTCTAAACAGTATACTCCTTGGGAATGCCATGTCATAAATAAATTGAAGTGGTGCATCATCATGCGATTGGAGAAATCTAATAGTAAATGGG
>NW_005871057.1:9725322-9764906 GCF_000147115.1 Myotis lucifugus | reverse complement strand
ACACTCCTCTATCACTTCCTTGCGCTCTCACACTCTCTCCCTCCCTACCTTCCTGCTCGCTATAGATAATATTAAAAATATATCTAAATGTGCAATTCTTTGTCCAAAAAATGAGCATGTTCAAAAATTAAATGAAGAAAATTTGGATATACTCGATGGAGATTTTCAAACATATTTGAGTGATGATTCCATTGATTCCACAGATGATGCTGAAAAGAAAAATTTTCCCATCGAATTTCTTAATAGTATTACTCCTTCGGGAATGCCGTGTCATAAATTAAAATTGAAAGTGGGTGCAATCATCATGCTATTGAGAAATCTCAATAGTAAATGGGGTCTTTGTAATGGTACCAGATTTATTATCAAAAGATTATGACCTAACATTATCGAAGCTGAAGTATTAACAGGATCTGCAGAGGGAGAGGCTGTTCTGATTCCAAGAATTAATTTGTCCCCATCTGACACTGGCCTCCCATTTAAATTGATTCGACGACAGTTTCCCGTGATGCCAGCATTTGTGATGACTATTAACAAATCATAAGGACAAACTCTAGACAAAGTAGGCATATTCCTACCTGAACCCGTTTTTGCACATGGTCAGTTATATGTTGCATTCTCTCGAGTTTGAAGAGCATGTGATGTTAAAGTTAAAGTTCTAAGTACTTCATCACAAGGGAAATTAGTCAAGCACTCTGAAAGTGTTTTCACTCTTAATGTGGTGTACAGGGAGATATTAGAATGAGTTTAATCACTTTATCAGTCATTGTTTGCATCAGTGTTATTTTTATATTATGTTTTTGTTGTTTTTATATCATGTTTTTGTTGTTTTTATATCATGTTTTTGTTGTTTTTATATCATGCCTCTGTTGTTGTTATATCCTTTTGTTACTGCTTATTTATTAACTAGTAGCCCATTGCACAAAGATTCACGCAATAGGCCTTCCTTCCGCTGGCTGCCGGCACTGATTTTCCTCCAGCACCCAGGACTGCGGCCGCAGCAGCGAGGCTTGGATTCTCCGTTCTGGCTGCTCCGAGCCCCTCCTTTTTTTTCCAGCTCCTTGAGTGGAGGCCAGGGCTGGCTGGAAGCCTGGGTATCCCCCAGCAACCCAGGCCCCCAGCCACTCCTTGAGCAGAGCCCAGGCCCCCAGCCACTCCTTGAGCTGAGTACAGGGCTGGCGGGAAGCTTGGCTTCCTCCATTGTTGGGAGCAACCCAAGCCTCCTGCTCACTCCAGCTCCGTGGCTGCCACCATCTTCAGTCATCTTCAGTCTTCACTCTGCTCTTTTGTATGCAAATTAACCACCATCTTTGTTGGGTTAATTTGCATAGTCGCTCTGATTGGCTGGTGGGTGGAGTGGAGTGGCGGAGTGATGGTTAATTTGCATGTTTCTCTTTTATTAGTGTAGATATATGAATATATTATTTTCATATACATTTTACTAATTTCCTTTCATCTCTCACACTTCTATTATAGAGAAAGGGCAAATAGCTATATTAAAATATTTCCGCTAATTAATTCCCTTTTAATGTGCACCAATTTCATGCACAGGGACACTAGTGTTTTATAAAGAGCCTTCTAGAAAACCCACATAACAACCTCTGCCCTAGAGAGAGACGATGTATCATTATTGACGTGAACAGCAAATCCGTCTTCTGTTTTGGAAGATACTCTTTAACTTTCAAGGCTGTTTGCTTTATAGGCAATCTTGAGAGGTAATAACGGAAAAAAAAATTGTTAATGCCTCTGCTCAGGAGACAGAGAGGCAAGGAATTCAAGGAGAATTTTCTCCCAACAACAGGTATAATGGCAACTTTGGCTCTTTTAGTATAAAAATCAGGAAAATGTTTCATAAACACAATTCTAATTTACAGTTGTTTAAAGTGTTCAAAGTGCTAAATTCTACCAAAACTATGTGTTTACAGGTATGGGAAGAGACTTTAATTACTTGTAGATGTCTTAATATTGTTTCAGAGAGGAAACAGAAAAGTTGGGATATTTATGAGGTTTTGAGGGTATAGTTTAAGTATATAATTCAATGTGAGGGTTTGATTAGAATTGTTGCATTATATAATAGTTAAGAATTTATGGACAGGACAAGGCTAAGGTTTTAAGTAAAAGATCCAAAAGTAAGTGGTATTTGTTAAAAGCTAATAGTCTGCTGCTTATTTTGTTTTTGTTGTTGTTGTTGTTAATCCTCATCTGAGGATATTTTCCCCCATTGATTTTTAGGGAGAGTGGAAATGAAGGGGAGAGACAGAGAAAGATAAACATCGAAGTGAGAGAGATACACTGATTGGCTGCCCCCAGTATGTGAGCCGACTGGGGGCCCAGGATGAGCCTGCAACCAAAGTGCATGCCCTTGATAGGAATCAAACCCTCAACCCTTCATTCCGCAGGTTGACAATCTAACCACTGAGTAAAACTGGCTAGGGCCAGTCTGATGTTTATCTTAAAGACCTTTTAAAAAATCTTGAAGGGAACAATAATGTTATTTGCATCTTTTATCTTTCCAGGTATAATTTTCTGGAACAGCAAGAGTAAGATTAGTGAAGTCATGATAACATGAATATTAACCTGTGTGTGTACAAGTGATTTAAGTTCTCCAAATCCAAATGACCTTCAACCAAAGCCTGCCACAATTGTATATGAGACTGAACTGGTGGTGGTGGGGGGGGGGGGTCTGCTCATTTTTTATAGATTCATTTTATATCTTGAAGAAAATAGTGGGGAAAGGGTGAAAAATTTACCAAATAGGGAAATTAAAAATTGACCAGTGTCAGGAAATGATCAATTTAAGATAAATAAATATATGTAGAGAAATAAATAGGGCAGAAATGTTAAATACAGAGATAAGATGCTAACAGAATACTAGAATTTGCTATAAGGATGATATTAGGATGGAGTCATCTTAATATATAAAGAATCTTTACATTCAGGACAATGAAGAAAAACAGTTCCAATCATAATGCTTGATATTTTAAGTAGATATACATATCTAATCTTACTTAGAAAATGATTGAGTAGTGTTTTTCAGAAGATGAATACAAAGATTCACAATTTGCAGCCAGCTGAGAGTTAATTCATGTCTCTCTAGGTGTTCATGTTTCTTTTTCTATTTTATCTTTTTGTATAGATCTGATTTTTTTCAAAGTCAAAAGTTGCATCAATCTCTGTAAACAAGGGTTGATTAAGAAGCAAAGAGGGTCCTCAAGATTACGATGGAGTTCAAGAGAAGCAATAAGAGAGAAAGCACTTGAGAAAACAAAAGTCATTTTATGTTCCCATAAGAATTCCTCAAGCCTAATATTCTCAAAAGAGTCGGTCTAGGAGATAAAATATTTCCTTTACAGATTTCAACAATACCTTTTGTTGCATAGGACAAAATTAGAGTTCTATAATCAATGTGTTAGAGGCACCATTCGATCACCAGAGAGGTGTTATTGGACAGCCCCCTGAGTCAGAGGGTGAGGGCTGTCCCCAACCTCGATGCCTGTCTTCTCATGTAAATGAATTTATATGTGAGACCTTGCTTGCTTTGTGATTAAGCCAATTTTATTAAAGCAATTAAAGCATGTACCTTTATTAAAGAAGCAAGGCAAGCAAATCTATACATCTGGTTTATGAAGCACAGGCAGGCTCTCAACTAATCTGAAGTACAAGTTGGGTGGGGGTCCGAGGCATTATGCACCTTCCTCTTAAAATTCCTCTGCTGAATATTTTGGTGTGAAAATTTCTCTGCTGAATATTTCGGTACAGATTAATTCTCAAGGTCTCTTTTAACTTTGTTGTGGCCTTCCCAGAACTCATGAGAAGCACCTGGCAGCTTTATCTTGCCAAGCCTTGAGACTGCTGGCTTCTCTGCTTAGGGAGTAAAACTGTTTTTGTTGTTGTTTTTCCCTTTTCCCTTCCCTGCTACTTTCCTGCATTCTCTTGTTAGGGAGGCTTTTAACCATTTGCTCTCATGTCATTTGCTGGGGAAGATAATGTCTTGTTATTTACAAGCTGACTGCAAATTGCCCACACTATTTGCTTTATTTTAACATTCCTTATCTCAGTTTCCCTATTCCCTCTGTCCTGGAACCCTGCAGCAAATGGCCTTACACTTTCCAAGGATAATATTAAAATACTAGAGGCCCAAAGCCCGGTGCACAAAATTTGTGCAGGGGGGGGGGTGGTCCCTCAGCCCAGCCTGCACCCTCTCACAATCTGGGACTGCTGGCTCCTAACTGCTCACCTGTCTGCCTGCCTGATCGTCCCTAAACCCTCTGCCTGCCTGCCTGATCTCCCCTAACTGCCTCTGGCTGCCGACCTGATCACCGCTACCTTGCCCCCCTGCCAGCCTGATCACCCCTACCTTGCCCCCCCTCTGGCCAGATTGAACCTAACTTGATCCCCTGCTGGCCTGATCGCCCCTAACCACCTCTGCCTCAGCCCCTGGCCTAAGCTGCAGTCTGGCCTCCCTCTCCAGGAGGCAACCTGGCGGATCAGGGGAAGGTGCTGCCCCCACTATCCCACTGCTGCTGCCACGGCTGGCCTGAGCCTGGGCCCTCGCAGCCTCTGTGGCTTTGTCCAGAAGGTCTTCCAGAAGACGTCTGCCCTAATTATCATATTACCCTTTTATTAGTATGATGAGAAAAGGCAGCATTAATAGGTGTAAATTTAAAACGTTTACTTTTAGTTTTATTCAAACAGAGATTGGCAGCTTTTTATATAGTTTGGTGGGCTTCTTTTTCTTACATTCTGGTTTTTATTTCAGTTTTTTATTGAAGATGTGCACTGGCTGTATTACTAGGAAACATATTATTAAAACGTACTGAAGCTATATCCTACAAAATCACCTATAATTAAAATAAAGATTAATTTAATCTCTATCATTCTGACTCTTATCTATCAAACTTGTTTCTAAATTTGGACATGGTAAAAAAAAATGCAACAGTATCTAACAGAGGATACAGAGCTGAAAGGGCAAACTAGAATGACTATTCCAGAGAAAGATGAGGTCTATTGAAATGTGAGATGGGACCTCTAAAAGCAGCAGATTGAGAGCCAGCTTTACAACAGCAATTGAGAAACAACTATTAACATATTGTGAAAGCTGAATTGAGTTGTCACAGAAGATCTAGACAGGCTTTAGAGTAGATGACTGCACAGATCAATGTAAAAACTTTAAAATTATATGAATTTCAAAGTGAACTCTTATTATTATTATTATTTTAATACTAGTGGCCTGGTGCACAGGGAGGGTGTCCCTCAGCCCAGCCTGCACCCTCTCGCAATCTGGGACCACTGGCTCCTGATGGCTCACCTGCCTGCCTGCCTGATTGCCCCTAACCACTCTGCCTGCCGGCCTGATCACCCCTAACTGCCCCCCTCCTGCCAGTCTGATTGCCCCCAACTGCCCCCTTGCCAGCCAGATCACCCCCAACAGCCCCTCCCCCCCCGGGCCTGATTGCCCCTAACTGCCTCTCCCTCGGCCCCACCACCATGACTTTGTCCAGAAGGACGTCCAGAAGGTATCCCGGTCTAATTAGCATATTATCCTTTTATTAGTATAGATAACTTTGTTGTCGAAAGTATTATAGATGTCTTCTCGGCCCATCCCCCAATTGACCTCCTCCACCCCACTCCTGCCCCCTACCCAGAACTTCCTTCCTGTTGCCTCATGAAAAAATGATGATAAAATAATGCAATTTAACCTCAATGGGAAGACCCAGCAAAGATGAAACATTAAATGTTCCTTAACTTTAGGTCCACTCTGATAACAGAACCAGATCAAGGCTTGTCTGAGGCTAGTTTTCTATTTTATTTTATTTTTCAAAATATATTTTTATTGACTTCAGAGAGGAAGGGAGAGGGAGAGAGAGATAGAAACATCAATGAACCATGACCTCCTGGTTCATAGGTCTATGCTCAATCACTGATTCATACTGTCTGGGCAAGGCTAGTTTATTTTAGAATGTGATCCCAGGTAGAAAGTAGAATGCAGGGTGGGAGAGTGAAATAGGAAAGGAGGAAAAGCCAACATAAGAATGCATTCTTGAGTTGGAAGCTTTTTGAGCAAGTGTTAACCTTTCCCACTAGGACCTTCTGAGAAGCCTTACAAAATGGACCACAGAATTGCTCACCCAAACAAATAACAGGAAAATCTTTATTCAACACTCTTTGTCCTCACTGCTCCAGGGTGGCCCTGTTGACATTAATTCCTTATACTTCCAGGTCACCAAGCCAGCAGGACTAGCTGGCATCCATGTGAGTCTCCAGGGTAGGAATCACATAACAAGATCCTCAATTTAATGCAAGGTTCTGTGAGATTGCATCAGTAAAGGCTTTTTGAGGCTTGAATGAATCTGGTTGCTGCAACCAGAGGATTTTTCCAATAGTGTACAATGTATGTCCAATAGAAAAGATAGCTAGTCAGAACAATAATACTGTATTGAAATCTAGGTTGAGGTTAGATATGGTCTTATGAAAAACCATGTGGGAGGATAATGATTTTAATAATTCAAAAGGCAACAGCATACTAGTGTATTTGACTCCCAGAATCAATATATATATTTTTACTCATCTATATATATAAAAGGCTAATATGCAAAGTGTCCCTTCGGGAGTTCCACCGGGAGACCAGGAGTTTGATCTCTTGCTATGATGTGCGCTGACCACCAGAGGGTGTCGCGGAACAAAGGAAGGCCCCGGCCAGCAACAGGAAGGCCCGGATTGGCCATGATTGCCAACCAAGCCTAGAGACCCTAGGGCCTCTAGTTATATATATATATATATACTGTTCTATAGTGGTAATAAATGATAGTATTACATTTTAGTTTTGAGCCTTAAGTTCTGCAAAGTTCAATGAATTTGTTAAAATCTGTATTCTTCAATACTAATCTTTCATAAATAGCATAATCAGATTATTCAATTTTTCATTCATAATTGATAAAAATCATTTTAGAAAATTTTTTATTTTCAAAAAGTTTAACTTGATGTGACAATTATCCCAAAGAAAATTTCTTAAATACAATAACTAGTTTGGCAGAGATAAATAAATTAGAAATTTCAAATACAAGTCTACATTCCCATAGTTTATTTGTATCTTTATTTCTTTAGGGTTGATTTTATAATACTTATAGTATTTTTGTGGTTCAAAAATATCTTCACCAGATAATTCATCATACATTTCTATTACATTTGATAAAAAATATGTTTGAAGTTTAATTTTTTAGAGAAAAATCACTAAATGTTAGTATACATTGACTTCATTTGATCTGGTGTTTAGAAAAATGATCCAGTTGTTAGCAAACACAATTGAGTCATTCAGACAATCTATATGATACTTTATGTTGATGTAGCATCCTTATACTTTATCCTTTTGAGAGTCATTTTTCTATTAAATTTAACTTTTTTTTTCCACACACATGTTCAGTGTTTTTACATTTTATTGTGAAGTTAATAGTCTCCATTTCTTTCTGTGAGCCAGTCTTCCAAGATTGATTTCAAAGATTGGTGTTTCCCTGTAAATATTTCAAGTTTTATTGTGGTTATTTGTAATATTTTAATATTCATAACTCAAAGTTTACCTTACAATGAAAGATAATACAGGAAAGATACATATGGCAGAAAATAACGTCTGAGCTGATCCTCATGTGCCCACATTTCCCGTGGATCACCCAGTATTTCATAGGTTGAATTATCTTTAACGTTTTTTAATTCCTGTGCACCCAGTTTCAAATTAGCACTCCACCCTTTAAGAAAGTCTTTGGTGATTATATCTACATTCTGTAACATTTTCCATTGAATTGAGACTGGAAAGGATGGATTTATTTCCTAAAAATTCCAAAAAATACATCACAATGAGGAAATCTATACTAATAATAGAGGAATATGCAAATTGTCTGGGATGCCGTCACAGTAACAGTAACGCATGAACAGCAGGCTGCATGGGGCGACCAGGCCAGCGGGGGGGGGGGGGAGTTGGGGGGTGACCAGGCAAGTGGGGGGGCAGTTGGGGGTGACCAGGCCAGCAGAGGGGCAGTTGGGGGTGACTAGGCTGGCAGGGGGGGCAGTTGCGAGTGACCAGGCCAGCAGGGGAGGCAGTAAGGGGTGACCATGCCAGCAGGGGGCCGTTAGGGGTGACTAAGGCTGGGAGAGGGGGGCAGTTGGGGTGACCATGCCAGTAGGAGGTGTAGTAAGGTGTGACCAGACCAGCAGGGGAGCAATTATGGGTGACCAAGCCAGCAGGGGGGACAGTTAGGGATGATCAGGCCGGCAGGCAGAGTTGGTTAGGGGTGATCAGACTGGCAGGGTGGGGGCAGTTAGGGGTGATCAAGCAGGAATGAAGGTGAGCAGTTAGGAGCCAGCGGTCCTGGATTGTGAGAGGGATGTCCGACTGCCGGTTTAGGCCTGAACCCCAGGACATCCCCCAAGGGGTCCCGGATTGGAGAGGGTGCAGGCTGGGCTGAGGGGACCCTCCTCGCCCCCTGCACAAATTTTGTGCACCGGGTCTCTAGTCCTTTGTAAGAATAAATTAACTGAAGCTTTGGAGAATACTGTGTTCAAAGAACAAATGAAAACTTAGGATTAATTAAACATTTTGCTTCAATGCTATCATGCATGTTGACCAGAGTTCTATTGCTATATCTTTAAACATTGTGTAGTTGTTTCAGGCAATTTTTCTGGGAAATAGAGCAAAAGCTAAACATTTATTTCATCTTGACCATCTTCAACATTGATGTGTCTAACCAATTTGTATAAATGATCAGAGTGCAAAGCTTTGGGAATGTTGTTAAGAATTTCAAGTGGCTTTGCATTTTTATTATTTGTAACTATATGTTCTGTGATGTAATTTCCCAGAAGATGAATTCAATTATTTGGATCAGTCTCTCTAGAGAAGAAAATAACATAGCAATCCTTACAAAATGTTCTTTCAACTTTGAGTCATAATTTGAGAGACTTCAACACTATGCCCTTTATTTGTTGGTGACATAGTTTTTATGATCAGAGGATGAAAATTTTTGTTTGGCTGAAAGAATAATTAAGTCTAAGTGTAATCTGAAAAGTCCCCTTTTTATCTATTTATATATAACTATAGACTGGTTTTTAGATCTGTTGCCAAAATCTTTCATTTTGTAGAAAGATAGATATTGTTCAGATGTCTCAACATCAGGGGTTATGTTTTCCATCAGACTTAAAGTAATTTATTATGTTGGACATTTCAGATTTTGTCTCATTATCTAAAACAAATAAAAGAAATTTGTTTTTTTCATTTCAAACAACTTATATAAACTCTCAACACTTTTCCACCTTATGGATAGTGTGTAAAGTCTATAAAAATCATGAAGTTGACAAGAGTTGATTTCTTCCTTTGTACTTTTCTCATTCTCACTCAATTACATAACAATATTTCTTATTATGTGGTTCAATTTTTAACCAGGTTAACTCCCAATCCACTAGAACCATTACTGATCAAGTAGTAACATGACAATGCATTAAAGTTTTATTTATCATATCCCTTCATCAAAGTCTTAGTCTCAATCTTTGCAAGAATATCTTTATTATTATTATTAGGTTGACATTTGATAGTACTTTATTTCTCTTCAAAATTATTAAGGTTTAAAAATTATTCATTTTCATATTTTACCTGTATCATTTAAAATTGTTTAAAATATATTTTTATTGATTTCAGAGAGGAAGGGAGAGAGAGAGGGAGAGAGAGATAGTAACATTAATGATGAGAGAGAATGATTGGTCGCTCCGCCCCCTATTGGGTATCAAGTCAGCAACCCGTGCATGTGCCTTTGACCTAAATCAAACCCGGGACCCTTCAGTCCGCAGGCCAATGATCTATTCACTGAGCCAAACCTGCTAGAGTTGTATCATTTAAATTTTATCTTGTTTCTTCTATGGGTATGCAAGCCTAAATTTCCTACAAATTTTGAAGAACTATATGAAATTTTTAATGTATTACACTTTTCAAAGTAGATTCAATGTGTTAATTACTTTCCATATTGCTTTTTTGCTGTTGTTGTACTCTAGAATTATATTGTTTTATGTTGCTAAGAGTTCCCCACTTCAAAATTTTCTATAAAACTTGGAGTAACTATGAACAAGCTATCGGTTTCACAATAAAATAGCAAATGACTTCAGGTTCTTCCAAATTCCTGCAGAAAAAAAAAATAAAAGCATAACCATGTAGTCAACAGTTTACTTTCATGTGAACACCATAAACTTTGATCCTTAGGTTACAGTCTGATATAATAATTTATTTAAATGATCATGTGTTAATAAGTATATTTTATTACAAACAAAAGATAAAATGTTTAATTTAAGTAAGTACTGAATTGCTCCACTGGTGTGACATTTTACTTTTATGATTTTTTGTTCTGTTTTAAACAAAACATTAACAATTAGAATAATAAAACCAAATTTAAAATATATTATTAAAATCAATAAAATATATACATGAACTAATTTGAATTTATCAAATGAATAACATACTCCTCTAAGTTCACATATTACTTCACTCTATTAAGTTTTAAGATAAAATCCAAAACTTCCAGCACATATACAGAATGACAGAATTTAATTTCTTCATCTATATATTTATTGACCTATTACTGTTTTTTGTGTCACCTTTGAAAATAGTAACATGTAGTACTCATTTGTTGGTGACACATACTCTATCCAAAGGGAATTCAAATTATTACAAATCATTAGAAGCTTAACTTGGAGAAGAATGACTATATCTGAGTTCAGTTGTGTTGAGAGTCTACTCTATAACTGGAAATTCTCTGAATTAAGTTCCATGAGTATACAATCTATACATATATCCCACATTCAAAGGCTGTTAAATTGTGTTGTTTACCCATATCTTCAGAAAAAAATCACTTCTACTGTCATGGTAAACAACCTGCTTCCCTATTTATAATGGTCAGGCCCTCTAGCAACTTCAGCACAAAATTATAGCTAATTTGCCTACAAACGTCAGGTGTCATAATAATCTGGCCACTCAGTGTGTATATACGAGCCTAAGCGACTGTTATGACCAAACGACCCGAACCACTGGTCAACCAGTCACTATGACGCGGCCCCTCCCCCCGGTCAGCCAGCTAACCTCCTGTGGCCCTTCCCCCTGGCTGGCCAACCTCCCACAGCCCCTCCCCTGGACCAGCCAGCCCTCCCATCAGCCCCAATTGGGGGGCTGACTACCAACCTCTCATGGTCCCTCTCCCCAGCTGGTGGGCCCCCCAACCAACCAGCCAACCTCCCGGGGCCCCTCCCCGAGGCCAGCCCAGCCCCCAATAGACTTTGATTGCTGGCCAGGCCTAGGAACCCCACCCATGCACGATTTGTGCACTTGGCCTCTAGTATTTAATAAAAGATACATAATATAATATGTCAATTAGAAGCACATATATATGGTTTTTATCTTAAATATATTTTTAATTAATTTTACAGAGAGAGAAAGGGAGAGGGAGAGATAGAAACATTGCTCAGCTGCCCCTTACTGGGGATCAAGCCCACAACCCAGAAAATGGCCAGGGCAACATATGTATGTTTTTTAAATTAGACTGCACCCATACAATTTTTTTAACTTAAACTGACAAAAGATTTCTCAGGGAAAGTATTTTATTACTCATATTGTTCAAAATTGCTGGACCATGGTGGTAATAAAAATATACTAATAGAACATCTTTTATTTTGATATTATTTTGTTCTTTTATATTTAAGTTATGTACAACCATGCACTCCCTTACTGTCTGCTCTAAGGCAGATTGCTACCTCTGCACTGCCCATCATCTATATATATAAAACCCTAATATGCAAGTAGAGCAAACAGCGGAACAACCAAACAACCAAACAACTGGTCACTATGATGTGCACTGACCACCAGGGGGCATGAGCGGAACATGGTGGGTGTCAGCAGCAGGCGGCAGAGCGTGGAACATGGCAAGCATTGTCCATGGTGGGATGGTGGAGCAGGTGAGAGGGGGCACCAGACCAAGTCGAGGCACTGGTTGCTGTCGTCAGGGTGAGCCTCTGGTGGTTACTGAAAATTATTGACTCCCACGCACTGCGGTCCCACCCAGCATTAGCACTAGCTGCTGGTGCCAGTCCTGCTTGCACCTGCTGCTGGTGCTGGAGCCACCGCTTGCACCCACTGCCGACCCTGATTGCCCCTCAGGGATTCTCCACCTCCCCCTGCTTCTGAGGGGCAATCAGAGCATCAGCCACCACTTGCACCCACTGACAGCGCCGGCCCTGCTCACACCAGCTGCTGATGCCAGCCCCAGTTGCTCCACACCATCAGTGTTAGCGGGTGCTAGTAGGCCAATGCCATCAGTGCATGGGAGCAGCAGTGGTGGGAGCAGGCTGCCAGCAGACACAGGACCGGGGGCTATGGCAAGAGTGGCCAGGCAGGGGAGCAGAGGATAGGCCAAGACATGCCCCTGTGCCCACTGCAACATCAGGTCCCACAGTTCCTTTTAAGGTGCAAGGATTTGTGCACCGGGCCCGTAGTATGATATAACTAGAGGCCTGATGCACGAATTCATGCACCGGTGGGGTCTGTCAGCCTGGCCTGTGTCCTCTCACAATCCAGGTCCCCTCAGAGGATGTCTGAGATCCCTTAAGGCAGGGGTCCTCAAACTTTTTAAACAGGGGGCCAGTTCACTGTCCCTCAGACCGTTGGAGGGCCGGACTATAGTTTAAAAAAAAAACTATGAACAAATTCCTATGCACACTGCACATATCTTATTTTGAAGTAAAAAAACAAAACGGGAACAAATACAATATTTGTATTTGCATGTGGCCCGCGGGCCGTAGTTTGAGGACCCCTGCCTTAAGGGATGTAGTATTGTGCGAAGTGGCAGATGGCCAGGGAGGAGCCCAAGCCCAGTCGGGTGCCATGCAGATCCCACTTATCCTGGCCCCGCTGTGCCTGCTGCCACCAACCAGGAGGGCTGCTGCAGAGGCGGGAGAGGCTCACGGCACAGCAGCTGCGCTCGTCAGCTGTGAGCCCAGCATCTGGCGCCCGTCTGTCAGCTGAGTGGCACTCCTGCTGTTGTAGGACCCTGACCACCAGGCAGCAGCTCCTGCATTGAGCTTCTGTCCCTTTGTGGTCAGTGCATGTCTTGGCAACTGGTCAAATGGTCAACTGGTCGAACGGTCAAACAGTCACTTAGGGTTTTATATATATAGATCGAAAGTGACATTGAGTACAGTTTTCTTTAGTAATCAATGCTTTGGCAAACCTAGTACTGATTGACTTATTATCTCTTACTATATGAAGCCTATAAGACTGACTTTAGAGAAAGTTAGAAAAAACAAGTTTCTTTGTCAGAAAATAATGAGGAAGAGAAAGGACAGATAGTATTCAGATACAGTTGACATTAACAATTTAAGTAGACTAATTTAAGAAGCATGTTTAAGTGTTGTGAAATGAGCCAATATTTTCATAGGATTAGGAGGTGGTAAAGAAATAAATAAAACACTTTGGGGATGTTTTTATTATAGTAAAAAGATATAGAATAATATATATGCTATTTTTCCCTAGAAATTTCAAAGTTAATAAAAAAACCAAGGCTTTGAGATTATATGGCATAGCCACTGGTCACAAGTATAGTTTCAGGTAAAAATTATCTGGTCTAGCAAACAGGAAGTTGGCTTCTGAGACCTAAGTGGTTCCATGGTAAGATGTAATGGTGGTAGTCCCCATTTGCTTAATTTTAAATGGGCAATTTTGTTATTTCTCTTGAAACTAAGTACTTCAAGTGACAATTACCAATTAGAATGACTGGCACTTGATAGATGTTCTAAAATGATAGCCATTAACGGTATTATTATTACTATTATTATTGATTTTCAACAGATTTTACACTATACCAAGACATTTAGTTGATTTAATAAGCTTAAGCTCTGGTGCCATATGGATTATAGTCCATTTTTATTAACTACTTATTCTTTAGTGGTATTTCTAATTTTCAAATGTATTGATGAATTGAGCAGAAATATCTGATCCAATCTTTCAGTCTTTCCCCTTCTTCATTTATCCAGTCCAGTCTACTGAAATGCAATGAGGAGCATACTTGATATATTCCTAAGTGGAGCCAGCATATTTTTGACACTGTTCACTGAGCTTAAACAGCTCTTCTTGAAATTGAGTTGCTTTTTTTTATTGTTGCCTCTGTTATTAACTACTATACTGCTTCAAAGCCTTCTTACAATTTATGTGTCACTGCCATAGAAAATAAAAGTTAGGCTATGAATTTGGAGTTTGCCACACTTACTTATGAGAAAAAGAGAAACACTTCAAAGAGCCATTGCTGGGAAAGAATGCTATGAAATGATATAGATTCATAACCTGGTACAAGATTATAACTTCCAAATACATATTTAAAGAACACAATGTTCAGAACATAAATGAATGCCTATTATTTTAACAATATTGGCAACAATATTGTATTAATGATCCAAATACTTCTTCCATTTGCTATGTGTGCCCTTTTCTTTATTCTTCAATTCTTAGGAATTATCTTTGAATCTTAAGAAAATGAAAACATAAAATTGCCCATGATAAACTTATTTAATTGTAGTATAAGACAGCATACTTCTGAACTGTATGAACCCGAGCATATTTTAATGTCTCTAGTAGTCTGGGAATACAAGGGGAAAAAAGTTAATTTTTATCCCTGGCCAGTGTGGCTCAGTTGGTTGGGCGTGGTCCTGTGTGAGGAAAGATTGGCAGTTCAGTAAAGTCAGGCACATGTTGGGCTTGATCCCCAGTAGAGGGCATGCAGGAAGCAGCTGTTTGATGTTTCTTTCTCTCTCTCCCTTCCTTTCTCTATAAAAATCAATTCAAATATATATTTTTAAATTTAGATATATTTTTATTGATTTCAGAGAGGAAGAACTAGAAACATCCATGACGAGAGCGAATAATTGATAGGCTGCCTCCTGCACACCCCACACTGGAGATGGAGACTGCAACCCAGGCATGTGCCTGACCTGGAATTGAACAGTGACCTCCTGCTACATAGGTTGACACTCAACCACTGAGCCATGTGGGCAGGCTTTAAAATTTTTTAGAGAAGCTCACAGTTGAAGATTTCTACACTGCAGACTTCATGGAGTTTATATTGGTTCAATGCACAGACCTTACCCTTTTTCACTTAGAGTTTTGCATTTTCCATCTCCTCAGTTCTATAGACCCTTCTTCCCCACTGTTAGTTTAAAGTACATTAGAAATGACTTCTTCCTGAACGTTTTACAGAGCTCTTAGATTACTGCCTCCTATTTCTTTTTGTGCTTCTAGTTTACCCTGCACTTTTCTCTATTTGTTCAAATGTGTTGTTGTTGTTGTTTTGTCTATTTCACTTCTGAGAACTTGTAAGTATTATGAAGCCTGGAGTGTTGCCTCCTTACCTCTGCATGATTTTCCCCACTGCCAAGAACTGCATCTGATAATAATGATCCAATGTTCCTATATTTGTTGAACAAGTATTTAAATGAATAAATAACAAGGGAGTGACCATGTTGAGTGTGATGAGAAGGGTAGCATCATGGAATGCAGGATACAGAAGGAAACAAAACCCATAGAACTGATAGTGGCTGTGAGCAAAGCCATGATAAGAAAACAAGTTTTCTCATTTGTAGTCCACAGTACACTGCCTTAATTAATCATAGCCCTATGGTTATGTAAGTTACGGTAAACTGAAAGTACAAGAACGAGTGGTTTAATAAACTGTTTATTTAAAATCCACTTTGGGTTAATATCTATGTTCATTTTTACTGACTTTAGTAATTCAGGTACATAAGAGTTGCTCCAGAACTGTAACTCATTTGTTCTAATTTACATCTCTAAAGAGCAAGATTTCTACAAATGAATAAGGAATCACAACAACTGGACTTTTATAGCTGAGAAGATATATATAGTGCTATAAATAAATCAATATTTTTATTTGTGTTCTATAGCCAAAGCATTTTTTTCTCTCTTAAATTAAGCCTTAATGAATTTTGTAAGTGATGTTGGACTTCAATGAAAAGTTTATCAGCAAACTACAAAGGTATTCCTTTGTGGGATATTAAAATAGACAAATAGTAATGCTACATGGCCTGCATTGAGCAAGATAAGTACTTAGATTTTAAAGACCCAATTTGATCTCACTCTCAGATTATACCTCCAGAAAATTTCAGAGAAAAAAGTAGAATAACTCATTTTTGTGGTAGATGGACAGTGAATAGAGAAATAACATAGCATCCCTCCAAAAGGAGAAAACTAATACCACTTATTCAAGCTAATAAGTGTTCCTTTAAATCTCCACATTCTTTCTTAAAGAGGGACTGAAAAATAATATAGACCAGGAGAAAGAGGTCAGAGAGGGTATTTTGTATCTTTCTCTCCTGCATTCTTCCTTACAAAGATAATACATAAAATAATTTCATGAATACTCTTCTTGAAGGCTAGCAACTTACCACACTATTTAAAGATTCTTTCTTATTTCAGAAAGAATCACTGCCTAAGAGAGAGTTAAATAGTTTTTTCATCATTATCCTCTAGTTGAAATTTGTTTTGTAGATAGAAAATGTAATTTTATATTATCAGAATATAAAAGAATAGATACCAATATGGTACTCTTTTGTACAACTTACATTTTGTTACAAGTCATTTTATTACATACATGTTATGTTCGTTTGATTACTATAAATGTAATGCTATATTTTACAGGAAAAAACATAATGAAACAGTTTTAATATCTATATACAACTATTTTTTTTCCTTTTATTTAAAAACTAGAGGCCCGGTGCACTGGGGGGTGAGCCCTCAGCTCGGCCTGCACCCTCTTGCAGTCCGGGACCCCTGGGGATCAGGCCTAAGCCAGCAGTTGACATCCCTCTTGCAGTCCAGGATCCCTTTCACTGTCCAGGACCCCTCGCTCCTTACTGCCCGCCTGCTCACTGCTCCTTACCTCTCGGTTAGCTGTTCCTTAGCGCTGCTGCGAAGGTGAGAGAGGCTCCTGCCACTGATGCTGCGCTGGCCAGCCCTGAGCCCAGCTTCTGGCTGAGCGGTGATCCCCCTGTGGGAGCGCACTGACCACCAGGGGGAAGCTCCTGCATTGAGCGTCTGCCCCCTGGTGGTCAGTGCACATCATAGTGACCAGTCGTTCCGCCATTTGGTTGATTTGCATATTAGGGTTTTATTATATAGGATATAGTAAATTTGGTAAGAATATCTAGGCAGACAACAGATGTTATTTATAGAGGATCCAACATTCACCCCATGTTGTGGGGACTCCTCTTCCTACCACTAGTGCTTGGGCTGGGGAGCCCAATGGGAGCCTGGGACCTCTTGCTACTCAGGGGGATCCTCCACAGCTGAGAGATACTCCTCCTGAGTTTTAACTGCCATACATGGGTGTGGGACCAGCCCATTTCACTTCTCTACCCTTCCTACCAATCTGGATGTGGCTTCTTTATATCCTTAGTTATAGGATTTATGTTCAGCTAGTTTTCAGGGGGTTCTCAAGAGTGGCTGTTCTATAATTTAGTTGTAATTTTGGTAGGGTCATGGGAGGAAGCAAGCACACTGTTTCCATACCCAGCCATCATTATTTTTTTTAAGAAGAAACTTAGTTATAATAATGAAAACTTGGTTTTAATAATGACGGAAAACTACATTAAAATGATTATTTTTTCTTAAAGATAATATTTCCAAAAGTCAAATAATCATTCATGTGTTTTTAAAATTGACTTCAGCATTGGAAAACAATAATAGTATATATTTTTTGTTGCTAAGACCTGAATTGATTTTTACTAGAACCCCAGGGAATTCAAGCTATCTGCCTGACATGCTCCCTGTATATTTTAACTATGTCCCCTTAACATGGGGAGAACTGGTTACCTATATTAGTATGGAGAAAATGTTCAACTATCCTGGTATTGACCTGTCGATGGTGAAGGCAATGTAAGGGTTCTGGCAGTTGTTTGGTGGCTTTTATCACTTACTTTTTTCTGAAGAATAACAAACTTCTATCAAGGCCTGACCATCTACTTCAGTCTATTAAACTCCTACTTAATCTTTGACAGGTGAATGGAAATATTACATAAAGGTATTCATTTCTTTAAAACGTATTTGTGAACATTTACTTGATAGTAGGCAGATTAAAGTATCAATAAGAACTACTTTGCTATTTTGTAGTTGGTGAAACATATCCAATAAATAATTACATGTAGCAATTAAAATTTTTAATAAGAACTGTTCCATAATGGATACAAGAGTGGAAGTGGAGTTGAAAATCACAAGGTGAAAAGGTAAGAAAGAATCTGTGGCTTTTATTAATTTAGTAATTATATCACATTTCAAGTGAAAAAAAAGGAATATGTTCTTCCACTTGCCATTATCAGACAGGAAAATGGGGGAAAGCTATACAATTAAACCCTTGAACAATGAAGTTGTAAGAGGTGCCAACCTCTGTGTAGTTGAAAATCCATGCATAACTTTTGTTTTCCCAAAACTTTACTAGTAACCACTAATGGCCTACAATTAACCAGAAACTTTAACAATAACATAAAGAGTCTATTAATGAATATTTTGCATGTTATGTGTATTATATGTTGTATTTTTACAATGAATTAGAGAAAATAAAATGTTAATAAAAATCATAAGAAAGAGAAAATATACTTATGACATTTATTTTAAAACTCCATATATAATTAGAGTCAGTTCAAATTCATGTTGTTTAAAGGTCAATGATATTTAATTTTGCATTTGTACTATATTTTTTCTTCTACATTTGAAAGTGATACCATACCCAAATAAATATAACTTTGGATTTAAAATTGTTTGAATCCTGATTTCCTCTTATCATATGAAACTTTTAATGCCCTATGATAATACCCTCTTATTACTATAGACAGACACATAATTGTTGCTATAGTTTCTGGGTTTATGAGTTTAAAATACAAAAAAATTACTCATATAACATGTGTTGAAACTTGACCAGAAGGCTTTCATAAATATGACCAATTAAAACTGTTGTGAGTTAAATTCCTAGATGCAGTAAAAATTATCCAGTAGTTCCCTAGCAGGTTTGGCTCAGTGGATAGAGTGTCAGTCTGAGGACCAAAGGGTCCTGGTTTGATTCCAGTAAAGGGCACATACTTTGGTTGCAGACTCCTCCCAGGGTCTTGGTTGGGATGCATGCAGGAGGCAACCAATTGTGTTTCTCTCACATCGATGTTTCTCTCTGTCTTTGCTTATCTCTTCCACTCTCCCTAAAAATCAATGGGAAAATGTCCTTGGGTGAGGATTAACAGCAACCAAAATGTTCAGTAGTTTATAAGTTTTATTTGTGTTTTAAAAAGAAGTTTTATACTATAGGTTACCTTGATAATTGTATACACTTTCTTTAATAAAATATAATAATTTGATTCTAATTGCATACATATACACATCAACACACATGCACACCCCTCCCACAAATGTGCTCTCAGTTGAGATATGTTTCCCATTATTTTGATTATTATTTTTAAAACATACATTTTATTGATTTTAGAGAGGAAGGGAGAGGGAAAGAGAGATAGAAACATCAATGATGAGAGAGAATCATTGATGGGCTGCCTCCTGCATGCCTCCCACTAGGGGTAGAGACTGCAACCTGGGCATGTGCCATGACTGGAATCTAACCATGACCTCCTGGTTCATAGGTCGATGGTCAACCACTGAGCCACGCCAGCTGGGCATGTTTGATTATTTATGAAGCTGTAGATAGAATCACCAATTTCAATTTTCTTATTTGTTTCATCATCATCATCATCATAACGTCACTATGTTCCAAGCCTATGCTTTGAATTCATTTACTAGTACATTATGCCTTCTTCCTCAGTCTCTTTTTGATTTAAATATTTCTTAAGTTACTTTCATTATACTATTAATTGCACATTACGTTCTGTAATATCCCCCCCTTTTCTTTTTACTTGGTAGCTTAAAACTTTCTGGACTGAAATGAACCATCATTGTAACTAATTTTGATGGTCACTATGACATAAAGAATACTGTTGCACATTTACACACATGCAGGATGCAGTGTTGTGGGGTGGAAAAATCATAGGATTCATGTAATATATTCTTTTTTGTTCTGGATTTCTTACTTATTAGCTTTATGACTTCGGACAAGCCACAATTTATTGATTTTCACAGTATTGTGGTAAAGGAAATGTGATAATTGAGATTATAGTGGAACATAAAGTGTTTTACAGTTCAAGGCTATAAAAATGGAAAAGTGATTTCTTTGTTAAATACCTACAACAAAGATCCTCAGAAAGAATTTTCTTCTGTTCTGGGAATTGGCATGCAGTGGATGGTTATGGTTGGTAAAAGTCACTTGTATTCCTGTAATGATGCCCTTCATTAATTGGAAGTTGCCCTGACCTTCAAAGAAACATTTTTTTTTAACATTTAGGATATAGTATGCATAGGTTTCTACTTCAAAAGCAGAGAATTGGTTCAGATCTCATCTATATCCTATATAATAAAAGGCTAATATACAAATCGACTGAAAGGCAGAATGACTGGTTGCTATGATGCGCACTGACCACTAGGGGGCAGATGCTCAATGCAGGAGCTTCCCCCTGGTGGTCAGTGCGCTCCCACAGGGGGAGCGCCGCTCAGCCAGAAGCTGGGCTCAGGGCTGGTGAGTGCAGCAGCAGTGGCAGGAGCCTCTCCCACCTCTGCAGCAGTGCTAAGAATGTGCGACTGCCGGCACTGTCAGTCAGACATCCCCCAAGAGCTCCCGGACTGCGAGAGGGCATAGGACAGACTGAGGGACCCTCCTGAGTGCACGAATTTCATGTACCGGGCCTCTAGTCTATAATAATAAAAGTGTAATATGCAAATTGACTGAACAGCCGAATAGCAGAACGACCATCCAGACAACTTTCCGGACGACCTTTCGGACAACCTTCTGGACAAAGCGGGGGCCGCAGCCACAGGGCTGTGAGGGATCGAGGCAGCCGCCCGGGCTGCAAAGGCCTACTCTTGCACAAATTTTGTGCATTGGGCCTCTAGTAGAATATAATGGTTAACGTTTAAGAGTCCAGCATCAGTTTGTCTGATTTTAAATGCTGCTTTCCAATAAAAAACTTTGTAACCTTGGCCAAATTACTGCATGACTCAGATTACAATACATGAAAGCAGGATGTGACATGTTTAGCAATATGTGTAGAGTTTAAACAATGTCATACATAGGAGCAGTCAATTAATGTTAGTGTTGGTTTTGTTGTTACTGTTATGATTATTAAAGGTTTTAAAGGACAAAAAACTGTAGACTTGAAAATGACCTTCTTGGAACTTTAGGAAGACATATATCTTAGTTCTATAGCTTATTAATGAATCAATCAGATTTAATTAATTAAATTATTTCAAATACAACTGCTTATCTCATTGAATTCCAAAGTGTAGCTTATAACTTGGTACGATAAGACTAAATGTGAAACATTTTCCAAGTTTTAAGTGGATAATGGAGAAAGAAAATATATTAAGACTGTTTTATAGATCCTTTGGGGTTTTATTTGAAGAAATAATTAATTCAATATTCACTTAACTATGTTCAGAACTTAAAATACTTTGATCATTCTTGGTTTTAATGATGGCTTAGTTGACTGTACTGCATTCAACTATATTATGAAGTAGAATATCTTTAAATTTCTAATTAGACAATAGTGCAGATAATTACCCCTTAAAAGCTTATATGAATACAGAATATGAATATTTTATTCTATTTCCTAAATATTCAAGTCAAACTTTATTGTAGGTAGATTAGTCATTTATAAATAAATTAGACATGGCACTTTTTCTATCTAAATATGAAGTCCTTTTCAGTTGAGGTTTATTGTGCTTGAGACTACTATCCTGAAATGAGAATATATAACTTTATATCCAAAGGAATATATTTAGGATGTCATCTTGTTCTTTGTGGAAAGTGCTATACTTCTATTTTCATGTTAGCAAAGATAATATTAGATAAAGGGAATTGAAAATGTTAAGCTCATATATAAGTTGAAGTTTAGAATCTTTAATTAATCTTTTATATTTCTTTATTTAAAAATAAGGAGGGGATATGATTTTTGTATTATAATTATTCCAGAAAAAAAGCTTTTCTCCCGGAAACATTTTGCTTTATACTAACTTTATAAAAATGATCTTAATAGTTTCATATTTTTTAGTGAGAAGTTACTGAGTTTGTACTATGAACAGCCTACTAAATGAAGAGTAAGAGAATGAGACTAAATATCATCACAACTATGTTATACTATCAAGGTCCCTGTGTACAGGGCCTACTGAGATTTATGTTCGAACAGGAGAATTGAGATTTCCTGTCTGTCACCAATAGCTGTCAAATACTGGGGAGGGATCCCCTCCATATAGGAACTGCTGAAAATAGAGCAGAAATACTGAAAACATTTTTTTAGGAACCCAGTGCAAACATAAAGCACACAAAAATTCAACCAGTTGTTGAAGGAATTTTAAGCCTGAGAAGTACTGAAGAGCCTAAACTAACACCAAAACCCAAATCCAAGTCAATTATTTCCTCAATACCCATAAGAATGTATATAAACAGAAGAGGAAGTATACTCACTTTCAGGCATAAATTCTATTTACCATATATGATAAAATATTTTAGTAATATATGGTGAAAAGGAATAAATAACAATGTGTAAAACTTTTATGGATAAAATTTAAAGACTTCATAAATATATTAAAAATATCTTTTATGTAGATATATACTATTTAGTTAAATAAAAAGCTTACTATTATAGCAGATTTTAACTTTCTCCAAATTGATATATAGATTCAATGCAATCACATTAAAATCATGAATGTGTTTTGTAGTATTTGATATGGCTAGTCTAAAATTTTGATATAAATACAAATGTCTAAAGATAGCTAAGTGACTTGATTTTAATATGATTGCATTGAATCTATATATCAATTTGGAGAAAGTTGAGACAGAGATGGAATTGGCAGATGAAGAGAGTCTCATTTTTTTGTTGTGGTTGTTGATGCAAGTATCTGATCAAAAAAGGAACTGAATTCTTACCTCAAAAAATATACAGTTAAAAATTCAAAGAAAATATATAGTACACTAAATGTTCAAAATACAGTACAAGAAATCATATTTATGATGATTACAGGACATGTTATACAGGATAAAAAATTAAACAGAAGCACCCTTGCTAGTATGGCTCAGATGGCTGAGATCATCCCATACATGAAAAGGTTGATAGTTTGATTCCCCAGGTCAGTGCACATGCCCATGTTGCAGGCTCGATCCCCAGTAGGGGGCTATAGGAGGCAACTGATCTCACATTGATGTCTCTCTTTCCTTCTCCCTTCCTCTCTCTCTGAAAATTAATTAAAGAAATCTTTAAAATGTTTTAGAAAATATTCATAAACTAGAGGCCTGGTACACGAATTTCGTGCACTGGGGGTGGGGGGGTTCCCTCAGCCCAGCCTGTGCCCTATCACAGTTCAGGATCCCTCAGGGGATGTCTGACTAAGGGCTCCCTATGGGGAGTGGGCCTAAGCCAGCAGTTGGACATCCTTGGCACTGCCATGGAGGCGGAAGAGACTCCTGCCACCGCTGCCTGGCTCAGGGCTTCTGGCTGAGCAGCACTCCCCCTGTGAAAGCGCACTGACCACCAGTGGGGAGCTTCTGCATTGAGCATCTTCCCCCTGGTGGTCAGTGCGCCTCATAGCAACCGGTTGTTCTGCCATTCGGTAGATTTGCATATTAGCCTTTTATTATATGGGATTATCCAACATTAACAACTTCAACATATTAAAAAATATGTAAGGAAGTGGAAAGAAGCACCATAAACTATTGGAAGGCATTTAACTGTTGAAAGATTAGTTACTAAATATAAAAATAATATTTATAAATCAACATGAAAAGAACAAACTAAAAAAAAGATTTTCAAAGAAGAGAAAGTAGAAATTGCCTATCATTTTGATAGGTAAAGATAGGTAGGTAGGTAGGTAGGTATGTATGTAGGTAGGTAGATCTATCACAATTGATATATCAGTAATCAGGGTAATATAGAGTGACATCTGTGCTAAAGGTAGGCACTGTTTTCTGTACATGAAATGAACATCTTTGAGAAAACAGATGTTGGTAATGGCTAGATGTGGAGTAGCAAGCACTGGAGGTGGAGTGTTAATTGGTAAAACTGCTTTAAAAAACTGAGCACACCTTAAAACCTGAGGATTCGACTAGTAGGTATCTGACACAGAGAACCTTTATACTTCTGCACCATATAGACTGAGTGGCCAGATTATTATGCCCACCTGACGTTTGTAGGCAAATTAGCTATAATTTTGCGCTGAAGTAACAAGAGGGCCAGACCATTATAAATGTCTGAATAGCACAACATACCTAAGTATTGTTGTTGATCAAGTTCATCCTATCATGTTGATGGCGTATCCCAATGGAGATGGCTTCTTCCAACAAGACAATGCGCCATGCCACGGTGCTCGTATTGTGCAGGAGTGGTTTCAAGAACATGAGGGAGACTTTACCTTGCTTAGGTGGCCCCCACAATCACCAGATCTCAATCCAATTGAGCATTTGTGGGACGAAGTTAAAAGAGCCATCAGGCAGCTGGTTCCACAACCACTAAATCTCACAGAACCGGACAGTGCTACTCATCAGGCATGGTGTCAGATTCCTCGCATCACCTTTCAACATCTCTTGGAGTCAATGCCAAGAAGAATCACCGCAGTATTGAAGGCAAAAGGTGGCCCAATGAAGTACTGATGGGGTGGTCATAATAATCTGGCCGATCATAATAATCTGGCCACTCAGTGTATACATATGAATGTAAATGTCAGCATATGTATCTTTAACATAGCTCTAAACTTGAACAGCTCTCTCTTGACCTGGATCGCATTATAAGGCTATTTCCATAAGGCTTTATTTTATTACAGTGCATTTCTTTTAAAGCACATTTCTTTTAATAGTACATATGTGTTTTCATATATTCTTTATATGTTTGCTACATACTTTAAAATTTTAAATTATATTTGGTAATTATTTTATGTATAGGGTTTCCTGAAAAAAATGTATACACACATTTTGAATAATTATAAAGGCAGTGTTTATTGAAATACATTTCATTTTCAAAATTGAGCTATCAGTTGTTAATATTTGTATACATTTTTGCGAACTCCCTATACATACTTGCTTACATATATATTATTACAAAATATATAAATTTACATAAGCTAAATAAATGACTTATCTACATATAAATACTAATACTTCAGTTATAAATTCATGTATCAATATTTTAATGTTCAATTATATATTTACTTAAATATAAATATATTTAGTATTAAATAGTACTTAGTATAAACTACTTATATACAAATACTTAATATAAATATGATTTTATATAAATATTCTTTTATAGTTAATTTATAGCTATTGAGCGTGTACTAAGTTCAAGGAATGTTGGTATATATTTGTATATAGACAAATGGAGGTAAGTGTATAATGCAATTGCAAATACAAAATTTTTTGCATCAAACTGTAAAAATTAAAATAATTAAGTATATTTAATTAATAACATCTGAGAAAAGGCACTTTTAACACAAGTTATATTGTAATCATATTAATAAAGAGATCCATAAATCCATTATTTTCCTTAACACATGAAATGATGTCTTTTTATTTTAAGAAATCTTAGAGTTTTAATTACATACCTTTATTCATTATATTTTTGGAAATGTGCAATTATTATTATTCATGCGTTGGTTATGGATAGCTGGTATAAAATCCTCTAACATTTATTTTCTTGAGTGCAATAGTCTGAAAGATGTAGGTTTAGCTAACAGTGCTCTATAAAAATGAATAGATAAGGGGATAGAAATATGTATTGCAAAGACATTACAATAAATGGACAAAGGATAAATCAGACTAACCCATTGTTTGAGGAAAGAGTTATGTGAACTTCCACAAAATCATGTCATGCTGACTTGTATGAAAGAAGTCATCTGGCTTTGTGGGTGAAAGTTATGGGGTAAGTAGCAAACCAATTTTCAAATTATTACATGTTTAACCAATAAAATTATTCCACAAATGCTTATAAATTCTTCCAGATATGATGATGTCACTTTATTATAAAAAATTATTGAGCATGAGAACGAATATATACACATACTCACACAGTCCTTCAGTGTTATTTCTTTAGACTGATGCATGGATAATTGTTAGAAAACATAAATGCCAAATGTCTGCCGTGCCACTTGTGAACTGTATGCCATTTCCCTAGCAGAGATAATAAGACTCCCACCCTGTCCAGGCACTCTTCAGTGTGGCTAATTCCTCTCATAGCAGTAGCTGGACTGTGCTTACAATAGCATGCATAGTACAGTAATAGGACTTGGGTTATTAATTTAGGATTTTAGTATCAGTTGCCAATACTTTATGGTTGTGAACATTTTCCAAATTGCTATAAACCATCCTATATAATAAAAGCATAATATGCAAATCGACTGAACGGCCAAACAGCGATTGGTCGGGGGCCTGGACATTGCCCCATGATTGCCCCGCAGAGGGAGGCCCGGGCCACAGGCCAGTGGGGTGATCAATTGGGGGCTTCACAATTGTCCCAAAGAGGGAGACCCAGGCCACCTACCAGTGGGCTGTGGCGGTGGGCAGGGCCTCCCTCTGTGAGGAAAGCCCAGGTCCCGGGTGCCTGCCAGTGGCCAGAGGGAAGCCCGGGTGTGAGGTTCCAGAGGGAAGCCAGTGTTGGCAGCCAGGGGAAGGAAGGCCTACTCTTGCACAAATTTTGTGCATCGGGCCTCTAGTATTTAATAAGGGAGTATTTTCATGACATGGTGCAATTTATTTATAGAAGCTATTAAACATAACATATCTCTGCTACTCTGTGAATCCTATTTTGTAGCACCCTGCTTTCTACTTCTTATGTTTTTCTAAGCTTCTGCTAGGAAAGGTAACTCTGTCTGTATAGGTAAAGAGAGGAAGGACAATCTGGCCTTTTCTCATAAGTAGGAGGGAGAGAAATGTATCCTAAAGACAGAAACAAGCATAAAAACAATGTTTATGAGGGTCCTTCCTACAGCAAGCACTTTATAAATTGTCTTAAAGTAATTCAAAGGGAGAAAACTTCATAATTTAGAAAGTGTGACAATATGGGATGTAAATATTTGCACCTGAATAGATCCTTAAAAATCAATGGACCAGGTTGTAAAAGGAACAATATTTATTTTTTAGCAGTAGAGGCATACTTGGAAAAATGCGCAACAAACACACAGTAGTAAAAATTAATTTAAAATGAGATTTCAATGATTTAAAATATAAGTTAAACTTACCACCAAAAATTAACATTATATCTGTTGGAAAGTTTCTCTACAAAGCTTTCCGTTTAAGTGATAAAAATAATTTTGGTATTAATTTGATGTACATGAGATGTTTTTCACCCACTTAAGTAAATAAAATATCTTTAGAATTAAAAAATAATAATCTGGGGATAAACAATGAACTCAGAGGCTAATTCAACAATCAGATCTATTTATCATCTATCTATATATCTATCTATCATCTATCTATCCTTTATCTGTCTATACTAGAGGCCCAATGCATGAAATTTGTGCAAGAGGCTCTGCCCTCGCAGCCCTGGCTGCCTCAGCACTCACAGCCCTCGCTTCGTCCTGATGGTCATTCTGCTGTTTGGTCTAATTAGCATGTTAGCTCTTTATTGTATAGGATATTAATATACATATCTATCTATATACACAGTTTCCCCAAAAAATGTATAAATACTTTAACAGCTGGTAGCTCAATTTTGAAGTAAAATGTATTTTAATAAACATTGCCTTTATAATTTATTCAAGGTGTATGTATACATTTTTGGGATAATATATATATATATATATGTATATTTCATATGTACATAAAAATGTAACTTCTACATGGACACATAAGTTATTGATACTTTCTTTCATGCAAGTAACATAAAAATTTATGTAATAGGAGCTCTTTCTCTGTAAAATCTGCTTACTAGAAATAGAATTTTTTATGGAATGTGATCTTAAAATCCTGCAAGAAGTTTCATAATCTTGTGACCTGTGGGAATTTCTTTAATATTTAAAATTATAATCATGTACAAGCAAGCTTGAAACATTCTTATATATGTTATGAGAGGCCCAGTGCACAAAATTCATTTACTTGGGGGGGTCCCTCAGTCCAGCCTGCGCCCTCTCGCAGGGGAGCGGGCCTAAGCCGTCAGTCAGACATCCCTAGCACTGCTGCAGAGGTGGGAGAGGCTCCCCACCACCGCTGTTGCACTCACCAGCCGTGAACCCGGCTTCTGGCTGAGCGGTGCTCCCCCTGTGGGATCAGGCCGAAACTGGCTCTGCAACATCCCCTGAGGGGTCAAGGATTAAGAGAGGGCTCAGGCCAGGCTGAGGGACCCCAGTGGTGCATGATCGGGGCTGGCTAGAGACGTGGGAAGTTGGCCAGCTGGGAAGGGACCATGGGAGGGCTCCAGGGCTTGTTCGGCCTGTCTCGCTCAGTCCCGATCTACTGAACCCCAGCAGCAAGCTAACCTACTGGTCAGAGTGTCTGCCCCCTAGTGGTTAGTGCAGGTCATGTCTGCCTTCTGGTGGTCAGTGCATGTCATAGCGGCCTTAGCATATCATTAGCATATTACGCTTTGATTAGTTGAACAGCCTAGCAGTCGACCAGACACTTAGCATATTAGGCTTTTATCATATAGGATTTTAAAACATTGTGTGAAATATGTTGATTCTTTTAATAAAAAATAAATCCATTTGAGCAGCACAATATCAATTTTTAAATGAGGATTCTGGAAAAATTGTGAACAAAACTTAATATGCTTTTAAAAATAAATGATATTTTTGATGTAAATGATGCACATTATGCTTAGTGGATTGTTATTAAAACTAGGGCATTCAAAAATGTGATTTTAAAAGTGGTATGAGATCTGAGATGAAAAACCTCTAATATTCAGCCATGAGTGTTGTGCTAATTAAACTGCATAATCAAGTAATGTCAAGGATTTAAAGATTATTATGCAGCTGCTTCAGAATGAGTGTGGAAAATGAGTGAGGATTAGTTACTGTTTATCCTTTTTAACTCCTTTAAAACTTGCATTCATTCAAGCTGGGGGTGGCATGCAGGAAAATAAGAAATGACTACAGACAAGCCCATTTTCTCCCCACTTGGAAACTCCTCTTTCCATCTTAATCCAGTCTTTTCAGTTCGGTCCTTTTGAATTTGTTTTCTTCAGTGCAAATCTATTATTTCATTAATTTGGTTGTTGGCAATTACTCCTTAGTTTCAAACTTCTAAAATATGGCTAATTTAATACATTAGGCTCTGCATCCCACTAAAGCCCCAGGAGGCCACCAGTAGACCCACAGTACAAAATTTTTGTGAGGAATACCATCTGAATGTAAGCATCTCATTCCACTTGCTTTAAATATTACAGTATTTTTTAAAAAAACTGTGGTAAATGTTGGTATATTAACTGATACATGGTGATGTGAGACAGGAATTTGATTTTAATGACAATATTTTATTTTTTGAGACCCTTTTGCCATTATTCTTGTTGGTGATTATGGTAGAAAATAGCATTAGTATCTTAGAGTATTTTAACAAATATTACGCCCTATGTATAGTACACTCTGTTATTGCCAGTTGTTGCTGAATGATACTGACTATGCCTTTGTGTAGACTTTAGTTTGAAGTGAAGTGTGGAAAATTTGTATGCTTGATAATTCCATCTTCATTCCTTTCAAATGACCAGCTTTTTGCATCTTATTTCTTTAGCAGTATGTATAGTACATACGCTGATTACATATTATAGAGAACTAGAATGCACTAGAGAACCAAAAGCATTTTTAAAATTTCTATGTCCCTTATGTGTTTTGCATGGCCATTTTATTTTATTTTTCTTTATTGATTAAGGCATTACATATGTGTACTTATCCTCCCATTGCTATCCTCCACTCCCACCCCCACTACTCATTTCTCACCCCTCTAGTGTCTGTGTCCATTGGTTAGGCTTATATGCGTGCAAACAATTCCATTGGTTGATCTCTCTGCCTTACTCCCACCCTCCTGTGCCTTCCCTCTGAGGTTTGATGGTCTGATTGATGCTTCTCTGTCTCTGGACTTGTTTTTGTTCATCAGTTTATGTTGTTAAATATATCCAACAAATGAATGAGATCATGTGATATTTATCTTTCTCTGACTGACTTATTTCACTTAGCATAATGCTCTCCAGGTCTATCTATGCTGTTGCAAATGGTAGGAGTTCCTTCCTTTTTACAGCAACATAGTATTCCATTGTGTAGATGTACCACGGTTTTTTAATCCATTCATCTACTGATGGGCACTTAAGCTTTTTCCAAATCTTAGCTATGGTAAATGGTGCTGCTATGAACATAGGGGTACATATATCCTTTCTGATTGGTGTTTCTAGTTTCTTAGGATGTATTCCTAGAAGTGGGATCACTGGGTCAAATGGGAGTTCCATTTTTAGTTTTTTGAGGAAACTCCATACTGTTCTCCAGAGCGGCTGCACCAGTCTGCAGTCCCACTATCAATGCACGGGGGTTCATTTTTCCTCCACATCCTTGCCAGCAGTTGTTGTTTGTTGATTTGTTGATTTGTTGATGATAGCCATTCTGACAGGTGTGAGATGGTACCTCATTGTCATTTTGATTTGCATCTCTCTGATGATTAGTGACTTTGAGCAAGTTTTCATATGTCTCTTGGCCTTCTGTATGTCCTCTTTCGAAAAGTATTTATTTAGGTCTGTTTCCCATTTTTTGATTGGATTGTTTATCTTCCTTTTGTTAAGTTGTATGAGTTCCCTGTAAATCTTGGCCTGGTACTGACACAAGAACAGACATATAGACCAATGGAATAGGATAGAGAACCCAGAAATCAACCCAAACCACTGTGCTCAATTAATATTTGACAAAGGAGGCATGAGCATACAATGGAGTCAAGACAGTTTCTTCAGTAAATGGTGTTGTGCAAATTGAACAGATACATGCAAAAAAATTAAACTAGACAACCAACTTACACTATACACAAAAATAAACTCAAAATAAATAAAGGACTTAAACGTAAGATGGGAAAGGAAAACCATAAAAATCTTAGAGGAACTCACAGGCAGCAAAATCTCAGACATATGCCGAAGCAATATTTTCACCGATACAGCTCCTAGGGCAATGGAAACTAAAGAGAAAATAAACTAATGGGATTGCGTCAAAATAAAAAGCTTCTGCACAGCAAAAGAAACCATGAACAAAACAACAATAAAGCCCACTACATGGGAGAACATATTTGCCAATATTATCTCTGATAAGGGTTTAATATCCAACAGTTACAGGGAACTCATACAACTTGCATAGTCATTTTAAAGAGATTGAATTTGACGTTCCCTGTTATACAATGTGTCTTCACTCCACTGGTGCTGAAGAATAGGCTTAACCTTGCTCTTCTAAGTAGGATATAGCCAGCTATTATTATGAAGTAATTTTATTTTCTTATAAACTTTGCTGCTCCAGAATAGATTTAGTGACTACCAAATCCATACTTTGAATTCTTAATTTTACTTTGTTTATAACTCTCTTATGTCATATCATGTTTTGCTATGTGTATAATTTTTTCTCTCATTTGATTGATTTTAGCTTTCCTACTGAATTGATTCTAAGACTTTGTAGGGATAGTTAGTATTTTTCTTTATTATTTTAGCACCTGGAGTGCCTCACACTCTGATTTAATATAATTATTAAAATTTTCGTGTAGCTGGTTGATATTATGTAAAGATATCGGTATTTCTAGGCTTTTTCCCTACATGAAGGCATAATATGGTATGTTTAAATCAGTACTAAACTAAAAATGTTGTTTCTAGATCTGCAATCACTGACTTTGGGGAAGACAAGAAATGAAGAAATAAAGAAAATTCAAGTACATGATCTCAAAATTCCTTTTATAAATTTAAATTTATAAAATTTATTCATTTATACATTTTCCATATGAAACACTGTAGACCTACTTTTGCCCCACTTGGCATTTGCTGTAATGGTCAATTAAGAATTAAAAAGATTATTTACTTTAATATATTTCACAACTCACTTAAATGTTTACATTTAACATAAGCCTTATTGATATGTAAACTATTTAAACTACTTTATTTGTACTTAGAAATGTATTAAATTGTTCATATATCACATACATGGTAGATAGCAATTCTGAAAGCTGGGAGCAATTCAGAACAACTGGATTGGAAATTTGGGTTGAAAATTTGTTGCCACAATTTTCTACATATATATTCTAATTGAGGATGTATTTATTTTTTATGTGTTACTATAATAGCTTGTGTACCTGCAAGAGGAGTATTATTTCAGCAATGGAGTTTAAGTTATCTCTTAAATTGTGTTTACCTAGCTCATAAACTTCTTTCTTTAATTGCCTTTAAGTAATTTAAGAATTAAAAAAATAAGACTTTCAAGTAAAATTTATTATTTATAATAAAATCAACTATATTAATTCAAATATGTCACTTCTAATATGATTAGGAATATTTGTTTCTTAAGCCATTAATAAATACAACTATTTTTATGGAAATCAGTAATAGATAACTGGGCTGTAGCTCTTAAGTTTAGGATATTATATAAGGAATAAGTAAGAAACATTTATTTCAGAAGAGGAAAATATAGTTTGCTGATTCTTACGAATTTTTTTCTTCAAAGTAAAGGTGTTTAAAGAAACTTTATAGTATTTAATGTGTTTATACTTCAATTTCTTGAATACATCAGATATTTGTATTTGTGCTCTTTAGTCCAATTACTATGTAGTCCAAGTTATCATGTGTCACAGGAAATGTTGCATGTTTTCCATATCATTATCAAGAGTATTTCACTTTGAGTAAAACAAACCAAAAAAAGTAACTATTTTTTTTTACTTGGTAAAGTACTTTTAATTTATAAATAAAAAAATGTACTTTTAGGAAATACCTGTATAAAATTTATTTCAAAAAAATTTTTACTTGTAGTATTAATATGAATATCAAGACATCTTTGACTTGTTTTTTAATATCTTGTTACATATTTTTGCAATGATTTTTGAAACATCTTCTAATAAAATCATCTTATAAATACATTCATTCTGTTTTCCCACCCTTTATTTCAGTTTCTCTTTACATGTTTTGTCTTGATTTATTTCTGCTGTAGATCAGCTCCTTCCATAGTGTTGGGGTGAGGTGGTGGGAGAGATGATCTTAGTGCAGGGCTTCCTGATCTTATTTCTCTCACTCTCACCACCAGAGAAGGCATAAACTGCTCCCTTAGGTCTAGTATTTTTAAAATCCAAGGTAAAAACATGATTGGTTTATCTGGAATTAGGTCCTCACTCCTAAGCCAGTCAATAACAAGGACAAGACACCTAGAGTTGCACCATA
This sequence comes from Myotis lucifugus, assembly GCF_000147115.1. Classification (NCBI taxonomy): domain Eukaryota; kingdom Metazoa; phylum Chordata; class Mammalia; order Chiroptera; family Vespertilionidae; genus Myotis; species Myotis lucifugus. Next base: position 9,731,396 of record NW_005871057.1, on the reverse strand, counting down.
AGGTGCACATCTGTGAGGCTGAGAATGTTCAGAGGGAAATTGTTATCATGGGTTGACTATATTTGTCTTCCTATTGAATTTCTCTTGTTGAAGATCATTTGTGTATGACCTATGCTGGGCTTCCTTCCTGCATAATCTTATATGTGTTCACAACCACCCACAAAGTAGCTACCATCACCCCAGTTCACAGCATAGAAAGCTGAGACCCAGAGAGGTTAAATTACTTGCTTCTGTCTTAATGCTAGTGCTAGTCTAGACTCAAAGCCTGAGAGAACATGCACTGGGTCTGCATTTTGCTCTCCAGTAGTTTTAAGTATATCATATTGTTGTTCAACCAATCTCTAGAACTCATTTTGCAAAATCAAAATGCTCTCTCTGTTATTGCATGTATAAATGTATCTCTCTATATATGACTTTACATAGGGAGCCATTATATATAGGGAGAGAGAGAGAAAGAGATATTAGATGAAGAGAGATAATCCTTAAGGTATTAACAGTGGTTAACTTTTCCATTTTATTCTTTTTAAGATTTTTCTTTAATGAATGTGGAACCACTTTTTATTAAAAGAAGCAATAAAACTTATGTTTGTATTTAGACATCTACATCCATAACCCAACAAACTGAATGTTTTTATTTCATTATTTAATGATGAAATGGTAAGAAGTAATAACAGTAGGTATCCTATAACAAAAACAAAACACATATTTTTTTCTTTTTATATAATTTATTATGTCATACAAAAAAACACAACATGTATGTTCAATTCTTTGCTTTTAAGAACTTGCCTTACAGCTCTAGTTTTGGCAGCACATATACTAAAATTGGAATGATACAGAGAAGATTAGCATGGACCCTGCGTAAAGATGACATCCAAATCCTTGAAGGGTTCCATATTTTTTGAGCTGCCAAATGGACCTAGAATACCATCCTGCCACAGGTATCAGGGCTACACAGATCTTTGGGTTCTCACTGGGAGTGACACACCAGAGGAACTATGCACATGCTCCCACTACCCCAAGCATCTGAAGCAGACAACTGAGGGACCAGATCCATGGGAGAAGGGGATATAACTCAGAGCAGAGACAATAAAGGCGTGAGACTCAAGGCAGACCTAGCCTCTGGGCTAACAGTTTCTGGACCATTGCCCTGATAAGGTCTTCAACCTCTCAAACCCCAAGCAAAGTGCCCAGGGCCAGAGAGAGACAGCAAAAATGGGGAGACAAATAAACAACTCTCCAAGGAAAGAAAAGAAGGAATTGCCAGAAAAGAAACTAAATGAAATGAATGCATGCAATATGTCAGAAAAAGAATTCAGAGTAAGGGTCATACAGTTCATAAACCGGATGGATGAAAAATCAACAACTTATGTAAGAATCAAGATGAAATAAAAAATGACATAGCTACAATAAAAAACAAAATGGAAGGTTTCAACAGTAGACTAGAACACACAGTTTGATGACTGTGGCTCTGTATTTAGTTTTGAAATCAGAAAGCATGAGACCTCAAATTTTGATTTTTGTATTGAAGATTGTTTTGCCTATTTTAGGTCTTTTGAGTTTCAATATGAGTTTTAGGATGGGTTGTTCTGCAAAAAAACATCTTTTTTGATAGTGATTGTATTGTATCTGTAGATTGTTTTGGGTAGGTTGACATTTTAGCAATATTAAGTATTTCAATCCATGTACATGAGATGTCTTTCCATTGATTTGTGTTAAGTTTTTCAGTAATATTTGTAGTTTCAGTGAACAAGTCTTTCATCTCATTGGTTAAGTTTATTTAAGATAACTATTTGTTATATATTTTAAATGTAACTCTAGATTTCTCATTACACAGTGCTGTCACCTTAAAAGATGTGCTATATAAACTGATTTTTATTGAACCTCTAATAAATACTTTTAACCTACTACACTTATGCCTCTCTTCTTTATAAGCAGGATGCTATGTCTATATTTCATTATTTCTTAATTTTATTATGTTGCAACCATCTCTTATGTTGCAAGTGTTACAGAATGGTAATTTTGTCCACCAGCTCTAGCAGAGCCAAATAATAAATGCAGAGAATTGCAGTGGAATAATATTGACTATTTTATTTTATTGTTTAAAGTATTACAAAGAGCAGTACATATGTCTCCTTTTTTTTCCCCTATTGACCCTCCCTTGGCCTCCCCCACCCCCTGGAACATGCCCTCCCCCCCCCTCCCCAGTGTCTTGCTTCCATTGGTTATGCTTATATACATGCATACAAGTCCTTCGGTTGATCTCTTACCTCCCCCCGCTACACCCCTCCCCAGCCTTCCCACTGCAGTTTGACAGTCTGTTCAATGCTTCTCTGCCTCTGTATCTATTTTTGTTCATCAGTTTATAATGTTCTTTATTATCCATAAATGAGTGAGATCATGTGGTATTTTTCTTTCCCTGACTGACTTATTTCACTTAGCATAATGCTCTCCAGTTCCATCCATGTTGTTGCAAATGGTAAGAATTCCTTCTTTTTTTATTAGCAGCGTAGTATTCCATTGTGTAGATGTATCATAGTTTTCTAATCCAAATAGCTAAGATTTGGAAACAGCCTAAATTCCCATCAGCAGATGAGTGGAATATTGACTCTTTTATTATGAGTGGCACCATACAAGAGAAGAGGAAGCTAAGGGTCAAAAGCTCAGATTCCTAGATAGAGTAGTGTAGGTTACAGATTATACAGGGTAAAATCACAAGGCATTGTGGGTCAGGGGTTCCGGGTCTTGCTGGGAGCTATTTGGAGGGAGGTGAGGTAAGGGTGATGAGTCTTTTCTTTAGGTCTTAAGGACAACTCTAAGATTGTTTCCAGCTTCCCTCTGTTTGGTTTCATGAGAAAGTAGCCAGGGAGTCCTTCCACCTTACAGCTCAGGAACTGAAACATAATTTAGGTCAAGATGTTGTCATTAGCCTGCCAGAGGATGGGGCCGTGTGACTATTAGCCAGGTCTATGCTACTGTCTTTTCCTGCCTTGGGGATTTCTGATTATCGATGGGAAAGGCTAGGTCTATACATATACACACACACATAGAGAGAAATGATTTCTAGAACTTAATCAAGGTCATAAGAACCCTGAATTTCATAATGTTAGTCACCCTAATAATAACTTTTTAAAGATAAATAAGTTATTAAAATAAAAACAACTGTAACTGTTGAGCTTATTTTGTTATAAAATATGCCATGGTTTTGAACTGCTAGAGCTATAAAATCAAACTAAAAGAAAATGAATTATTAAAAATATATGGTGGCCAAAAGTAAATATCCTTTCTGATTATTGCTATTAAAATACATTTTAAATGATAAGAGTAATTTTGCTATACATTAGCTTCTTTAATATTTTAATTAAAATTATAAATTAGAGGAAGCATTTTACAATAAAGTCTACAAAAAACAAAATATATTAAAAGCCACTCGCTGTATAGATCTATATTGGAACTATGCAATGCAAATCAAATACAATCCCTTCCTACATGTTTTCATCATGTTAATTGAAGAGAATATGAAATGAGAAAAGTTAATAACAAAGTTTTAAGGGTTTTTTTTTCTTTTTAAGATAACAAGGGACTAGAAAGAAGGAGGATAGCACAAAGCTGGAGAACAAAAAGAAACAGGATAAATTAAAAAAACATAGAAAAATAAATGATGAAAAGAAAAAATAGGGATATAAACAGTAAAAGAGGAAAGTGGAAGGGTATAAATGAAACTATTAGGAAAAAACAACAACACATGATAAGAGGAGAACTAAGCCATACAATATGCATAATAAACTCAAAGACATTGGTATACAGATATGTGGAAAAATGAATAGCTAGAGTTAATTATTAAGGAACAGGGAGGGGAAAAAACATAAAATGAGGACATGAGAGAAGAATGCAAAGGAAGAGAGGGATATTCCAAAAGTTACTATATATCTTACTTGAGAACTGACTTCATTGACATGGTCACCAAAACATCACACAAGAGATGAGGACAAAACTGGCTCTATGTGAGGGAATCAGGATGGTTTTAAAGAGAAAACAGTATTTAAAAGGAATATTTCATGATATAAAGGAATTCTCTAGTCAATTAGTTCTGGTGAAAAACTATAGGTAGAAGAGCAGCGTGTGCAAAGGTTTTAGAGACCAAATCCAATAATGTGATTGATTCCCCTTGTTCTCTTGACAATGCAGTCTGGTCAGGGTAGTGTCGGTTGAGAAGGCTATGCAGTCACATCTTGCAGTTGGAGGAGGTCAGAGAGGACATAGCAGTTGAACTGAGCACTGGACCCAGGCAATCAGAGGCTCTTCACACCCTCCGTGGTCCTTGGAATGTACGTTCTGCCCACCGTTCCCACAGCCAATAATTTTCAAGGACACACCAGTGAGAATAATGTGTTGAGACAGTGTATATGACCGCACCCCATAAATGCTTCTATCTAAACTTTTAAGTTTCTGGCAGGTGGGTGTGCCAGAGACAAACCTAGTGTATAAGTTCCCTTGCTTATTAACACTGCCACCTACAATATGGGGTGGCCTGCCCCTTTCTTTAGTTTCTCTTTGCCCTCTGTGTATAGGGGGTAATTTCCGATTTCATCCGGAAACTCCTGAGTTTTAAAACACCAATTACAGATCATTTTAAAGATTTCAGACATTATTCTCCAGGTAATGATGAGTAAATAATTTTTTTCTAAGCAGGAGGGTGATAGGATTATACACACTTTAGAAAGAGGACTGGCAGCTGTGTAATAGGTATTGATGGGGGAAATTACTTGAAACAGGGAGCTTAAATAAAAGATTCTTTCCATGATATTGGCAAGAGATGATGAGGCTAGAAATAAGGCCATGAAAGCTAGAAATAACAAAACATATTTAAATAAGGTAGATAAGTTGGCTATTACAAGTAAAGGGACAATGCCTAAATAGTATGGCTACTAAGTGTCTGCTTAGCTAACATGGTATGTGGTGATAGGTTTTACCTGACCAGAATGACATGAAGAATGATCTTACTAAAATGCAAATTGGATCATTTCTTGTCCTCAATGATTCTCCATTTAAAGGTAAAGGTAAAGTCCAAATTCCTTTACACAGCACAAGTAACTAATTATTTCTTTACAATCATCTCTTTGCATGCCCTCCATACCTCATTCTCTACTCCAGCCACACTGAACTATTTTTCCTTATCTAAATGTAATGTGCATATTTCCCTTGGGGCTTTTCCCCACTGCCTGGAAATATTCATTATCCATTTAACCAAGGCTTACTTGGCTTTTTCTTATAATGTTACATCCTACAAGAAGCAGTTCCTAAATACTCCAAGAATAGTTTAGGTATCACTCATATGTAATTGCATATGCCCCTGAATTTATCATTGCAGTCTAGTGTTAGTAAAATTGGCAGTTTCTAAAACATCTGGGATTTTTAAAGAAAGTATGTATCTTGTTCACTACTGAAAGTACCTGCTAAATTAACTGGGATGCCCTGTGCCTGTTTGTGCAATGCAGTTGGATATTCAACCAATTGTCAGTTATTAGATACGTTAACTTATATCCCTTTACATTTGCTTTATGTATCTTCAGCGCTGAACATCATGGTTATTTTAAATATGGCAATTGAGAATGATAAGTAGCCTCTTCCTGCCCCCTTTTTCTTTCTTTCTCTTTCTCTCCAGGTCTTTGAAAATTGCTAGGTAAACTACAGTTCCCAACTGGGATGCTGAAGTTACTGCTCTCCAATTCCATTGTGTTTCTTCCCCAGCAATAGCTACAGTGTTGCCACTTCCCAAAGAGGAAGATGGGCTGGAGGCATTTGCTGTGAGGTTTCATTTTTGTCTCTCCTTTTTCTTCTCCCCTCACCTCTCCCAGTAAAGTGATCAGCTACAGCTACAGGGTGGGTGGAGGAAAAAACAAAAAATTTGATTTACTTTTTCTGATGGTTTCCAGGTGATTCTGTTGTCTTTGCTTCCCCCACAATGTGTGCAGGCCATTTTTGTCATGGTAACAACAGTTTGCACATCAAATAATCAGACATAAAGCAGAATGTCACGTGGAAAGTTATGCAAGGAAAAGCTTCTTTTATTTTTG
>NW_005871057.1:9681632-9725215 GCF_000147115.1 Myotis lucifugus | reverse complement strand
GATAATGTAGAAATTGTTTCATGTAGAAAATCCAAGTGTGGTAGGGCTGAGGGGGCAGGTGTGAGGTGGAGGAGGTTAACAGGGGAGAGGGAAAGGGGACACCTATAATTTTTTCAACAATAAAGATAAATTTTAAAAAAAGAAATGGAAGTGAACATTTTGATAACCCTTCTATGGGTTGTGTTGCCAATAACCAAGTAGAGTGCATTCTAAAGTAATTTTCTAATTTAGGGATAAGTACTCTTACATCACAATGTATCATTCAATTGAAATAAACGGAATTCAAAAAATGGCATATTGTCATTTGGAAAGGGAATAATTTATGAAGCTTGATTTTATTTGGAACATCTTATTTTCTTAAGAGGGTATTCAGAATCAATATTTACTTCTTTGGTTATATATTAGGATTCCACATTTCCCTTGTTTATTTTTATATATAACTTCTGCATTCTAACTGACCTTTAAAAATGGTGCATCTCTATTTGGAACTTCATTACAATAAGTGATTGTCAATAAAATATTGTTACATTGAGGTATTGCAATAAAAAAACAACACTTTCTAAATATTGCAAAATGCAATAAAATGGCTTTAAGACCTAAAGTGGAAATTTTCTATATGTAAACGATTGTTAAAACTGCAGGAAGGGTTATGATTTAATGTTAGCTGAAAACTTGAAATGTTTCTCACAGATAAAAGTATATATATATATATATATATATATATATAATCATGATAGTATGGATTCTAGACTGTGGTTTGAAAGAGACCAATAGGGAAAATAAATTTCATGCCAGTAGCCACTTTAAAAACTAGATTTAGCAGCAGTCACATTAGCTTAGATAATGGGAGAATTTTTCTTCATTGAAAATGCTCTCTGTCGCTTAGGAAGAACTTACTGAGGCAGCCTGCCATCTAGCTTTTTCACAGAAAAACAGGCTTACAGACTGCAGATGAGAGAGTCTGGAGCAGAGACAATTTTAACTTAGCCATTCCTAATTTATCTCAAGCATTTTCAATTCATCTTCACTGCTCTGTGCACACAGGAACACCAGATTGCCATCCCTGGGGAACAGACTGCAACCGGGGATCTAGAGAGCTGTCACATTCCAAGAAATATTTAAATTGTGCTGATTTTCTTCTGGTGAACTGAGCCCAGGGAATGAAACTCTTCAAGTCATAGCTTTGCGGGCAATAGATCAGAGGATATTGCCAGTTTCCTAATGGATGACTGTTATCGGGCAGGTTTTCTCTGAAGGTACGTAGTTATTTTCTCAATTCATTACCCTCTCCTATTTATCAGGTAATGATCTAATGAGCTGGGGGTCCAAACCAGTGAAAAAGAGGAAAATGTTAAGTAGCCGGTATTGCCTGAAGAATGACATTTTATTGCTGCATGTTTATAGGTGAATAATTTGATCCCTCTACTAAAGATGAGTAGGGTAGAGTTTGAATTGCCTTGTCAGCAAAATCAGACAAAACCAAAACAAAACCGTGCTGCAGGCTGCATTATCATAAGTTCGTATTAATTCTCTTGGGGATTTTCTTTTGTAGCTGCAATGTATAGTGAAGAGAAATGCATACTTTTGAAACTCGCTTTATCCTTTATCTTTTAAAAATATTTTTAATAATCATGATATTTTTCTCCAGATATTTTCAAATACAAACTGTGTCTCAAAGGCTGTTATTAATTGTAGTGTCACTGATGTTCATGATATATACATGTATGAATGATAAATGGATTTACTTTAATGAAACTCCAGGAGGAGTCTTGTTGAGAATTTTATGTCACTGTACTCTATTGGCTTTACAGGTTTTTAGTTTTGAGTGCAGACCAATCTTATTCACATTCATCTAAGGATTTAGTTAAATACACATATTATAATAACTTATTATTCTACTTTGTTCTGTGAAGCAAGTACCTCAGAATATCTATAGTAGTACAAAAAAAACTGTTTAGCACAGTGAAATGTGACAAACTTCTGAATATTATCTAAACTAATAAAAAATGGATAAAGTCTTAACCTAAAGTAAAAGTTAACTTATTGTACCTACGATGTATTACAACAAGGGATGACTTCTGTGCCTGTTTTCTACAAGTTAAAGGTGTGTCTGTAGAGGGGCGATCTGTGTCAGAGTGAGTGAGAGTGTAGCACAGAAAACAAACATATTGTAATCACAATGAATGTATGAAAATTAAAGAAATATTTTTAAATATATCAGGGCGTTTGAGGCTGTTAAGTGTTTTATTGTTGTATAAATAGGTTCAGTGAAACCAACCATGGTGTTGATATTTTTTCCATGTAAAAAGGGTGATTAGAATGGGTAGAATCAGAGATATATTTGAGCTGGAGAATGATGTAACTGCTGTCATATTTCAACTGGAACATAGAGTTTGTAGACCCATCAGTGGGTTAATCACAGGATTGGGAGAGGAAATGGTAGCTGAGCTCCAGGTGAACACTTGTTAAATGTGTTATTTCTTGGGAGCATTTGAGAGACCATTAGAAGAATAAAGGAGAAGAAGAAGAAGGATCAAGTCACCCAAATAGTAACTTTAAGTGCATTCTCTCTTATCCTCAGAGGGATTGTAAAGGAAAAAAAAAGGAAGGATAATAGAGTTTTCTAAAAGTACTAAGAAGTACTTCTTTTTTCATGAATCTTCCATGAATTGAGGAACAAAAGCTTAAATTGAGGTTTCCCTATGGATTCCTCCATTTGGCAAGCTTTTCTCCCCTTTATGAAACATTTTCCTCCACTGCTTAAGAAAAGAAACCGTGTGCTTGCTCCCAGCCTGGTTTCTCCCCAGTAACTTGCAGCTCTAATTTAAATCTACAGAAGTATGCTCTTGGAGACGGCATGCACTCCTGTCAGAGTTTGACAATTCAATGACTTCTGCATGCCAAAGGATAAAGGGATTCAAGATCCATTTATTATTATTATTATTATTATTATTATAACTAACTTTTGAAAATCTCAGACTATGCAAAAGTAGGAGAAAAAAGATGATAACTTCAGGGAACATATTTTATGTTCTTTCAAAATAAGATAATACCAATAGATAATGAAATATAGGAACTTTATATTTGGACATGGATACTATATAACAGCAGCTTAGTAATATATATTTTAATGTGAATTTTGAATTTTGGAGAAATAGAAAAAAATATGTAAATCAGGAGGGACAGTTTCAGTTGCCAAACTGCAATAAAAATTTTGATTACTCTGACCCCCTGTTAAACCTTTCGACCACAATCATTTAATGTCTTGTGCCTCCCTTTAGGGTTAATTCACTTATCCAGGTTTCTAAGTCTGCTCAGCTTCCAGGTCTAGTACTAAAACTGGTTTTATTTCTTCTTGTGGTGAGTTCATTGCAAAATATATTACCATAATTTCATTTTATTAGTTGCTGTTAAATATTTAATATTTATTGAGTGCTCATGATATGTTTGGTGCTTCAAAGCAATATGCAGGAAGAAAACATGTAATAGTATTTTTATTAAATTAGCCAGTTTATTAATATTTCAGGACTTCTAATTGGTGCCCACGAGGAAGGCAATTAAGGCGGACTCTTTAGTGGCTATTTATGTGCACGTAAAGCATGAAATGTCCTATTTTAGCCAATGATTTGCATTTAACTTTACTGAGCTTCCCAGACTGATCATCCAGTGGGTTTCAAATTGTTCCTTAACTTTGTTCTATATGTCAAAGTGTAATTGTAGACAGAACATTGGATTAGGGAAAGACAAACCAGGTTTAAATCTGTTAAGAAAGTTTGTGTAAGTGAATTGATCTATATATCTCTATACCGTTAGATAATGGCGATAATGGTACCTGCTTTTTAGACTCTTGTGAGTAGTAGAGATCATGCACATAAAGTAACAAACCCGTAGTTTGTGCACAAAATATGCTCATTAAACAGTACCTATTTTCATGCATTTTATCATAGTTTCATATACAGAATGTTTCTATTAAAACTACCTTGACTCCTACATTTCTTCAATGATGATGATGTGTGTGAACATGTGCATTATCATATCCTTATTTACTTGTTAACAGTTTTAGTAATATGAATAATGTGCTGAACATGTATTTATTGTTTGACACTAAGATAACCTATAGAAATACTAAATCATTACCTATGCATTAATAAAATTGGAAATTTAGATTAGTTTGAGAAATTAGTAGGCATATTCTCCATGGCTTTCAAATAGCTAAGTTATCCACCAGAACTTACCAAGGAAAGCAGATAGAACAGTATCTCATTTTCTCACTTTTCCCTCTCTCAAAAGATATGGAAATAGAATATGAAACAGTAAATCCTCTTGCTCATTATACTGTGCCCTTTGCCCCTTTCATTTGCATTTTATTTTGCTACAGTGGCTTGTCTAGTGAGATGTCCTCCAATTTCAACTGCACAGAATAATTCAAGCATATAAATCCACCCCTAAAGGAAAAAAGAAAAGATATGTAAACATTTATTAAAATAAAAGACAGCTTCTGCCTTGTAAAAAATTCTAAACATTTTGTAATGAAAGTGAAACTGTCAAATGTGAATGTTAAATCCAGCCAGATGTTGACCTTAACTGTGAGTTTGAATCTTTAGAGAAATAGTATGCAAATCCAAGCTAGAAGCTGCTGTCTTTAGGTTGCATGACTGCTGAGAAATTCTAAGTCTGAATTTCTCAGCTATATCTCATATTGAGTTAAGCATATACAGAAAAAATACATTAATACTCTCAGTTATGTGGGAGGTAAACCATAACAATTCTGACTCACCAATAAGAAAGATTAAGGCATCTGACTTCATTTCTAAAATATCCTTGAAGTTCTTGTTCTATTGCTTTTCCATTCCCAGCTTTGGATTTTGACCCATTTCTTAATGGGGATTGGAATTTATGTTCTGATTCTAACTCAGTTTTCTATCATGATATTGCCATCTCCTGACCCAGCCCTGATATTGGATTTTCTGTTATTCTGTTTGGTTATCAGATCTGCTTTGGGAGCCCCAGATTTGTGCTCACCTACATTTTTCTTTTGCCCATGACTTCCTCCAGATTCATTTATTAATCCCTACTCCTTTTGACCAAACCTTAAAAAACGTAGCCACCAATCCCTTGAGGTGTTTTTCCCTCAGTAAATTCTTAACAGGAAAGGAGATATCTCTAACCTTAGTGCTTCTCTCCTGTATGTCTCAATTTATGTATGCTAACAAACAAATAGTAAAGGAGACACACAAAAAAATGCTGTTTCACTTGTCAGATATAACCTCCTCAGGCTTCTGGAAAAGAGGTTGTAACTTTTCCTGTGAAAGTCTCTGTCACATATTGTTCCTCCTCCTTCTTCTCTCCTTCTCCTTATACACCCTTTAAAAATGTAAAACAAATACAAGCAAACATACTAAAAAACCCCACAACAACAAGAAAACAAATGTTCTTCGGGGTCTCATTTAACCATGAGTATAATTTAACAATTATTTTACTAGAACATAAAACATCTTCCAAGCCTTCCACCAAAGTTTAGGCAAAAGATAGGCCTAGCCCTAGCCGGTTTTTCTCAGCAGGTAGAGCATCAGCCTGCACACTGAAGAGTCCTGGGTTTGATTCTGGTCAAGGGCATATGCCCGGGTTGCTGACCCCAGTGTGGGGGCGTGCAGGAGACAGCCAATCAATGTTTCTCTCTCTTCATTGATGTTACTACCCTCTCTCCCTTTCTCTTCCTCTTCAAAATCAATAAAAGTATATTAAAAAAAATATAGTCCTAAACTTCCATCTTCTTGCATAAGATAGTCTACATTGCAAATGACACTACTAGTTTTTAGCTTAAAACTATAGTTTTACCCTTTTCCTCTGAGAAAAATCCTTCCAAATAGCTCAATCTGATGTGGACATCCATTATTTTATCTTTACCCTTAATGGTCACTTTAAAGTCCTTATGTTAGTATGGCATCTGAAATAATATATAGTAATAATAGCAGATTGCATTTATTGAGTACAGTGGGTGGGCTGAAGACTATACTAAACACTTAAAATTTATTCTTATGTTAATCCTGTCAACAATCTTGTAAGGTAGCAGCTATTATAATTATTTTACTGATAAGGAAATCTAGGTGTAGAGAGGAAGCAACAGCCCATGCTTATTTAGCATAAGTAGCTTAGGTGATTAGCCAAGGTTGGATATGGAATCTTTGGCTCAGAGGCTGGCATTTAACCATTATGCTATTGCTCTCAGATCATAGTGGAACTTTATGTTCACTGTATGGACAGCTGCGAAAATGGTGAAAAATACATATTAATAGCAAATCAGGTGGAAGAGAGGGGAAATGACACAATGCTTATTTTAATCCCACATTTTTATGGGAATGTATGATAATTTTCTAGTTAATTATGTAATTTCTGCTTATCTTTTCTTATAGAGGATGATTTAACTTTTTCGAACTTTTTTATTCCTTCAAAATATCATATAGTACATGAGTTTGGATACAGAAGTTAACTTATCCTAGAAAACCTAAAGAACAAAATGGTACAATTTTGAAAGTCACAGGAATCTCAAATTTAATTTTGCATGTAAATAAGTTAAGGCTTAATTTAATAATTCATATTAGAGAGGGAAAATAATGAATAACCAAACTGGCAACTGAGTACAAATATGCTATCATTTCGAGTTGTTGTAACTGTATCAACAAGATTTGAACGTGTTTGTAGAAGGACCTGTTTCAATGAAAACTTTGCCAGGTGGCAATTCTGCTTTAATTCTAAGAAGCATATGTTGTGTGTTGTGTGAATTCCTGGGTTGTCCTTTTTAATTTTATCAATACATCTGATATGCCTTCAGTATTTTTGTAATGCTGATTCATTTTCTAGCCAGATTTGAATTTAGTATAACATCTTTAAAAAGAAATATAGGCCAGTATTCCCATGTGATGTAAGTACAGTTGACCTACTTCATAAATTATTCTTTTGTCACCTCATCTGCACAATTAAATACTTATGTTGTCAGATGTCCATATATAAGAAATATAATAACCATGAAGTGAAAGGTTGTCAATCATCTGCTAAAACTGATCAATGTCAATAACCAGTCCTAATAGTTCCAGCTTTTAATTATGATTTCTTACAAGGAAAATATATGTTTGTGTTTACCTAGAACCTTAAGAAAATACTATTATTCTTTAGGAAATTATTGTAATGTGCCTTGTTATGTTAGGCTCGAGTAAGTTCCTGGACATTGTCGAGCAAAAATCAAAGTACACATTTTGTGGCTCTTTTTATAGGAACAGTCTCTCTAAAAGAGAGGTTTCACTTATCTTTAAGAAGTATGTGAATAGGTTTGAATATGTGTATAAAGGGGTTTGTGTGCATGTCTGTGACTGCCATGTGAGTTTGTGTTTTTACCAAGTAGTAAGTAGGACCCACAGAAGATTTAAAAGTAGACCTTTAGTTCACAGGCAGAATATGAAGAGCATCTTTTCACCTCTCTAGCAAATAAACCTTGAAATATATAGGAATTAGAGCATTAAACCCCATCTTGGGTTATCTTGGATCTCATCCACTCTTTTTTAACTTAGCGTTATTCCTCATGAAGTAATTCAAGCTTTAGAAAATGTTCTGCCTGGGATATTTTTCTCCTCTGAATTATCATTATGGGGTCAAAATTGGGAATATTCTAAGAAAATGAAAATCTCTATGAGATTTGGTAGAATTTACATTAAAGAGTGAAGATTAACATTGCAAAGGTAATTATTTAGGTTTTCAATGGGATATAAGTGGGCTGGATCTTGCAAATAATGCTGGGAACTGGGATATGCCCATCAAAAATTTCTCCTTTGACTCTGAGAACAGTTATATTTGACCTTAGTTCTAAGTCTTGTTTTTATTTTGTAACCCCATTCTTGCTATCTCCAAACCTTTGGTCAACACCCACATAGACAATGAGGGTAGATATAAAGTAAGTCTACACTAAAGGAAAAATCCTAATCTGCACATATGTACACACAAACAGATAGAATCATGGCTGGACAAAGGCATACCTACAAACCAATACATACCATACCGCCTTATAAATATGCAAACAATAACAGGTTGAGACACAAGCACATGTGGAGTCAGGTTGACAGATAGGAACTGACAATGGGACAGGGATGTCAGACCAATCTACAGGGAAAGGCAAACTGACAGCCAGAAACATACCACAGAGAGATATGGAAGAACACACAGGCAAATAAGTATAGACAAGCAGGTACAGAGATATTGATGAATAAACAAGGGGAGACAGTGAGGCTCAGACCCAGGTTCTACCAAGGACAGTCAGGTCTGGCCACCAAACAGCAGAACAGCATAGATATAAACATAGACATATGTCTGTGTACATGCTTTATACACTAGAATTTTGTCTAATACATTCAGGAAGCAAAATTCAGTAGTAAAACATTTTTATTGCCTATTAAAGAATCGCTTGTAAGGTATATCTATGTATTTTTCCACTACATCAATGCAGTAAAAAGAATCATGGATAGTTATGTAAACATGCTTTGTCATTTCCTTTAATTTTGTCTAGCTTTTCTGCCTTTGGGTAAGAGAAACAAATAAAAATAGTCAAGTTATTGTGAGGATGCTGTAGAAATGTACCTTAAGGTCTTTTCAGGCTCTGTAATGTAAGAGACAAGTCAGAATTCAGACAAGAAAATGATCTTTTTTTTTTCTCTTGGAGAAGCAACAGCAATTATAAAACAAACAAAAGAACAAAACACTTATGGCTGGAAAACATCATTAATGTCAAAACAATTATTGCAGTCCTAATTTTTTTGCTGTACGTCACTGAAATAATTTCTAAGTTATAAATGAACTTGATTTTTTCTACAATAAAATGAGAAAAGAAGAGGAAATATATTGTTCCTGTGGCTGAATTAAAGTTTAACAGTTTAGATCCGTGGTCGGCAAACCGCGGCTCGTGAGCCACATGCGGCTCTTTGGCCCCTTGAGTGTGGCTCTTCCACAAAATATCACATGCGGGCGCGCACATACAGTGCGATTGAAACTTCGTGGCCCATACACAGAAGTTGGTATTTTGTGGAAGAGCCACACTCAAGGGGCCAAAGAGCCGCATGTGGCTCGCGAGCCACGGTTTGCCGACCACTGGATGAACATACATCAAACTTTTAAAATTTGATAGAAAGTTTTGACTATTACATATTAAACTGTTGATTTATTTGAAGTAGTTACCAGACATTCAAAATATTTTAAAATGGTAAAAATGTTTAAAGGATGGCAAAGTCTAGTAGTTATTTACAAAGTTTTTTCAGGGGTTTGGAAAGATATATAGACTATATATTTAAATGCTTGTTTTAAATTATTATCATTAGGCAAATACTTGTATGTAGTATCTTGCTGGTACTTGTAACCATCCTTTATTTTCAATGATAGGTGGGCATAATCAACCAACTTGAAAGTTTAAAACAATCTTTCATATTATTTTAAACCTAGTATTGTGCATCACATCTGTTAATTTTACAAATTAACACAAACTGAGAATTGAGATTTGTGTTTTTCTTATGAGGTTACCTTTTTAGGAGGGGAAGAAGAATACATATTTCCCTTTTTATTTTAATCTCTGAAAAGCATAGGTGGTTATATGAAGAATCCTCTTTTTAAACAGCCTCATTGAGGTATTATTTATATAGCATAACATTCAAAATTTTTTAATTTAATATATTTTCTATCACCATTTTCCCCCTCTATGCCCTCGGCAATCACCACATTGTTGTCAATGTCCATGAGTTCTCTCTTTTCTTTCTTTTTTTTTCAATCCCTCCACCTCTCCAATATCTCCCCCCCCACCCCCCACATACACACTCACAAACCCAGAGCTATCTGCCTGCTCTCTATCTATGAGTCTGTCTCTAATTTGCTTGGTAGTTCAGTTTGTTCATTAACGTCCACATATGAGTGAAGCCAATATGGAGCTTGTCTTTCCTGGACTGGCTTATTTCACTTAGCATAATGTTCTCCAGGTCCATCCATGCTGTTCCAAAAGGTAGAATTTTCCTCCATTTTATGGCAGAGTAGTATTCCATTGTAAATGTCATTATTAAGTTCGGTGACTTTTAGCACATGTACTGTTTGTGCAACTATCACCACAATCTAAGTTTAGAACATTTCATTAACCACAAAGAGAAATATTGTGTCTTAGAGTTAGTAATTTCTCACCCAACCCAAGGCAAACATTAATCTACTTTTTATCCTAAATATTTGGCTTTTCTGAACATTTCATATAAATAGAATCATGTAATAAATAGTCTTCTGAGTCTGCCTTCTTTCACTTAGCATACTGTTTTTGGGTTCATCCATGTTGTAGCACCTTTTTATTGCCTAACAAGTTCTTGTTTCTCAGACATACCAAATTTTGTTTATTTATTAACCAGTTAATGTTCATGGATGTTGTTTTCAAGCTTACTTTTTATGGCTGTCTACTCTCAAAAAATGAAGATTGAGATTATTGTTCTAGAGTTTCTACTCACAGTATGAATGTATGTTTGGAAACCAATAATCAAATTAATTTATTATATGTTGAAGTTTGCAAAACTCCTTTTTTAAAACAAAAATAAAGTAAAGGTAACTAAAGCAAAGAAAAGTTTGTACATGGAAGTATTAAGGTGTTGCATAATGATATATTTTAGCCTGATAAGCTTAGGTTACTTGTTTTAAATATAAGTAATCTTATTTACTTGCTTTACATGTAAACCATATCTCAAAATAGAAATAGAAATAAAAACTACACAGACTAATTAAATCCTTTATTATTTTGATTATTGGATTCCTGTTTAAAATTTTTTTAAAGTGCTTGTAAAAGATTTGATGTTTCTGATTGAATACACTATTATAGAAATATAAAACCTACGGATAATTAGCTTTATTGAACTCTTTTGTTAATAACAGATTTTCTACTCAACATGCATTTTTCTATATCTAGAAATTTTCTATGCTACTACAATAAATTACTACATGGGAGTTTTGATCTTCAGAACTTGCTAACTTAATGAAAATAGTATAGGTATCAATTTTTAAATCATATAGATGACTGAGGATGCCTGTTAGCCTGTTTATTTCTATGGTTCCTATCCTTTTCTAAATTTATAGATATACCAGGTAGCTTGCAAACCTTTTTACAAGATTTATACTTCATGATCTTTCTCCATTTATTTATGATTAATTGACATGAGACTCTGACTTTATTCATATTTTTATTTTAAAATAGGTCACTTGTATATGAAGCAAAATTTATTTGACTTTAAATGGATTTTTTCTGCCACAAGCAGTGTATTAGAAAATCAAAGGTATGATTTACTGCAACACTATCTTTCTATTATAAGTATGAGAAATGCACAACTTTCCACTTTTGTTTATCTCTTAAGTATAAATCCCTTTATATTTTATTATTGTTTTTCTTATTTTCTATTTTTGTGATCTGGAAGAAAATCCTATATTTGCTCAGCCTGGGTGGTTTCATCTATTGCTACATCTTCACCTTCATCTAATTTACAACTATAGGTATGACTTCTTTCCTTTGATTCTGACCTATTAGTTTAAAGTTCAATATCCAGTAGAAACTTCTGTTTGGGAAGAAACAAAACAAAACAAAACACTACAAAGCATGTATTCAAAATTATACAAGAAAAAAAAGTGACTACATTTTTAAGAGAATACAAATATTTTTCCATTTTAGAATTTTTTGGTTCATGACCATGATGGATCAGAAACAGGGATTTTGGGATCTAATTAAATGTTGTCTTCTATCATTATTCTCACAGATGCCATAAAACCAACCTAGTCTCTTTCTGCTGCTAACATTGTCTAATTTTTACTTGCTTCAATAGAAATTATTTTGGGAAGGGGTTTCATATAGAAGCAGTTTTCTAATAAACAGAAATAAATGTCATATTTTAAAATTTATTACAGTGAAATATTTTTGTTTTTATTCCATAATTAATATTATTTAATTTCACCATCTTCTACAACTTTAAATGCTTTGCTAAGACCAGCCTGTGTGGCTCAGTGGTTGAGCATCAACCCATGAACCAAGAGGTCATGGTTCAATTCCCGATTAGGGCATATGCCCAGGTTGCCAACTCGATCCCCAGTAGGGGGCATGCAAGAAGCAGCCAATTGATGATGTTTCATGATGTTTCTCTCTGTCCCTCTTCCTTCCTCTGTCTCTCTCTAAAAAAAAAAGAAAAAAAATCAATAGAATTTATAAGTACCATATTCTTTCATTATCTTAGAAATATCAGGAATTAGTAACAGAGATAACTAAAGAATTTATTTAGCTTAGGAATTTTTCTTTTTGAACTGAAATAGTGATTTTATTAGTTTTTATATTTTAGAAAAAAATAAACATCAGCTAAAATTATAAAACTAAAAAGTTAAAATTTGACACAAAATCCCCCTTCCCCTCTGTTTCAAATGAACTCAGTAGCTGATTCCCAGAAGCAGTCTAGAAGTGCTTATAGTACATCAGCCTAAGGAGACACCTACACTTTCTCACATGAACTATTCCATTCCACCATGTGCCCACCATCCACACACACTGTTTTTGTGAGATTCTTTTAATAATGATTTTACATATCCATGCATAATAAATGCAATAAATTGGTTTGGGGTAAAAGACATTTTTTCTTAGCTTTTTTTCCTCCTCAGATAATATTTAAACAAAAAGATTGTGATGGCATCATTAAAGGCATGGAGATATCAAGAAAACTTTGAGTATAATTTTTCAATTGAACTTGAGTAAATAAATTTTCATGGATGCAAAATGGGATTCATAGCTACAGTAGATTTTGGGGGTTCCTTGATTGCAGCCAGTTTTTTTTTAACCTGATCTGCCCTACATCCCACCAGATTAGCATGGCATAACTATTACTTCATGACCTACACTACAGCAATTAGATTCTCTTTCCCTGGAATCTAGAGTACAGTTATAAGAACTCTAATTAGTCTTAAACTGGATAGTCGGGTACAGTAGGAATTTGGCAGCCATTACCGGGCTATGTGAAATGGGACAAAGAAAGGAAGTGCAGAGAAGTCAGATAGAATGAAGCTCATGGAAGGAGGGATGAGACACCTGTAGTCACAGAGTAGGGAGGCAGATACAGTGATAAACTGAGTAGCTTTTTGGGGTCCTGGCTGCACTAACTTTCTGCTCTGGGATTCTAGGGGCTATCCAGTCCCACTGAGTCATTTCAACTGACCTGAAGTAGGCTCTTAGCACTATTTTTTTTTATCATACTAACCCTTCATACTGCAGTCTATTGCTCTCAGAAATTTATTTCAATAGTTTATTTTCTTAAGCCACCAACAACCCTCATTTCACTTGTTTTATGTTTTAATAAGAAAAGAGATTTCCATCTCGTCTACAAATATATAAATGAATATTCACCTGCCTCAGCCAAGAGACATCTGTTATAACTGTACTAGAGGCCCGGTGCATGAAATTCGTGCACGGGGGGAGGGTGCCTTCAGCCCAGCCTGAACCCTCTCCAATCTGGGACCCCTCGGGGGATGTCGGCAGTCGGACATCCCTCTCACAATCCTGGACTACTGGCTCCTAACCACTCACCTGCCTTCCTGCCTGATTGCCCCTAACTGCCCCCCCCACCAGCCTGATCACCCCTAACTGCCCCCTTGGTGGCCTGATCACCCCTAACTGCCTCTGCCTGATCGTCCCTCACTGTTTCCCCTGCTGGCCTGGTCGTCCCACACAGCCTGCTGCTCAGTCGTTTGGTCGCCTCTCACAATCCCCCCCTGCCGGCCTGGTTGCCCCACGAAGCCTGCTGTTCAGTCGTTTGGTCGTCCCAGATAGGAGGCTGGTAAAGAGCTCTGTCTATGGAGTCAGTGATGATGAGTACCAAACCCTACTCCACCATTTACTAGTACTTTATATTTCTTTAAGTGTTCTGTTTCCTTGATATGCTGTGTTCAGAGGTAAAATTAAATATCCTCTACTAATGTGCTTCTTTTTCTCCTTGTGTTTCCCATAGACTTGTTTATATGTATTTGATAGGTAAATATTTATAACTATTTTTTGCATTGTTATTTGTATACTTTAATGTTATAAAGAGCTCTGGTTTGCTGTTGTTAATGCTTTTTGACCTGAATTTACCCACTTGTTATTGATATAGCGAACTTTGCTTCTTTATATTTGAATTAACTATAGCTCTGCACATTTAAAAACATTATCAATCACTTTGCTTTAGGTTTATCCCTTATATACAGTAGAGTTAGTGTACTTTGAAATCCAATGTGAAAAACTTTCTCTTTTAAAAATGTACTGATTTGAGATATGTTTATAAGTTCTATCTTTTTTTTATGTTAGCTATTATCAGAAAGGTGAAAAATGCACATACTTCCTGCTTTTTGTACTCTTTTTCCTCCAACTTTGGTGTTTATATCATTTTGTCATTAAGGCATATATCATATACCTTTTATTTCTTTATCTAAAGCTTCACATTTATTTTAATCTCATATACTAGTATATCAATAAATGTATAAAATGCTTATATAATCCCCCTCTCCCCAAAGATTTTTCTGAAGTCTTTTGTTTGGCTGGTAATCATATTTTAGTACTTATAGAAAAAAAAGATTGCATAGAAAAAATTTTGTGTATTTAAAATACTTTGTGGCTTTTATTCTTGAAAGAATTTTTGACACAATGTAAACTCCTTGAATCATAATTCCTTTGATCATTTTTATTTTTCCCTTTTATTCTTATAAGGAAGAGTTTTTAAAAAGTTAACCCTTTCTCCCCCTTTTAATGTCAATTTAAATAAAATCTCTCTCTTTTTTTCCTGCCTGATTGCAAATATTAGTGATTTTCAACCAGTGTGCTATAAGAATCTTTAAAACACAATACCTGACTATTTAGTCAAAGGCATTGACCTCTTTTCCTTTATATCATAAAATAAAAAATGACAACAGCCAACACAACAATAGCCATCCAGTGTGAAGGAATCACAATTATATCTTTTTTTTTTGTCTAATAGGCAAAAAAATATATCTTTTGGTATGGCAATGAATTTTAGTAATTAGTTTATGCATATCCTGAGATGAAAAAGGTTGAAAATCATTGGACTAACCTAGTATAATTTTACAGAACTTTATGTTAATGATGAGTAAATTTACTAAGTGACACCAGTGTTGACAGTTTGGGATAATTTTTTCCTGGGATATGACACCCTCTTTTCAATATGAATGCATAAGCACTTTTTTTTCATTATAAAATATTAGCTTTGTTTCATTATATCTATTTTGTTCAATGGAAATCTACTTAGATAAATATTGACTCTCTTTATCTGTGTTTTATGTCTACTGTTTTCTCTATAATCCTTGTTAAGCCTTCAAATAATTTACACTTCTTTTGCCTATTTTCTATATTCCTTTTGTTTTTTCTTTATCATTTATTTTTATCATGTTTTCATAATTCTTTTTAACTTCCTTTAAACATTTTAAAATTTATTTTTGCCCATTTTTTCTCTTGCTTATCCCTTTTGATAGGTTGATTATTTCATTCTACACCTTTTCTAATCCTTGTAGGAAAACATTACACCTCCTTCCATTTCTATCTCAAAATGTGAGAATTCTGATTTCTGTATATGCTCCATAGATACCTGTTAATTTTTATAATTCATAGAAAATGTTTATTTACCTATTCTGATACAGTAATTTTATAGGGTGGCTTATTTATCTTTTTTTCTGATATCTTCTTTAGTTTCCCTTCCTTTTAACCAGGTCCCAATTTGTACTTAATCCCTTCACCTTTTCCACCCAATCTTCTACCTCCTCCCATCTGGTAACCACCAATCTGCTCTCTTCTATGAGTCTGTTTCTATATTACTTGTTCATTTTATGTTTTTTAGATTTCACATATGAGTGAAATCACATGGTATTTGTCTTTCCCTGTCTGACTTATTTCACCTAGCATAAGGGTATTAACTTATTAACTTTTAAACTGTGGGTTAAATTCTATGTGGTTGTTTTACAGGCAAAGAAATCAGGGACAGAGAAGTTAGATACTGCATATAGCCAATGGAGAATGATTTAATTCAGTACTGTGGCTTTTAACCAGTTGGATATATGTCTGTATCTCCGCCTATGTGCATACGACTTACCAATTTAAACAGCCTGCTTTTTTTTAGCTTTTACCTTTTTGGATTCACTTAGAATGGTACTTTCTTTTTCTTTGTCTGTTTATTTTGTTTTGTTTTATCACATTTTTGCAAAGATCCTACTATCTTTTAAAATGGAAGTCATTGATATCTCTCCTATAAGCCATGTCAGATTCTTCTCTGTGACAAATTTTCTTTTTTTTTTGGGGGGGGGGGCAATATTGGTTTCATTCATTTATTTTAACTGATATATATATATATATATATATATATATATATATATATATATATTATGCTAATTAGACGGGTCAACCTGACATCTTCCAGTCATCTGGTCCTCCTTCCAGACAAAGCCACGGTGGCGGGGCCCAAGGCAGAGGCGGTTAAGGGTGATTAGGCCAGCAGGGGAGGGCAGTTAGGGGTAATCAGGCCAGCAGGGGAGGGTGGTTAGGGGAGATCAGGCTGGCAGGGGAAGGTGGTTAGGGGCAATCAGGCTGGAAGGGGAGGTGGTTAGGGGCAATCAGGTAGGCAGGCAGGCAGAGTGGTTAGGGGTGATCAGGCAGGCAGGCAGCTGAGCAGTTAGGAGCCAGCAGTCCTGGATTGTGAGAGGGATGTCCGACGGTCGGTTTAGGCCCGATCCCCTGAGGGGTCCTGAATTGGGGAGGGTGCAGGCTGGGTTGAGGGCGCCCCCCCCCCCGTGCATGAATTTCATGCACTGTTCCTCTAGTATATATATTTTTTTGCATTGTATTGCAAAACTGTATCATAGTGTACCATGTTCTTATCAATCTGCTCTGGACCTAAGATTTCATTATTCCTCCACAATAATGGCTTATCAACTGCATGTTGTCTTTTAAATGTATCCCACATTTCCCCAATTAAGTCATTTTGTCTATGCGTACTCATTCTTTTAGAATGCTTTTTTATCCATCTTATTAAAATGTTATGCACACTTCAAGATTCTTTTTAAGTATGACAGTTTCCATCAAATTTACACAAGTGTTTCTTTATAGCATGAAACTTCAAAAAGTTTAATATTTCTTCCTTTAACATAGCATCACACTTTTCTACCTCCTCCCAGCCCCCTTCCTTCTGGAATCACCATGAATCTTTCTTTTTTTTTCCTCTTTGCTTCACCCTTCTGACCCAGCGCCCCACCAACTCCCCATGACAGTTGCCAGTCTGTTCTCTGTATTCATGAGTCTGTCTCCATTTGTTTGTTAATTTATTCTGTTCACCAGATTCCACATATAAGTGAAATCATAAGGTTCTTGTCTTTCTCTTACTCGCTTATTTCATTTAGCATAATCTCTCCAGGCTCATCCATGCTGTCACAAAGGGTAAAATGTCCTTCTTTCTTTGCGATTGAGTAGTATTCCATTGTGTGAATGTCCCATAGCTGTTTTAGCCACTCATCTACTGATGAACACTTGGGCTATTTCCAAATTTTGGTTATTGTAAGTAATGCTGCAATGGACAAAGGGGTGCATATGTTCTTTCAAGTCAGTGTTTAGGGTTTCTTTGGATATATTCCCAGAAGTGGAATTGCTAGGTCACAAGGCAGTTCCATAGGAGAATAAATGGTGATGAAATGGGGTAGTAAACATACAATACGATAAACAAATGATGTGTTATAGAATTGTATACCTGAAACTTATATAATTTTATTAACCAATGTCACCCCAATAAATTCAATTTAAAAAAGAAAAATTAGGATCACACTTTTGTGCCTCTCCTTTGTTACATATGTCATTTTATTTTTTAAAAATATATTTTTATTGATTTCAGAGAGGAAGGGAGAGGGAGAGAGAGATAGAAACATCAATGATGAGAGGGAATAATTGATTGGCTGCCTCCTGCATGCCCCCTACTAGGGATCGAGCCCACAACCCCAGGCATATGCCCTTGACCAGAATCAAACCTGGGACCCTTTGGTCTGCAGGCCAATGCTCTACCCACTGAGCCAAACCAGCTAGGGTTGTCATTAATTGTTTATATACTATTTATCTTATCTTCCTTCATCAGCAAGACCTCCTTTAATTTCTCAAATTATATTACAACCAATCTCTCATCATGCATTTTCTTCATCACCCTTTTTACAATTTATAATTATGGGTTGTTTTTGTAATATAGTCTATCTTCCTATTGAATTATTAGGTCTAATTGGCTGGGGAGTATATTTTGCACAGGAACTTATGCATGCTAAATAACAAACATTTTTATTAGTTAAATGAAGGAAATTAGCTCACTATATTTAAATCTATTTTAGAGGAAGTATGCTTTACCAATACTTATTTGCAACTTCTATAGTATCTGGCATACATTAGTTCTCTCTATATACTAGTATTTATGGAATTAAAATTTAAATTAAAATGTCAAAAAATAAAATATTACCTGCCTTCTACTGAGATAGAAATCTTTGTAATTATTAAACAGGCATCTAAACACATTGTATCAGTTTAACTACTTAGACTAGTGAAAAGGTATATCTTTATTTATATATGTATATATTTAATTTCAGAGAGGAAGGGAGAAGGAGAGAGAGATAGAAACATCAATGATGAGAATCATTGATTGGCTGCCTCCTGCACGTTCCCTCCTGGGATCATGACCCAGCTTGTAACTGGGGCATATGCATGACTGGGGATCAAAATGTGACCTTCTGGTTCATAGATCAATGTTCAATCACTGAGCCACACGGGCTGGGTGAAAAGGTTTATCTTACTACTCTGTTTTCCTTAGTCAGCCTGGGATTTCACAAAATACCATAAACTGAGAGACTTAAACAAGAAAAACTTATTTCTCTCAGTTTGGAGCTGGAGGTCTAAGATAGGATGACAGCATGGTTGAGTTCTGGTGAAAGCTCCTTTACTGGCTTGCAGATGGCTGCCTTCTCACTGCTTACTTACATAGGGAAAAGAAAGGCGGGGGTGCGGGGGGGAGAAAGAGAAAATCTCTCATACAATTTATTTTTATAGAGGGACAAATCACATGATAAGGACCCCACCCTCATGACTCATCTAAACTGAATGTTCTCTGAAGCCCCATCTTCAAATAACATCACACTCAGGCTTCAACATAGAAATGCTGGGGGGAACAATTCAGTCCATAGAACCTAACTTTGGCCTGGATATACAAGTTTTAAGAAAGTCAATCGAAGGATCAAAAGGTCTTATGAGTGTATCGTAAGACATTCAATGGTATCTGTGTTTCTATAAGTAGGTTAGAGTTCCATTCTAGAAATTAAAAAAAGAAATTCTACTTGTAGCAATCTACTAAAATTCATACTGTTACTACTTATGTACTTAATTATTTCAGGTCTGGGCATAGATCAGTTAAAATCTCCCTGGGATGGGGCAGCTTTATCTCCGGTATATCCCAGAGAATCATTGGAGCCCTGCAATATCTCACAGCTATTCCAAGATCCAAGCATATTTGTAATGATTCCACACTTACAGATCTATGTGTTTCTTATATTCTGTCAGCAACAATGATTCAAATCAACACAGTTATTAAATACTAAGTTATGGAAGACATACAATAGGGCGAGCCCTGTCCTTCTGGAAGTCTATGAGGAGTCAGAGACTTCCCATACTAGGAGTGCAGAGATATACACGGGAGCATCGCACAATAGGAGCACGAGACAGGAAAAAATAAGTCAGCCTGTGAGGGAGTTAATCAGGGAAGTTTTCTCATGCAAATGATGGCTGAGTTCAGGTGACCTTTCTTTGAAATATCAACTCTACTTCTAAAATTTATCCTAAGGAGATACACACATATAAAAATATATATGTCCAAGTAGTTTCATTGCTATCTTTTAACAAAAACTTTGGGATCAACCAAAATGTTCATTAGCATAATGGAATTTAAGTAAATTATGTGCTTAATATATCTTGCATAATATGCAGTTATTAAATTTGGTAATATAAGCCTATATTAATTAAAAGGCAATAATTTCTAGGATATGGTTGGGGAAAAGCAGATCACAGAATAAATGGGAGCTGCTGTTTATACGAAATTGAAAAACAATAAAATGCCTACCTGTGATTGCTTTTTACTTCTCTTTTGTTGTATTTTCATGGTTTAGGTCTTATTCATTTTCCCAAATCCAAAAGAGCTATGTGAAATGTGTAAGAGTAGCACATCTCTTAGAAAATACACTTATAGTATTATCTAACTCATTTCTGGTAACTAGAAGTAGTACTTTAAAGACTTTTTAAATCATTGCTAATTATTACAGGCAAATTCAATGAAGAAAACCTTTCTACAAATATTTTAATATTTGTTAATTTATGTGTAAAAATTATACTTATAATTCTGTAAACACAGAATTTCATTGCCAACACTGCCAGAATAGGAATTAACCTTGCCAAAATGAGCTATAATATTGGATATTTAAATAATTAAAAATCAAATTCTAGTATTTTTACTAAGAGTAAATGAGTAATTTGACTTTCTCATATTTAAAAATTTTACTTAATTAATTTTTAAAATATGAATATCATTCATATCTATTTTAATCTTCCACATCATTTTTCAGTTGTGAAATGTCATGCAAATGAACATATCATTAAAAAGTTAATAGTTAATAGATCATAGTATATTATAGTTTAATAGTACTTTAGAAATCACTCCATTAGTGTTAAAATAACTAATATTAAAATGTCCTGAAATTTCCCTGGCCAGGTGCTCAGTTGGTTGAAGCATCATCCTATGCACCAAAAGGTTGCACATTTGACCCCTGGTCAGGGCACATAGGTAGGTTTTGGATCCCAGGTTTGGGCTAGTATGAGAGGCAACCAATCAATGTTTCTCAAATCTCTCTCTCTCTCTCTCTCTAAAAATCAATAAACTTATCCTTGGGTGAGGATAAAAAGAAATGTCTTGCAATTCACTTTGTAGTAAATTTTATCAAATAACATTTAAGGCAAATATAAATGTAAAATGTAGCTATACGAAAAGCATTAGGATTTCTATCAATTAAGACATGTAATTTAAAACTTATATATAGTTGAGTTAAGGTTGAAATAGGATATTCCTTTTATACTAAGAAATATCCAATTTTATCACTTTTTAATCTTCTTATTAGTTTCACACAAACCGTAATATCCTCATTTTACAAATAGGAAACAAGTTGTAAGAGATGGTCATCTAGTTCTTTGCTTTATGTATAAAATATAATTTGTTCCTATTCTGCTAGATTTTGGGCTGTGGTATAAAAAAATTGACAAGATTAATTTTCTCTTCCCAAGAATTTCAGTTTCTCTTATATTGCTTTATACCTTGTGCTATACCTCAGGTCACCTGGCTAATATCTAATTTGCTCTTTTAGTTTCATCTCCAGCCTTACTTTTTGTTTAAAGTGTTTGTTGATGTTCCTCACTCACTGCACATATCAGAATGAATTAGGAAACTCCATGTGCAGGAAACATCATGGGCCTATATCTTCTATAATAATTATCTCTACTTTATGTTGCCCTATTTTACTCTACATATCCATTTGGCATTTGCAGTACCTAGAAGGATGTTTGAAATAATATAAAGTTAATAGTTTCTAAGACATATTCTCCTTATTTACTAAAAAGTGTTGCACATTCTTACAAATTCTAGAGGCATACATTTTCATTTTACTTCTCTAACTTCTCATTTTTAAAAAAACCCCTTGCTTAACTCAACATGAATGTCAAATTTTTAGCAGTCCAATCCTCAATGTATCTTTAGAAGGTAGACAAAGGAGGTTATCAACTAATTTCAGTAACTATTTATATTTTTTCTCTCTTCAATTTTATTTTAAGAATTTTGAAAATATAAGAACAAAAATAAGTACTGATATTGTAATTTCCCATTATTATCTACTATTCCCAGAATTATCTACTATTAATATTTTGTAATTTTTTTCTGTCTTTTTCCTGTGTATATATTTATATTGCATTGAAGGTATATGAGTATATATTCCCTTCAAATGTATATGATTACTCAAGAAACTAAATTATCTCATGATCATTTTTAAATATTCATACTTACTCAGCAATGTCAATAGATCTTACTTAGTTTTACTTGGTGCATTGATTTTATATTTTTAGTTTTACCTAAATGGTATTATGAGAAATGTTTTTGCTTTTTGTAATTTCCCAGAGTCTTCAATATTATTAAATATAGATTAATTGCTTTAATTTCCGTAGAGAATGTTAGCCAATAAATATTCCATATATTGTTTACCTCTTCCTCTATATATGAACATTTAGGTATCTTGTTTTTCATTACTATAAACAATTTTTCACTAAAGTTCCTTTTAACATTTTGACATGTTTCTTAGTTTTCAGGAATAATTTTCTAAGAAAGATACTTGGAATTACAATAGTGAGCATAAGGCTTATGCTTTTTCAATTTGTTATTTACATCAAAATTATATCAGTTTATATTCCCACTCAATGCATTGTCTATTCAGCTCTTTAAAAAAAATCTTTTAATTTTTCTTTATCTGCTTACAAAATTTATAAACTATAATTGAAAGTTCCTATCTAATAAAAGAGTAATATGCAAATTAACTGACATTCCATCACTCCATCACAAAGATGGCGGCGCCCAGTCCCCTCAGCCCCGCCACTGAAGTGTCCAGGCCTGTTGGCCAGGCAGGTGGCGGGGGAGGTGGGGGGGTCGGGGCTGAGTGGCAAGGCAGTGTCCAGGCCTGTCGACCCAGCTGGGGGCTGTGGGGCCGAGCGGCGAGGTACAATCCACCCACTCCGGCAGCCGATTCAGCCTTGTTGCTCCGCCGCCGATGGAGTGTCCCGAGGTAGTGGACACTGGAGCAGAGCATAGGCAGTGGAGACGGGAGGGAGTGAGGCACCAGAGAAGGGCGGGATTCACTCCCTCCTCTGCTTTGCTTCGGCCGCAGGAAGCCCTATTCTTGCAGGAATAGATCCGAGGAAGCCCTATTCTTGCAGGAATCTTCCTGCAACGGGTCTCTAGTTTTCATATAAAGTGACTACTATCAAATTTTAGTGCTCTTTAAGAAACTTTAAATAAAACTGTATAAGAAAGGTCTTTCCTTAAACTTTATTTTTCAATTAGAGTTTACATTCAATATTATTTTCATCAGTTAAAGTTGTATAGCATAGTGGTTAGACAGTTATGAGCTTTACAAAGTGATGCCCTGATATTTTAAGTATAAACCTGGTATAGTTATTATAATATTGTTGATTACATTTCCCATGCTGAATTTTATATCCCCATAATTATTTTGTGACTATTAATTTATAGTTATTAATCCTTTCACCTTTTTCACCCAACCCTCCAAGTTCCCTCCACTCTTGCAACCATTATTCTCTGTATCTATGAGTCTGTTTCTATCTTGTTGTTTATTTTGTCATTAGGTTCCATTTTATGTGAAATCATATGGTATTTGTATTTCTCTGTCTATCTTATTTCACTTAGCGTTATACTCTCTAGGTCCATCTGTGCTGTTGCAAATGGTAAGATTTCATTCTTTTTATGACTGAGTTATATTCCATTATATACATACCACTGTGTTTTTTCATCCACTTTGTTATTGAGAGACACAGGTGTAAGGTCATATCTCATTGTGGTTTTAATTTACATTAGTGATGTTGAGCATCTTTTCATATGTCTACTGGCAATCTGAATGTCCATGTCCTTTTTGGAGAAGTGTGTATTCAGGTTATTCGGCCATTTTTTAATAAGATTTTGTGTGTGTGTGTGTGTGTGTGTGTGTGTGTGTGTGTGTGTGTGTGGTGTGAGCTGAATGAGTTCTTTAGGAATTTTGGATATTAACACCTCATCTGATGTAACATTGGTGAATTTCTTCTCCAAATTGGTAGACTCTCCTTATGTTTTCTTGATTTTCTTTGCTGTGCAAAAACTTATTTTAATGTAGTTCCATGATTTTTTTTTTCTTTTGTTTTCCTTGCCTAAGGAGATATAGCAGAAAAAATATTGCTAAGAGATTTTGCTGCCTATGTTTTCTTCTAGGAGTTTTATAGTTTCAGGTCTTACATTCAAGTCTTCATTTCATTTTGAGTATTCTTATATATGGTGTAAAAAGATGATCCAATTTCATTTTTTAACAATTTATTTTGAATAAACTGTCTTTACCGCTGTATGATTTGCCTCTTGTTTCATGTAATATTTGACCATATAGGTGTGGGTTTATTTCTGAGCTTTTTGATGAATCTGTCTGTGTTTATTTCAGTTCCATGCTGTTTTGATTACTATAACCTTGTATTGTAATTTGATATCAGGTGGCATGATTCTTCCAACTTTGTTCTTCTTTTTCAAGATTGCAGTCGTTATTTGGGTCTCATATAAGTTTTTAGAATATTTTTTTAGTTCTGTGCAATGCGTCATTGGTATGTTGATAAAAACTGCATTGAATCTATAGATTTCTGTGGATAGCATGAACATTTTAATGATGTTAATTCATTCTATGAGTATGGTAAATATGATTCCACATTTCTTTCTTCAGTGTTTTTGTAATTTTCCAAGTATAGGTTTTTACCTCTTTGGTTAAATGTCTTCCTGTATTCCTAGTTGGTATTTTTTCTTGCTGTTGCATTTTAAAATGGATTATTTTCTTAGTTTCCATTTCTGATAGTTCATTATTTGTATATAAAAATTCAACCAATTTTTAGTATTTATTTTATATCCTGTTACTTTACTGACTTTGTTAATCAGTTCTAGTAGTTTTTTGGTGGAATCTTTAGGTTTCTCTATATACAATATCATGTCATCTGTAAATGTTGACAGTTTTATTCTTCCTTTTTAATTTAGATGCCCTTTATATCTTTGTATTGTCTGATTGTTGCTGCTAGGGCTTCCAGTGTTATGTTGAATAAGAGTGGTGAAAGTGCACATCCCTGTCTTGTTCTTGACCTTAAGAAAATGTTTTTATGTTTTCCCCATTGAGTATGATTTTAGCTGTTGCTTTGTTTATTTATGGCCTTTATTATGCTGAGATATGTTCCCTCTATTCACACTTTGTTGAGAGATTTTATCAGTAAGGGGTTCGAAAAAAGTTTTATAGGGAGGAAAATATCACAGGGGTCAGTATTAATCTCAAGAGACATGTATGAAAAATTTCCAGAAAGTATAAACTCTATCTGCTTGGCAAAATGTGCATTTATAGACAGATTACTTTAACTATTATGTTAATAAATACTTTTTTTTAAAAAAAGTCTCTTTTTCTGTCTAAAATAAGCAGAGCACTGGAGTGTATAAGTGAGAGGGATCACACAAGTTATGAGAAGATAGGAGGAAGACAGATTGTGATCATCTGGAGCAGTGGTTCTCAACCTTCTGGCCCTTTAAATACAGTTCCTCATTTGGTGACCCAACCATAAAATTATTTTTGTTGCTACTTCATAACTGTAATGTTGCTACTGTTATGAATCATAATGTAAATATCTGATATGCAGGA
Source organism: Myotis lucifugus (assembly GCF_000147115.1). NCBI lineage: Eukaryota > Metazoa > Chordata > Mammalia > Chiroptera > Vespertilionidae > Myotis > Myotis lucifugus. The sequence continues at coordinate 9,699,628 of NW_005871057.1, read as the reverse complement.
TGGTCTTAGGCAACCCCTGTGAAAGGGTCGTTCGACCGCCAAAGGGGTCACAACCCACAGGTTGAGAACCACTGAATTCTGGAGCTTATGCTATCTTATAACCAATTGTTACCCCCACTGTATAACTAATGCCTGGGCAGATGTCTTCCTCTTCCAGTAGCACAACATATCCAAGCTGCCACCTTGCCCTTTGGTTACAGTTTACTTTTATTTTACCACAAAGATATAATCTTCCCAGGACTTTGAATATCATCATCAAATTTTACTAAGCCTTGAAAATAGCATGGACTGAACCAGGTGCCCTAGTGTAAAAAATAATATGTAGGTAATTCCATCAGGTGTGTGAATTTCAGAGACACTTTTGTTCCTCTGATTGCTTTTCTCCATGTGTACCATCAAAAATAATGAAGAGTGCCCTGGCAGGTGTTACTCGGTGGTTAGAGTGCCGGCCCTAGCACCGAAGGGTCTCTGGTTCGATTCCCAGTCAAGGGCATGTACCTGGGTTGCAGATTCCATCCCTCACCATGGCCTGGGTGAGTAAGGGATGCAAGTAGTCAATATGTCTCTCTCACATCAATATTTCTCTCTCTCACTCCCTCTCTCCCTCCCTCCCTCCTTTCCACTCTCTCTAAAAACCAATGGAAAAATTAACCTCAGGAGAAGATTAACAACAACAACAAAAAATAATGACTTTCTTACTGACTTTTAATTCTATTTACATCTCTTATTTATATATAATTTATACTGTTCTTGCACTTTGCGTTTTTATACCACAGCTGAAGGAATGAGCAGATAATATAATTCTGAGACTGTATCAATTGTCTTCTTTATTATATTTTAAAGTCAAAGATGACAGAAATTTAAAAGTTTTTTTCAATGTTTCTTTATAGCTCTTTTGTTGTTGTTGTTAATCCTCATCCAATGATATTTTTTTTCCATTGATTTTTAGAGAGAGTGCAAGGGAGGGGGAAAGACACACAGAGAGAAACATCGATGTGAGAGAGACACATTGATTGGTGGAATTCTATTTAGTGTGCCAAGTACGGAAAGTAGTGGATAATCCTATATAATAAAAAGGTAATATGCAAATTGACCCTAATGGCAGAATAACCAGAACAACCATTCGACCAGTCACTATGAGGTGCACTGACCACCTCTTGGTCCCTTTCTCTGGCTGGCAGGCTCTGATTGCCCGATGGTGAATTGGGAACTGGGGATACAGGGGTACAGGGTGGGCTCCTTGTGGGGGTGGGTGGTGGTGGACGTGGGTGGCACCAGGCCAAGGCCCCTACCGCCGCCAGTCACCCCACACAAAGAGGGCAACTGTGGCAGGAGAGGGGCTGGCGAGCGGGCAGAAACAGCTGACCTCTTGGTCCCTTTCCCCTGCTGGCAGGCTCCGATAACTTGATTGCGAGCGGGGAACTGGGGTGGGTGGCGGGGGTAGGGGGGGCTGGAAAGCGGGTGGAATGGCTGACCTCTTGGTCCCTCCTCCAAGCCAGGAGGCTCTGATCACCCGATGGCAAAAGGGAAACCAGGGGTGGGTGACGACGGGGGTGGGGCTGGCTGTGGGCAGCCTGGAAAGATGACCCTGATTTCAGACCAGGACTAGGGACTGTACCTGTACACATATTTCATGCGCTGAGCCTCGAATTTATAATAATTACTTGAAAGTAGTCACCTAAAGAACTCCACCATGACCTAATATCAAAATTTTCAATACTATATGTCTGTTTTCTTAGATACATCCTCCATTTACAAACCAGAAAAAATTCTTATTAATCTTAAGATAGTATATCACTTGTGTGCCTTCATAAACCAATTGGTAGTGAATTTTTGGAAAATGTTTACATCACTCTATTATTAAATTCTTTGAAAAATTAAACTTGGAATAACATTTTAAAACTCTTTTCAGATAGTTTTAAAGAGTAATTGGTCATGGTCATTAGGGATGTGCACGTATCTTGTGTTTCTTCATCCTGACAAATTATTAGATTGCAATTTCCTATCATTGAAAGACTAGCATGGACACTAGATTTTCCAATAAAATCAGGCAAAAAGTCTCATACATCAATTGAAGGTGGAAGAATTGATTGATAGTGTCAGATTTCAATCTTTCCTTTCCTAGCTAAATCCATTATAACTGGGGTCTTTCTGCCAACCCCCAGTGGACATTTGAAATAGTAAGCCAAATTTCAAGTTCTTTATTATGGAACTAGAGGCCCAATGAATGAAATTCATGCAAGAGTAGGCCTTCGCAGCCCTGGCTGCCTCGGCCTTTGCAGCCAGCCCCAGCTTCCTTGGCCCTTGCAGCCCCAGCTTCGTCCGGAAGGTCGTCCGGACAGTCATTCTGCTGTTCGGCCATTCAGTCGATTTGCATATTATACTTTTATTATTATTGACTAGAGTCCCAATGCATGAAAATTCATGTAAGAGTAGGCCTTCCTTCCCCTGGCTGCTGGCATCAGCTTCCCTCCAGCACCCAGGACCCAGGCTTCTCTCCTCTGGCCATCAGCAGGCACTCTGAACCCGGGCCAGCTTCCCCTGGGCTGCCCACAGGTACCTGGGACTCTGACCGGCTTCCCCTGGGCTGCTGGCAAGCACACAGGACCTAGGATGGCTTCCCCCAGGCCACCCGTTGGCACCCTGGACACCAGCTGGCTACCCTTGGGCCACCCACAGGCACCCGGGACCCCGGCTGGCTTCCCTCCGGCCCCAGCTTTGTCAGCAAGGTCATCCAGAATGACATCCAGAAGATGTCCAGTCTAATTAGCATATTATCCTTTTATTATTATAGATGGCTAGAGGCCCGGTGCATGAATTCATGTACGGGTGGAGTCCCTCAGTCTGGCCAGCAATTGGGGCCTATTGGGGCCAGCCGGCCAGAGGAGAGGGTCTGCGGGAGGTTGGCCAGCTGGGGGGAGGAACCGTGGGAGGTTGGCTGGCCAGACCGTGGGAGGTTGGCTGTGGGAGCGCACTGACCACCAGGGGACAGCTCCTGCATTGAGGGTCTGACCCTTGGTGGCCAGTGCACATCATAGCGAATCATCGACCGTTCATTCGGTTGACCAGTTGTAACGGTCACTTAGACTTTTATATATAAAGACTAGAGGCCCGGTGCACAAAAATTTGTGCACTCGGGGGGGGGGGGTCCCTCAGCCCATTCTGTGCCCTCTCGCAGTCTGGGACCCCCCCGCAGGAGATAACGACCTGCTGGCTTAGGCCTGCTCCTGGGTGGCAGAGGGCAGGCCCAATCCCTAGGTGCAGCCCCTGGTCGGGCTCAGAGCAGGGCTGATTGGGGAGGTGGGGTGCCGCCCCCTGTCATGCACAGAGCAGGGCGGATTGGGAGGTTGCGATACCACCCTCAGTCACGCTCAGGGTAGGGCTGATTGGGGGGTTGGGGCACTGCCCCCTATCACACTCAAGGCAGGGTCGATGGGGAGGTTGCGGCGCCACCCCCTGGGACGCACAGAGCAGGGCCAATCAGGGGTTTGGGGAGCTCCCCCCTGTCGTGCACAGAGCAGGGCCGATCAGGGGGTTGAGGAGCTCCCCCCTGTCATGCACAGAGCAGGGCCCATCAAGGGGTTGGGGAGCTCCCCCCTGTCACGCACAGAGCAGGGCCGATAGGGGAGTTAGGGCACCGCCCCCTGTCACACACACAATAGGGCGAATCAGGGGGTTGGGGCACTGCCACTGTCACACTCAGGTCAGGGCTGATGGGGAGGTTATGGCTCTACCCCATCACACACAGAGCAGGGCCCGTGTGTGGGGGGGGGGTTGTGGCGCCGCCCTCTATCACCCACAGAGCAGGGCCAATCAGGGGGTTGGGGCGCCGCCACTGTCATACTCAGGGCAGGGCCGATGGGGAGGTTATGGCTCTACCCTGTCACACACAGAGCAGGGCCTGTGGGGTGGGGGGGGGTTGGGGCGCCGCACCCTGTCACACATAGAGCCGCAGGGCGATCAGGGGGTTTGGGCGCTGCCCCCTGTCACGCTGATCCGGTGCCAGGACGCCTCGCGGTTCCGCTGATCCCGGTGCTGGGAGGCATATTACCCTTTTACTATATAGGATAGAGGCCTGGGTCTGGCTGGTTTGCCCTGAAGGGTGTCCAGGATCAGGGTGGGGGTCCCCACTGGAGTGCCTGGCCAGCCTGGATGAGGTGATGATGGCTGTTTGCAGCTGGTGACACACCCTTCAGGGTGGGGGTCCCCACTGGGGTGCCTGGCCAGTCTGGGTGAGGAGCTGAGGGCTGCTTTCAGGCTGGCAGTTGACTGAAGCTCCCAACCGCTCCTTTTTTCTTTTTTTTTCTTTTTTTATTCTGGGCCAGCTTTAGCTCTGGCTCTAGCTCTAAGGCTTCTGCTGCTGAAAGCAGGTATCTGGTTTGTTAGGGTTCTATAATCGAAACAATGCATAACTCCAGCTCTGAGATCCCAGCCGGCTGAAAGCTGGTTTCTGGGGTTTTGTTTAGCTTCTATATTTGTTACAATGTTTCTTAGAGTTGCAGCTCAGAGGCCGGCAAGTCAGGCGGGGAACGTTGGAGTCTGCAGTCACTGGAGCAAGCAAGCCTCATGTTCACTTCCAGCTGCCTGGCTCCTGGCCGCCATCTTGGCTGACTGTTAATTTGCATAAGGATATGCTGATTAGCCAATGGGAAGGGTAGCGGTCGTACGCTAATTACCATGTTTCTCTTTTATTAGTGTAGATAAACCTTGCCATTACAATACAGTAGGACAAAAAAGTGATATATATTTTTATATTAAACTAGAGTCAGATCATGAAGAATTCAAAGTTTCTACCTATGGTTTTGATGTACTCTTAAAATCTTGCTAGATGAAGCTCTGATTTAAAGTCTCTTTATATTTTCTACTAATTGGCTCGGCCAGTGTTGAGTGTCAAACCAGGAACCAAGAGGTCCCTAGTTTGATTCCCACTCAGGGCACATGCTGGGTTGCTGGCTCCATCCCCAGTAGGGGTGTGCAGGTGGCAGCCAATTGATAATGTTCCTCTCTCATCCATGTTTCTATCTCTCTATTCTTCTCCCTTACTCTCTCTCTTAAAAACCAATAACAACATATTTGAAAATATTTTCTACTAATTGATTTTCTAAGTGGTGAGCAAAAATGAAAAGGCAAAGAAAATAAATATTTCTAAAGGTGGCTCTATAGCACATGCCAAATTATCTCAGTATATTCTAATCTTCACAACAAAAAGAGGATTTTAAACAATGCTTTGTGTGTGTATGAATGTGTGTTTTAAATAAATCTTTATAGAGAATTTTACTTGGTTATTATGTTTGTTAAACACTCACTGCTATTAAACATTATTCTCCATATTAGAGAACTAGAATAGTTTACTTATAAATAACTTCTTAAATCCTAAGCTTTAAGAGCATGTCTCAGTGGTTGTGCCAACCTATGATCCAGAAGGTCAGGGTTCAATTCCTGATCAGGGCATATGCCCAGGTTGTGGGCTGGATCCTCAGTGTGGGGCATGCAGGAGGCAGCCAATCAATGATTCTCTCTCTCTCTCTCTCTCTCTCTCTCTCTCTCTCTCTCCCTCTGTCTCTGAAATCAATAAAAATACATACACTTTTAAAGTAAATATCTTTTATGCTGTTTATCTTGGCTTTTCCAAAATATATTTGATCATAATACCATCTATTGACAGCCTGGGACACTACTATTTTCCATTGGGAAATTTGGGGAAATCTAATATTATGAGTTTATAGAGAAAGAACAAATTATGTATAATTTGTAGTGTAGTGGGTTTCATGTATTTGGGTTCTTTGAAGCCTAAAAACTATTAAAAATTTGATTGATTATAGAACTGCTTACCACACCTCAGTTTAGAGAAAAACTACAGTTCATATCATGTCTGCACCACTTATCCAGCTCCAAGGACCTGGACAGGTTATTTTAGCTGTAATTTTTTATTTCCTTTTTTCTAGCAGGAGTTTCTGGTGGTAGTGATAGACTAGTATACTGAGATAATAAATATTTGAGGTTTTTTTGGTGTAAATCCCCTATCTCACTGTTTTGTGAGGCTGAAATACAATATGCACTTCTCTCATCCATTAAAAAAGGGAATCATTATTTCAACCTTAGTTTGCTGTTTTCCAAAGCATTTGTACCTTTTTTCATTTGCTCAACAATGTGTGACATTTGTGACATTTTAACTTTGTGCATTCTAGTGGGTGTGTATTTGGATCCAATTGTGGTGTTAATTTGCATTTCCTCAGTGAGCATTTTTTTATATCCTCATTGGCCATTTATATAATTATTTTAGTGAAGTACCTGTTCAAATATTTTGTTATTAAGAGTTATATTTGAATTTATATTATTATTATTGTATTGTAAAAGTTTATCATATATTCTAATTTCAAGTCTTTTATCAGATATGTGTTTTGCTAGTATTTTTTTTCTGTCATATTTTGCCTTTTTCTTCAATGATAACTTAGGTTTTAACTTTTAGATTGGGTCTGAGCTTCATTGAACTCCTTAAGATAATTATTCCACCTGTTTCCAGTTTTTGTTCTATCATTTGATATGACTTCTGAAAATCCATTTGTTGCTTTTCTTTTGGATATAGTATATTTTTTTTCTTTTCAGAAGCTTTAAGAATATTTTATTTGTCAGAGTTTTGTTTTTTCCTACCACATGTCCAAATGTAGATTTATTTTACTCAGATATGTTGTGTTTCTTGAACTTGAATAAGCAAGAATTTGAGCAATTCTTGCATACCACAATCATTACCTACATTCCAATGGCCTCACGCCATCTTCTCTTATACATATTTTGTTAGGCCTTCTCATTTTTCATGCCATTATGCTTTTTCAGAATTATTTAGTTCACTAATTATCTTTTCAAGCTATGCTAAACTGTGGCTTTACCTGCTTATTAACTTTTTAAATCAGCCTTTTTATTTCTGTATAATAAACATTTGTTTTGATTTGCTATTTTATAACTTTGTCTATTCATAAAACATATTTTCTATGGTCTAGATGATTATGGTTCTGTCATTAGCCTTAAGAACTCTATTTCTCTTCTTTCAAGCTTTTGAATGTAATTCATTGTGGAAATGTGGGGTTTTTTTGTTTGTTTTTGTTTCTTTTGTTTTTTTGTCTTGTGCAATTTTCTATAAAAAGTATATCTTCAATGGCACATTTATCTTCTGTGCAAATTTCATTCAGCCTCAGTTTGGATAATATATCTTCAAATCATCTGACAGATGAATAGTTAAACAAACTATGGAACATACGCATCATAGACTACCCCTCTGAATAAAAGGGACTGAACTATCCATACATGAAACAACCTGCATGACTCTCCAAGAAACTAAACTGTATAAAAAAAGCCGACTTTAAAAGATGGCCAACTGTAGGATTCCATTTAAACCTTTTGAAATGACAAAATTTTAGAAATGGAGAAGAATTAGTGCTTTCCAGTTACTAGGCTTGGAAGTGGAATGAAGGGATGAGGTGAGGGAACACTGGCAGGAGGAAGACGGGCGTGTTATAGAAAGGCAACAGGAAAGGTCTTGTTGTGATGTCATTGTTCAATATTTTGACAGCGGTAATGGACACAAGAATTTACACATGTGAGAAAATTATGTGAAGCTTCATAAATACAAACACAAAAGTATAAGTAAAATTATAGAACACTGAATAAGGCCTGTGAATTGTATCAATGTCAATATCTTGGTTTTCCCATACTACAGTTTCACAAAATATTACCATTGTAAGAAACTGGGTAAAGTATACATAGGACTTCTCTGTATTTTCTCTTACAATTTAGTGTAAAGCTACAATTATCTTAATAAAAATTTCAATTAGATACAGACTATATAAAGAAAAAATGTTATCCACAATCTAGGAAATGATATTTGCAACCCATATAACTAACAAGGAATTAGTGTAGAGAATATAACAAAACCTCTAAAAAGTGATAAGGAAAAGAACAAAAATCTAATAGAAAAAAATCAAGTACAATAAATTTTACAAAAATGTTTTCAAAGAAATTTCAGAGGGGAGAAATCAGGATTTTTAACAAAATATAGGAAAAGTTGTCCAACCTTAACTATCAATCAAGAAAATTGAAATTAAGGTAACATAATATAATTTCATATTCCACAACTGGGAAAAAACAATATTCAAGAAGAGAATTAGGATATAGAAAAAGGAAAATATATATTTCTGATAATAATATGTTTTGTAATAATCACTTATCAGAGAAATTTGGTAACTCCTACAAGTGTTGAAATGTATATGCCATGAGGTTTAATAACCTCACTTCCTCAAAAGTCAATCTGGTTCACACCCAGTTAATAAATTATGGACCAAAACTTTTATCATATCTAAAATGCCCAAGATGCCTGTTCATAAAGAAATTAAAATGAAAAATTTATTCACAACATTTTTCTTTAAAATTGTGCAATAAGTTATATGTCTTTTTATACATGTGAAGCAGCTGGACTGTGGGGGACAGTGCAGATTTCTGACAGCTTGCATGATTTAGAAATTTGCCATTTGTTTTACTACTTGACCCAGAAAGTACAGTAAATGTAGTAAGTAATATAAACATTGTCCACTCAATAAAACTAGTCATGTATGATTTGAAGGGTTATGCTGATAAGAATGCATTTGGGGATATGAGGTGTTATATTTTGTTGGTCATTCATGTTAAATCTCATTTCAATTACAGTGTACCACCATATCATGAGAACCAGCTAATATGAATAAAATTAGGCAGATAAAAGTTATAAATTTCAAAGTAGGTTTTTAAGATATAGAATAACATATTCTTATTCCTGGTGTATTTATGTAGTCTGGCACATTACTAAAGACATAAGGTGTTTGAAAGAATTAGTATATGAATTAATAGATACTATTTTGCAGAGAAGAAATATGTGGGCCTAATAATATGGGGGGATAGCAGTTTAAAAGTTTTAAAAGCCATTTTTTAAATACCTCATGGGCAAGACAATGTTGTTGTTTTTTAATTAAATTCATTGGGGTGACATTAGTTAATACAATTATATAGATTTTAGATATACAATTCTATAACACGTTACTGTATATTGTATTGTTCGTGTTTACCACCCAAGTCAAGTCTTCTTCCATCACCATTTATTCCCCTCCTACTCTCTTCTACCATCCCCAAACCCACCTTTTCTCTGATGATCACCATACTGTTGTCTCTGTCCATGAGTCTTTGTTTATTTTTTTCTTTGCTTAATTCCTTCATCCTTCTCACCCAGCCCTCAAACCTCACCCCTCTGACAGCTGTCAGTCTATTCTCTGTATCCCATGAGTCTGTCTCCACTTTGTTTGTTAATTTTGTTCATTAGATTCCACATGTAAGTGAAATAATATAGTATTTGTCTTTCTCTGACTGGTTTATTTCACTTAGCATAATACTCTGCAGGTTCATCCATGTTGTTGCAAAGGGTAAGATTTCCTTCCTTTTTTTATGATTGAGTAGTATTCCATGATGTAAATGTACCACAGCTTTTTTATCTACTTATATACTAACTAGAGGCCCGATGCACAGAATTCGTGCATGGGTAGGATCCCTAGGCCTGGCTGGTGATCAGAGCCTATCTGTGGGGTAAACAGTGGGGTGATGGGGGGCCCCCACTGGCACCTGTTTTGGCAGACCTGGTGCCGCCTTCTCACTGGCTCCCCCCGCCGCCACCACTGCCGGTCGCCTCCCTCTGCAGGGTGACCAGCAGGGAGATTTGGGGCCCCTGCTGTCACCTGCTTTGGCTGGCCTGGGGCCTGCAGGTTGGAGGCAGCTCCTGCATTAAGCATCTGCCCCCTGGTGGTCAGTGTGTATCATAGTGCCGGTCATTCCACTGGTCATTCCACCGTTTGGTTGATTTGCATATGAGGGTTTTATTATATAGGATGGGCATTTAGGCTGTTTCCAAATCTTGGCTATTGTAAATAACACTGCAATGAACATAGGGGTGCTTATATTCTTTTGAATTAGCATTTCTGGTCTCTTTAGATGTATTCCCAAAAGTGGAATCACTGGGTCTTAAGGAAGTTCCATTTTTAATTTTTTGAGGTAACTCCATACTGCTTTCCATAGTGACTGCATCAATTTGCACTCCCACCAACAGTGCAAAGGGTTCCCTTTTCTCCTCATCCTTCCTTGTTTACTGATTTATTGATGATAGCCATTCTGATAGGTATGAGGTGATATCTCATTGTGGTTTTAATTTGCATTTTTTGATGATTAGTGACATTGAGCATCTTTTCATATGTATATTGGCTATCTGTATGTCTTCTTTGGAGAAGTGTCTATTCAGATCCTTTGCCCATTTTTAATTGTATTGTTTGTTTTTTGGTGTTGAATTTTATAAGTTCCATATAAATTTTGGATATTAAGCCCTTGAGATACATTGGCAAATATGTTTTCTCATTCAGTGGGTTATCTTTTCATTTTGTTTATGAATTCCTTTGCTGTGCAGAAACATTTTAGTTTGATTTAGTCCCATTTTTTATTTTTATTTTTATTTCCCTTCCCTGAGATAAGTGAATGTTTAATTCATCTTTTTATTACATATAATTAGCACAATATGTATTTAATAATCACAGGTTGAATAAAATGAATCAAACAAAAGCATAATGAAGTAGTGAATCTACAGATACCCTGCTTATTCAGATGCTGACAAAAGGTTGGTTAATATTGTGGAGACTCAACAAAGCAATCTTTTAAAAAGTTTCTATCAAACAACATAAAAGACATTTCCCGCATTATTACTAATATTGTATTAAAATTTGAATTAGATAACTTAAATGATACAGTGATTATACACAGATTATAATAAGCAAAAATCTATAAAGTACCTACACTAATCTTTCAACAATTCTTAATATATATTTATCTTGACAGGAACAAGACTAATTATATGTTTTCACAAGTGTCAATCATAACATTTTAAAGGATGGCTTATTGGCCTGGTGCCGCCTGGATTCCAAGGTGACAAGTTCTTATGTGTAGTTGGCAGTATCTAATAGTAAAAAAGGATCAGGAAAAAATTAAAGTTTGTAAATGGTAAAAAAAACAATGTGCCAGTTTGACAGTAACTTTTTTTTTTTTTTACAATTCCAACAGTAAACTACTAAAATTGAGTAAAGGATGGGACTACATCAGAGATATATATTGCAACATTCACTTATCAGACTATATCTTCTAACTCCAGCAGGATTTTGTATATATTGTTGGGAAAGATAGTATTGTGCATAGTCTTTTAACCCTCTCCTGATGATCTATAATAATAAAAGTGTAATATGCAAATCGACTGAACAGCCGAACAGCAGAATGACCATCCAGATGACCACGCTATGACATGCACTGGCACCAGGTCAGCCAAGGTGGGTGCGATGCGATTGGTCAGGGGGCTCTGCCATCTCCCCACGACCGACCCGCAGAGGGAGGCCCAGGCTACTGGGCTGGAAGTGCTGTGGTAGGTGGGCAGGGCCTCCCTCTGCTGGGTGATCGATCATGGAGCCCCAGCTGGGTGTGCGGGGGCTACCTCTTTGGGGCAATCGATCATGGAGCTCCCCGATTGATCACCCCTCAGAGGGAGTCCCAGGCTACCTGGCCTGTGGCGCTGCGGCAGGTGGGCAGGGCCTCCCTCTGCAGGGCTATTGATTGCGGGGTTCCTGGACAGCGAGAGGGTACAGGCCAGGCTGAAGGACCTCTCCCCTAATACATGCATTTTGTGCACCGGGCCTCTAGTATAAGAATGAGAGCCTAGGGTCAGGAAGGCTTCCTTATCAAGAGAAAATGAGTCCTAATTGTCTGTGCTGAGCTTACCACCTTCTGCCATAGTCCCTCTGGTGGCCAACACATGCACCCTCTCCTGCCAAAAATGAAACACCAGAACCTTACTCTCAGAGAACAGATATAGTAGTGGGGTGGGCCATGTAATATGCTACAGACATGCTTATGTAAAACAAAGAAATACACATTGAACAGGGAAATATATCACCACACATGTTCGTTGAGTAAGTAAATGGTTCACTTTCTCTTTCTAATCTTGCTTCTGGTATTGACTGTTTTCGTTCTCCCTCTTTGGTATGTCACAGAAAGAATAGTAATAATCTGCATATAATTATTGCATCATGAAGTTACCTGAATCAAAATTTGAATACAATATAAGTAACAGTTTGGGGAATGTCTGTTATGTGTGATACAATCTTTCAAAAATATTGATTTATTGACTCTCCTCAATATGAGGTAATCTAAAGTGAAAAGCATCATGCTGATAATTTAAATATAGTAATCTAAGAGAAAAAATAAACTGTGAAATTGAACCCTTATGGGACATATTTACTTTCAATGTAATGTTAAAGCATACACCAAAAGTAAATGAAGTGTAACAAAATTCAATAAGCAAATCAGGAAATATACAGACACTCTGATTTCCCCAGGTTCTCATTTTGAAAATGACTTTAAACAATAATAAAAAAAAATCTTTAGATATAAATAGTGTTTGCAAACCTCAATTTTGAAAGAATATTCTTTGAAATGCATTTCCTATGTGGATATTGCAGAGGTTTTGTCTAAAAATTCTTGTCATCCCAAACCTGTTCTGTAAGCTATCATTCTGTCAGTATTCTTTTAAACTATTGTTTATTGTGTAGATTCAGCTTTTAGAATTTCAAGGAGAACATCTTAGATGAGATAACAAAACAAAGCCACATAAGAGGGAAGCATGTTTCATATTTTTTACAAAGTGATCTTTCCTATGGCTTTTCATGTTTGCTCTTAATGTGGCTACATGCATGTGTTAAGGACCTAATCAAAATTACAATATTTGAATTTAGTTACCAGCATGACTCTTTTGTTTTAAATTATCTCATATTGTGGAGATTCAACCAAGCAATCTTTTAAAAAGTTTCTATCAAACAACATAAAAGACATTTCCCAAATTATTGCTAATATTGTATTAAAATTTGAATTAGATAACTTAAATGATACAATGATTATATGCAGATTATAATAAGCAGAAATCTGCATAAAATATGTAAAAAAACAAGAGTAATAGTGTTTGTATGGGTGATGACAAAAAAAGATAAGGAGGTATCAGGTGTGATAGGTAATTATACCAAATATCTAAGTTACACTTATGAAAACCAAATCAAATCATTTTGTCCCTATTTATTTCATATTCTGAACTTCTTTTTAATGTACTTCAGACTTTGTTAATTAATTTGTCTTTTTTTTTTTATTGGTGAGAAAACTCTGCTGGCAAAATTCCCTCTAATAAAAGTGACTGTGGTTTAGTAGCTTATGCTACTCCTAAATGAAACTTGTTTTCAAGCTGAAGCAACAGATCAATTGGTTCATACCCATTAAAAAATAAACATTGCTACATTTAAGTTAATAAAATAACTTGACTTTTACTAAATATTCCATTTAACTCATCTTATTGTTTCCTCAAGATTTTGCATTTGTGATAACCAAGTGATGACATGATGACCAACTGAAATACAAATAATGAATATATTTTTTAAAAGCCAATGAATAGTCAGTGTTCTAAACTCCCACCACTCAGCCTTTATTACAATGGTAAATTTCATTCATTTTTAAAATTTCTTTAAAGAAAAGCAAAGCAAAGCTTGCTTGTTTTTCTACACATGTCGCTTAGGTTTAGAAGGTTTATATGTATTGAAAACATGTAAAAATGCTATAAAGAGAACAGATAATAGATAATATCGCATCACTATTCCCAAAGGAGTTCAGAGTATACTAGGAAATATTCTCATATAAAATTGTGTTATAAAATTGGGCAGTGAATAAAAAAGTGAATGTACATAATTAAACCTGTGGGAATATCTAGGTTTGAATCTGTGAGTGTGTGGAGGGGGGTATGTGTGTGGAGGGAGGTTTGCGTCATGGAATGGCTCCTTGGGCAATGATTCCTAACCAGACATTTAACTAGAGCATTAAGTAAGCATGATGCTCATCAAGGAAAGTGCAATGGACATTCCTGGCAGAGGAAACAACACAAAATAAGGAAGGGATGGAATATATTGAGAACTATGCATAAAAGTTAACAAGGATAAACATAATGTGTGAATTATGATTAACATAAGCACTAAGTACTTGTTAGTAGGGCTAGCTTCAAGAGCATCTATCTCTGGTGGTTTTAAATGTCATGGAAAGGATCTAGTCAGCTATTCTGACAGCCAGAGGAAGCCACTAATTTGTTATTATATAGGGAAAGGATAATTTCTATGATCTGAATGTTCATGTCTTCTCAAAATTCCTATGTTGAAATCCTAATGCCCAATGTAATGGTATTAGAAGGTGGAGTCTTTTAGAGGACCCACGGTCATGAGATTGAAATTAGTTTTGTTATAATAAGTGACAAGGGACCCCACCGATATCCCTTGCCCTTTGTCATGTTAAGATATACTGAGAAGTCTGATATACCAAAGAGTGCTCTCATCTGACTATGCTGGTACCTTGATCTCAAACTTCCAGTCTCCAGAACTGTGAGAAATTTATGTTGTTTTATAAATCACCCAGTCTGTGGTCTTTCATTATAACAGCCCAAATGGACTGAGACAGATATGAGGTGATTTTACTTTGGCAGAAATTGGAAAAAATAGATATAAATAGTTCTGTGTAGGAGATGTAAATGAGTATACACAGGTATATGATAAATAGAATATAAATAACATGGTAATACAGATAGGTAAATGTATTTAAGAGAATGTAGGAGATAAATGTACATCAACTTAGCAATCAATAAGTTTTAACTTGGAGTGCGGGAAACGAGTTAAGTCGGCTCGCGTGAATGGCGCGTACTCCGCGGGAGCCGTCTTTAACTCGGTTCATATAGATTTGCGGTGGAGTGCGGGAAACGTGTAAACTCGGGCCGATTGTAACTGCGTATTACCAAATATTTGTTTGTAATCCACCCTTTTGGTGGATGGAACAAAACCAAAAGACAGAGCCATCTTATATTTTGGCGGGAAATTCACCCGCACTCCAAGTGTTAAGACTAAAGAAAGAGAGATTTCAATAGAGAAAGCATCTTGATTCCCCAAGATGCTAGCTTGGGTGACTTGGTGTCAGTAACTACAATAAAGACTATCAGAGGAGAAAGATTTTATAAGGAATAAAGACTTCAAACTTAAACATTTTGTTAATAAGGTGCTTTCTGTCATTTAAAGATATTACACTTTTGTTTCATATTTGAAATCAAGAACAATTTAAATTATATACTAGAGTTAAAGTTATAGAACATATTTATATGCTATGTAAATTAGAGATAAATATTCAAAGAGAAGCAAGTAGAATAGGAGGTGATAAGAGCCTGCACTGTCCATCTGTGCAATGGGTATAAAAAGATAAGGAGAAAACATAGCAAGTGCATCTGGGATATTTAATAAGTTCAAAGGAAGCCAAAAGGGACAAAATGGCTGTGGCTAACAGGAGGCTGGGTGCCCTTGCTCCCAACAATGGACTGGATTTAGCTAAAGTGCTGCGTGCTCAGCTTGAGAAAACAAGAGAAGTGCAGCTGATGGGACATATGTTGCCTAAGGAGCGCTGAAGAAGCAATGTAGAGACTGGTAAGAGGGGGGCATTTGCTGAAAGGGGTAGACCCCCTGGAGTTGGTGCTCTCCTGAGAGGCCCTAGTGATATTGGCTAAAAGGCAAAATACTCCCTCTCTTTGGGAGTGGGGGCTCTGGAGTAACAGAGACTGAAAGGAGAACCCATGTAGCATCGGGCAGAGAGACCCAGGAGAACTCTGTCTGCCTGGGAGGCTGGGTCCACACATTCCCAGTGAAAGAGCACCCCCTGCTGTGGGCAGCCCCAGAGGGAGGGTTTCAGCCTGGGCACTGACTGCTGGAAAGGCTGTGCCACAGAGTGTGCTCGGAATAAAAAGGGGCCTGTCCTAACCGGTTTGGCTCAGTGGATAGAGCGTCGGCCTATGGACTGAAGGGTCCCAGGTTGATTCCGGTCAAGGGCATGTACCTTGGTTGCAGGCCCATCCCCAGTAGGGGGCGTGCAGGAGGCAGCTGATCAATGGTTCTCTCTCATGATGTTTCTAACTCTCTATGCCTCTCCCTTCCTCTCTAAAAAAATCAATAAAATATATTTAAAAAAATAAAAATAAATAAAAAGGGGCCTGAAAGCTGCACCTGGCCATGACTTAGAGGGACCCTCTGCTTTCCTAAGGGCATTGCGCAGAGCCCCAGAGAGGGCGAACTGTGTGGCATGGAGAAGGGGGAGAGGACTCTCCCACCTGCAGTGCTGGGTTGGAGCCACTCCCCCCACCGATGGAGCCACACCTATTTGTCCCCTAACTAGAGCACAGAGATACGTACTTCTGGATCCATTATCAGCTTTGTTTAGTAAGCTAGAGAGATTTAGAAGAGCTTCCTCAGGCTCTTCTTCCTGGCAACTTCCCTGTAGCTCAGCGATGCTATTGCCTACATGCTGGGGCAATTAGTTATGCACTCTCTTTTTCCCCCCTAGAGCAATGTTTCTCAACACTGACTGATCATTAAAAAATATTCGGAAACTGCTTAAAAACTGTGGGTGTCCGGCCCCATTACCAGAGATTGAATTTTGTTAGTCTGTAGTAGGGCCTTTGTATTGACAAAATATTGGGCTTAACATGATCTCTTTTCCTTTGGAATAGGTTTCCCCACATCATACGCAACTTCTATTAATAGTGTCAGAACTACCCTTTCAAAATTATAAGACAAAAAATGTATAATTTAGACTATAAGGGTTGGCTCTTGGTATGTGAATGCAAGCTAATGGACCATAAAACTCTACATCTTTTTAAAAAGTTGTGTATTGCCTTAGTATACACTTTAAAAAGAAACAAAACCAAAGTAAAGCTACCTATTTAAACTTAAACCTACTCAACAGCTGTTTTGTTCCAGGCAGCACTGGCTCTCCCTCTTCACCCTGGTGAGAGACTATGATAGGTCTAAGACTACCTGGGAACTTGACTAATGGGAGAAATGAAAATTCATCAAGGTAATACATTCCAATTATAATTCTGGTTATTTTGTCTGTCTACCGTAACAGTCATGACATGAATTCACACTTTCTTGTTCTACCCTCAGACGGATCTAGCTTGAATTCTAGCTCAATCATTTACTGGTTAATTACTTCATAGTAGCTGGCTAATTTCTTTGTGCCTCAGTTTCCTTATCTTCTGAGAAATAGCACCTCACATTTTCTGTTATAAATACTTTCTGCACATGTGGTTTGCAAGGGAATGTCCTTACTATCTGCTCAGAGAATAAATGGCAGTGCAGTATAAAAGTTACTTTGTACACCTCACGTCAGACAACTTCTGGTCAAACCCCAGTTCTTCCATTTGACATCTGTATGAACATTGTCAAGTAAATTAACTTCTCTTGTGATTCAACTTTCTTATTAATATAATGTGGACAGTAATAGTGCAT
The DNA here is from genome assembly GCF_000147115.1 of Myotis lucifugus. Taxonomy (NCBI): domain Eukaryota; kingdom Metazoa; phylum Chordata; class Mammalia; order Chiroptera; family Vespertilionidae; genus Myotis; species Myotis lucifugus. Next base: position 9,682,178 of record NW_005871057.1, on the reverse strand, counting down.
TATGCATTATGGTTCTTTTGAAGATATGAAAGTTAATTTATTGCAAATTTTAAAAATTCTGTAAGTAACTACTACAAGTGTTCACTGCTATTACTATGATTAGAATACTTCTTATTACTATGCATACAATTTTTTGTTACAACTAGAGCAATTTAATCAACACATATCATCCTAATACTGTCAGGAATGAGTACCATTCAATGAGAATCAAGCCAGAACTTAATATGTTGAAGGATAAGAAATTTCTCATTCCTCTGGATTTTAAGATGGTAGAGTGTCCAGTTGGACTTATGTAGCCATCCTGTGATCATGAGGAGGTTAAAGACTGACAACTCATGAAAGAGAAAATATTCAAAGAAGCTAAAACTATAAATTGTGTTTATAGCATGAAGCCCATTAAACTGCACTTTAAGACAGTCCTCTTCCAGATGCAAGTCAATAAAGAGCCTATTTGCTTTGTTGATTCTTACCATTTGCAACAGCATGGATGGAACTGGAGAGCATTATGCTAAGTGAAATAAGCCAGTCAGAGAAAGATAAATACCA
>NW_005871057.1:9640850-9681532 GCF_000147115.1 Myotis lucifugus | reverse complement strand
GAAGGTATGCGCGATGGTTCAACCAAAGCTCGCGTACGCACAAGTATCTGATTTTCCAAAGCGTCAAATTCTCAGGGATACATAGTATCTGTCGGGGGGGGGGGGGGGGGGTGTAATGTGGGGATAAGAACACATATGTAATACCTGAATCAATAAAGAAATTTTTAAAAAAGAGCCTATTTGCTTAAGCAAATGTGGATTGGGTTTTCTCTGTGATGAAAGAGCCCTAAAATTACAGAGACTGTCCTAAATGAGATAATCTACACAGTGTTTAGGATAGACCAGTGATGGCGAACCTATGACACACGTGTCAGAGGTGACATGCGAACTCATTTTTTTGGTTGATTTTTCTTTGTTAAATGGCATGTAAATATATAAAATAAATATCAAAAATATAAATCTTTGTTTTACTATGGTTGCAAATATCAAAAAAATTCTATATGTGACACGGCACCAGAGTTAAGTTAGGGTTTTTCAAAATGCTGACACGCCGAGCTCAAAAGGTTCGCCATCACTGGGATAGACCCTGCCACTTAGTTCTAAATACTTTTCAGCTATTATTATAGCAAAATTTGCTATTATTTAATGTTAGCAAGAGATTGGAATACCTGACATATAAATCATGAAAATTAATTTAAATTATAAAAATTAATTTATTGCTTTATATTGTTTTTATCTTGAGTCTGTCCTACTTTTAGTTTACTCTTAAATTTTAGGTTTTTTTACACATTCATTTCTTGCCAGCCACACATTTTCAAGGAATTGAAAATATCTTCTTCAAGATCTCTAATGATAATCTAAGTCTCAATATAAATAGTTGATTTTGTAGTGGACTCACTACAAAAGACTGGGAAACTTATGTTTTTCAAGAATCCTTTATAACTCACAGTTATTTTGTACATTAATTTATGATTTCCTTCAAAAAGTAACACAACATTTTATATAAATGATGTCTTTTAATAACATCTGTACTACAATAACTCTTTCACTGGAAAGATCTTTCAAGTTTTCTTTGAAAACTACATGTGTGAAACAAAATACTGTATTATTCTGACTCCTACCATCTATGTGAAATGTCATCTAATGTAATTCTGGTGGTTTCTGAATAAAGGTCCTTTGGTTTTAAGCACCAGAAATCAAATGTAGCCTACTTAAGAAAAACAAAAGGAATTCATTGAAAGAATTCATGGTACTGTAATTCATAGACCAAAAGGAAAAACAAAACAACCAGCTCTTGCAAAGTACAGGATGCAGGGACATTTGCAGGATTAAGAGGGGAATCTGTCTATGACATTGCAGTGGGTGTGTGTCAGCTCCTCCCATTGTCTCTCCTTGTGTCAATCCCTGAGATTCAAATTCCTGACAGACAGGATCAGGATGGCCCTTAGTGAAAATCGATATTTCCAAAAGATAATTCTGGATGTTTTTATATAAAATAAATAAACAAGAGTAAAGGTCAACAAAAGCAGTTAAAAGATATAAGATGAACAAAAACAAGAGATCTTCACTCTAATACCTAACCTAAACTCTTTAGCTGGATATGCAAATCTCTCTTCTTTAAAACCCTATTTTTTTCTTTTAAGTCTCATCTTATTTAATTTATCTGTTCATGACATATTATCTCGTCAAACTGCAGACAGTTCTAAACGTATTCCTTACATTTCTAACTTTAGTGGCTGTTACAGGACTTTTCTCTTCCTTGAATAAGCCACATGATCTATCGAATTTTTTCCATCAGGTTTTAGTATAATTCCTTCTTCTTCAGAGTTCTTTCCCCATCCTTTCTTAAACATAAATTCCTTGAGGGCAGGATTCATGTTTATATAAAGAATTTTATAGCAAAGTCATGTTGTGACTTGAACAAATGTAGTATTGAATTAATTTGTGGGTCAGTGTTTGAAGTAACACTTGCCACATTCTGGCAAGACCTCCTTTACAATCCCTCATATATTTGTCCTTTATATTTTCTAGTCCTATGTTACCAGTTCACGTTCTATTATTACTTCTCAATTAATTGTTTCCTATTAGTCTCTATGCTCATAAATTCTATCTACACTAGCCTTTACAAAACACATCAATACCATACTCATAATTTTATTTTCCTCTTGCTTATTGATTGAAAATTTATTTTAATCACAACTTCCTGGAGTCCCCTTGCAGCCTGAATTTCTACATCTATTTACTCAATTGACTAATTCAACAAAGTAGTCATTCATACATTATTTTCACTCATTTCTTATCTATTTTCTTTAATGAAGCCTACATTCCAGCATAGCAGGACTACTTTCTTTCAGCTATTATACACCAGATTTTCCTACATTTTAAAACATATGTTGTTGTTACTCATATCTGAAATAGCTTAGAAATCAGCATGTTCAAATCATACCCATGTGTTTCAAAGCCTTTCTTGAAATTATAATTTATTTACTTTTTAAGTCAAAGTTTAAATATCACTTCAAACTAACACTTAGGAATGCAAGGATGTATAACCTCCAGTCTGTTTCCCAAGTTCAAGAGGGACAAGAAAGTAGGGAGGCAATTACAATATGAGATCTTAAGCACCCTAATAAAGGTATGTTATTAACAATTATATATCAGCATTGATGATGGATATTTGATGGTTATTAGGGGATAGAGGAGGTTTTCAGAAAGAAACAATGTCTAAATATATATTTTTATAAACTCCTAGGAAAATGTTATATTGTTAGAAGCCAGGATAGTGAAGGCTAAGACAGAAACATGTGCCAAAATGTGGGACACGAGAGAAAGAGGATCTTTTTGAAAAGCTCATTGCTTAGTACGCCTGCACTTTAGAATTGAGGGGCATAGTTCTAAGGTGAGCTTATCCTATCTAATAATAGACAAACAGGGTAATTGACCTTACCTTCGCTACGCCTCCCATTGGCTAATCAGCACGATATGCAAATTAACCGCCAATGCCAACAAAGATGGCTGTTAATTTGCATACGGCACAAAGAGGTGGAGCGAAGACTGAAGGCAGCTCCAGTAGGATCAGTGAGGGCTTTGAAGGAGGCTCCTGCCGGAGCAAAGGCCTGGGTCCCGGGTGCTGGAGGAAAACCGGTGCCGGCAGCCAGGGGAAGGTAAGGTCTATTGCACGAATCTTTTCCTGCAACAGGCCTCTAGTCTATAATAATAACAGCTTAATATGCTAATTAGACCAAATGTCCTTCCGGACGACCCTTCAGATGAAGCCAGGGCTGTGAGGGCCAAGGCAAGCAGCCGAGGCTGAGAGGGCAGCCCAGGTCCCCGGTGCCGGAGGGAAGCCGATGCCAGCAGCAGGGGAAAGGAAGGCCCAGTCTTGCATGAATTTTGTGCATCAGGCCTCTAGTTACTTATTAAAAAAGAAAAGTGATTGAATTTTGCCAAATGAAGCAAGTATTTACTTAAAACTTCTCTGTGCATAGCATGATAGATAATATTACTGAAATTATCAGAGAAAATTTATTGTTAAAGCATTTGCTGATTAATTAGGGAGCTAAGCCAGAGAACAAGCTCAGCAGCATACAAACAGGGCTAAAATAAGCAATGAAGAGAACTACTGCTTAGAAGTACGGAGATGGAGAAGGCAATGGATTACAAATAAGAAGGGATATCTTGAAAGGGACATCAGGCCAACACATATTTCCAACCATTGTGGTTTGGATTTGAGACTGATTTTTGAAATGATAATAAGTAGCATTTCAGAAAAAAATAAAAAGTGTTTGTGCAGAGGACTCGAGACACAAGAAAACATAGTATTCTGTGAAAAATGAACAACCTAACCAATTGGAACAATCATTACAATTGCACGAACATAATTAGGTTTCTGGCATCTTTGCCTTGTTCTTGCTGTTTTCTAAAACAGAGCAAAATAAAAAGTTATTTAATAACAAAGCTCAACTTTTATTTACTTCTTTCATGAGAACCCATTCTGACCATACAGTGCATTTCCTGCAAAACTAGTCACTCTCTTATCTGTTTGCATATTAATTAATACATAATGTTTATAGTATTCACTGCATTGAACTTAGTCAGCTTTTTGCCTCCAGACTGCACGTGATGCTTTTATGAATTTTTAGAATGCAAGAATAATGTTCATTCATCTTTGTTTCCCAAAACATGTAACATTTGATTGCTATGTAGCAGGTGATGACTTAAGGGCTCCCAAAGGGGAATCACAGTGCTATAGACAGGACAAGCAAAGGAACAAAGTTGGGGGGCTTTGACTAAATGACCTGAGAAAGCTGCAAAACAAAATAAGAATTTGCCCTAGCCGGTTTGGCTCAGTTGATAAGACTGAGCCTGCAGACTGAAGGGTCCCACGTTCGATTCTAGTCAAGGGCATATGCTCTGGTCTGGGCTTGATCCCCAGTAGGGGGCGGGCAAGAGACAGCCAATCAATGATTCTCTTTCATCATTGATGTTTCAATCTCTCTCTCCCTCTCCCTTCCTCTCTGAAATCAATAAAAATATATTTAAAAAATAAGAATTTAAGTTGTACACTGGTTCTTTATTTGAATTTTTAATACTCAGTCATTTTGTAATATACTTTAAATCAACAGAGAAAAGGGAGAAATTTGTATTATCTAAAATATCTAAGCTTTTTTCAATGCTGTATTATAGCATGGTAATATACAATTAAATTATAATTTTCTTGTCTTAGTAGATAACTTTAGGACCAAAGTACTGGTACCTTTAGTGTTTACTATAGTGAAATTATGTGTTATTTTGCCATTTATGTCACTGTCTATTGAATACCAGATATCATTTCCACTAAAAACATAACAATAAAATATCTTAATGAGGTTTACATTTGACACTTATATTCTAGAAACTGTGTTTGTGTGACTTATCTAACCTACACATAATTTTCATAGCATCTACAACATTTCCACATGGAATTAGGATTTTTCCTCAAATAGAAAATTGATTCTTTAAATTATTTATTTAGTTGTTATACATGCACCTTCTAAATATTGATTGTGTATACTTATATATTGTCTCAATTAACTTGGGCTACTACAAAATTATACCATAGATTGGTAGCTTAGACAACAAACATTTATTTCTCACAGTTCTACAGTTTGAAAAAGCCAAGATCAAAGTAACAGCAGGTCCAGTGTTTGGTGAATGTCCTCTTCCTGGTTTGTAGGAGGCTGTCTCATTATATCTAAATCTGGCAAAGAGAGAGAGAGAGATAACTCTTTTCTGTCTCTTCTTACAAGGGTACTAATCTTTTCAGGAGATCTCTAAATTTATGAACTAATCATCTAAAAGGCCCATATCCCAATATCATCACATTGGGCATTAGAGTTTAAACATAAGAATTTTAGGGGGACACATACATTCAAATCATAACAATTAAAATGTTTCATATACTTTACTTTTTTAAATACTGCTACGTTTTTTATTCAATTTAGTAGTTATTTAGTAATAGAGAAAATGTACAAAAATAAAGAATAGCTATTTCAGTGTCAGAGCAAGGGACTATTGTTATTCATTATCTTGGAATCAATATACTAATTTCATTTTTCCAGCAAATAGAGACAGATATTTATGGTAGCTTAGTTTTCTCATATTGGAATGGTAAATAGTACATGAAATAGCTGTATCATTTAGCTACTGTATTTATAAAGTTATTCCTGGCAACTAATGCTACCTTCCATGTAAATAAGAAGGATCATAAGAAAAATTATTTTAACAGTTAATAAACATCCATTCTCCTAACTTTATACCATGCATTGAGTTTAATGCACAGATATGTCTAATTACAAGCATTTAATAACTGTTTTCCCATATCCACCAAAGGCTCCCTGCAATCATTTCCCTTTCTCTAACAATGCTGAATGAATTACCTTTTTAAAAAATAAATTCTCTAATGCTTTTACTTTAAGTATGTGGCCACAGACACTGAACTTTTCCCTAGGGTTAAAATTAAAAGGCCCTGTTTGAGAAAATTTGTCTCTACTTCCTCTTGCAAACACTCTCTGCTGCAGCTAGACTAGCCTTCTTTCAATCTCTTTTACCCACTGTAACATTCATTCATTCATTCATTCATTCATTCATTCAATGAAAGTTTTGCCCATGCTGTTGTTATGGTTGCAATTTCACTGATATTTGGAAGTACATGATCAATTTTTTTTCTTCCTGAATAGATTGTGAACTTCAAGAAATTGTGCATAGTATCTCTTTTGCTTACCAATTGTGTATTCTCTGTGCTGAGCACAATTAAAAGGTATGTTTTCAAGAATAATGAATGGATGAATAAATACTCTGGGTTCCATGTGCTCTGTCTGCTGGATAAGAGAGAATATCTTCAAATCTACTAGAAATTTTCTCTTGCTACCTCTTATTCAAGCTTCTCTAGGGACAGGTCTTGTGGTTTTTAGCTGGTGGGAAGAGTTGCTGTAGCATACCTCTCTTCCTAATGTCCTAATAGGTAGACTATAGCATCATTTAATTGCAATGAATATCTTCATTAGGCTATTGGGCACTGTCAGAATCCTGCTTGTGAATATGAGAAAGGAGGTGGAAGTTAAAATAAAGATCAAGACCTTAACTATATTTGTTGACTGTCATCATAACACCAGATTGTCCTCAAATTTCATAGCCTGTAGAATCATCTCAAGGAAGGTTTTAGGCATGAAATCTCCTCCTACATTAGAAGAAAGGTTGATAAAGTTTTCTATCCTTAGAAAATTCAGAACTCTGTACCTCAAAGAATATGTCAATCTGTACTAGTCATTTATTTCTAGCTAGCTGAAAGACTAAATTGATTATCTTTATATTTACATAGTGTTTAAATTTCATGAATATATCATTTTTTTCATAAAATGATTAGAGTGAATAAAATTAGGCCCTACTTTTATTAAAAAAAGAAAATGAATGAAGCCTCTCAGTTGGTTCCCTAAAACAAAACTTTTCAGGATTAAGGAATAAAGATAAGTGAGCCATTTAGGAGATTTTGCATTTAATTTAAATTTTTAAATGTTAAAAATAATTGTATATAATGGAATGAGAAAACTGAAATCTGTATCTGATAGTCTAATGGGGGAAAAAACACTAATCACAGAATTACATAAATAATTGTAATTGTCTTGACAGGCAGATATATAAAAAACTCTAGTAGTACTCAATAGGTTACTTGTGTTAATATTTTTGTGACTTTGAGTTTGGGGGGATAAATAAGAAAATGCATGTGAAAAAACTTTCGTCAGTTACATTAAGGTGTGTAAGTATGTGACATTCATAGTTGTTTTCCTTTAGTCAATCAAACTTTATGTGCCTACTTCTGGATTCTTATTGTTGACTTTCTCTTTATATAATGACTGACCTCACAAAACACCAGTCTCCTCAGTTTTTTGGATAAAGCAAATCTTTGCTTTTTTGGTCATGAAATCATAGACCTCTCTGGTTAATACAGTATATTAACATTGCTATACTAGAGGTCTGGTGCATGAATTTGTGCACCAGTGGAGTCCCTCAGCCTGGTCTACACCCTCTTGCAATCTGGAACCTCTCAAGGGATGTTGGACTGCTGGTTTCGGGCCTGCAAGGATTGGGTCGAAACTGGCAGTCCAACATCCCCCAAGGAAGTAGTAGTGTGTGAAGCAGCAGGCGGCCAGGGAGGAGCCTGAGCTCAGGCAGGGCGCTACACCACTCCCGCTCATCCTGGCCCCAATCTCCAACATTTATAGGGAACTCATATAAATTTACAAAAGGAAGATAAACAATACAATCAAAATATGGGCAAAGGATCTAAATTGACACACTCTCACTTTTGTTGTTGCTTTTGTTCTAAGTTAAGAATGCTGTGTTATCATCCTAATACTCTGTAACAGTGTTTTTTAAATGGCGTGCTGCATGACTTTTTAAATCATGCAATACCTTACTATTTATTTAGGGGCACTGACTTCTTTTCCTTTAGATTATAAAGTAATAAAAAAATGACAACAGCCAATGCAACAGTAGCTCTTCAGTGTGAATGAAACAAAATTATACCTATATTTTTTGTCAGATTGAAAAATATTACATTTTTTGGTGTGCTGCAGAATTTAAGTAATTAGTTTATGTGTGCCATGAAATGAAAAAGGTTAAAATTTGTTGTTTTATAATTATCCACTTTTAAATATTTCTGATGTTGAACAAGATCCAAGAATCTGGACATTTTACTTAGAAACTTGTTATTAGCATTATGTATCTGAAATTTAATTTTGAAATTAACATTGAAGTTTAATGCAGTAGAAATGAACAAATTATGATTTTATAAACATTCACTTAAAAGTTCTGAATCCATATACAATCATGTTTTCACAAAATAAAGAGAGGATTGGCATTAATAGTTTGTATTTGTTTTGTAAGAGAACTCGTATTGCAATAATTTGGGACTAATAAAAAATTGATATTCTCCTTTATCAAAGGTATATTTTCTTATTTTTATTATATGTATTGATAGATGGAATTCTTAATTTGCTCAAAATTATTAAGGAATAATTTAATTGTAATTTTGTACTTTGTCTTTTGTCATTTTATAATTTGTCTTTGTATGAGGTAATTAGAAAGCAGAATAATGTAGGGGGAAAAGCCTTGGTTTTAGAATTAAGCCTAAAACTACCTTGTAACCTATGACAGCTAAGCTGCTCAATTGATGTGTGTTCTCTTAAAACTTATATATATATACACACTAATGAGCCAGTGCACAAAATTCGTGCACATCAAAAGGGAATTAATTAGAGGAAATATTTTAATATTGCTATCTGCCCTTTCTCTATAATAGAAGTGTTAGAGATGAAAGAAAATTAGTAAAATATATATGGAAATCTTCCTCCTGCCCTAACTGGTTTGGCTCAGCGGATAGAGCGTCAGCCTGTGGACTCAAGGGTCCCAGGTTCGATTCCGGTCAAGGGCATGTACCTTGATTGCGGGAACATCCCCCATGGGGAGTGTGCAGGAGGCAGCTGATCGATGTTTCTCTCTCATCGATGTTTCTAACTCTCTATCCCTCTCCCTTCCTCTCTGTAAAAAATCAATAAAATATATTAAAAAAAAAAGAAAAAGAAAATCTTCCTCCTGTCAGAGTCTGGGGCGTGCCATGGGAACCAGAATCAAGTCCCCGCCCACCCATGTGTGCCTCAAAATTGCACAATACCCAGACCTGGCCAGCCCCACCCCCATTGGCTAGATACAGACCTGGCCAGCCCCACCAGGTGGGGGGTGTGGCCTCAGGTCCCCTGGCTCGGTACTGGGGTGGAGGCATGGGTTGAGGTCCCCCAGCCCGGGCCAGGGTTGGGGGCATGCCTTGAGGTCCCTCATCAAGCCCTGTGGGCAGGGGACACTGCCTGAGGTCCCCTGTCAAGCCCCACCAGGCAGGGGGTGAGACCTTATGTCCCCTAGCCCAGTGCCAGGGTGGGGGATGTGACCTGAGGTCCCCTGTCAAGCCCCACCAGGTGGGGGATGCAGCCTCAGGTCCCCTGCCCCAGCTCAGCACCATGCAGCCTCAGGTCCCTGCTGATTGCTTGTTAAGTCTCATTACAGGAACTCGGCCTCTGCTGTGGCGCAGCCATCTTGACCATTACAGTGTGATGGTCGATTTTCATATACCCTCTTTATTAGATAAGATTTTCTTTTCCCCTTCATACAAAAAGTAACACTTAAAAATTATACATACATATATGTATATATCAGGCATATATATATATATATATATATATATATATATATCAGGCATAATAAAAGTAGCTCTTATTCTTTTGAGAGAGGTTTTGTTTGTTTAATTTTGTTAACATTGGTTATGGCTTGTTTTATATTGAGTTGGTTATTTGAACATTTAAACATTTGTTTTTATTTTATTAACATCAATTTAGGGTTTCTTGGTAGGAAAACTAGAAATATTAGTATATGTCTCTCTAAGTCATATAATTAGTTTCATAATGTGCAGGAGAATTTAAAAGGTTTTGAAAACATAAAGAAAAAATTATGTTAGGTAGGAAAGACATCTTCTAGAGATCTTGTCCTCAACATTGGTAAATATGTAATTTAAACACAGGATTGATTCAAATTACACAAGTCTATGCCCTTTTCCTTGTTATTTGTCACTAACTAGCTTAGTAGCAGTGAGTATGTTAGTGACAGATGAATAAAAATAGGTCATCTTTGCTAATTTTGAATATAGTAGGCACCTCTTTTCTTAAGAATGTGGTTATCAAATTAACCCTGGGGATACTTTGCAGGTTGGCCAAGTATGTTAAATTATGTATTTATAGATGTTCAGCTTTATTTTAATGCCAACATTTTTAGTACTAGAATAGAACAATCTATTTTCTTAAATTCTTTCAAGTCTCTCTTTCACCGAGCTTTCATTCTTCAAGTTAATTTCAGAAAAGAGAAATTCCTCAAGGTGGTGTCTATTGTAAAATACATGTAACTGAATTTTCTTCTCTGTCTTTATATGCTTCTTCTCTGTCTTTATAAAGTTTATTCTCTTATTATCTCTCTCTCTCTCTCTCTCTCTCTCTCTCTCTCTCTCTCACCACTTGAGTGAGTGAAGATGGAAAATTACAAGTACTCTGTAATATTAAGACATTTAATATTGATGCTTTACATACAATTTTATTTTCCTTCAACTCTACTCTGAGAATGGTATTATCCTCAATTTAATATGATAGAAAAATCATTTGAGGGAGAAAGGGGCTTTGATTATTAAGCTACAGAGTTGGGATTTGAATCATAGTTCATCTGAATCCACAGACTACCAGTGATGGCGAGCTTATGACACGCGTGTCAGAGGTGACAAGCAAACTCATTTTTTTGGTTGATTTTTCTTTGTTAAATGGCATTTAAATATATAAAATAAATATCAAAAATATAAATCTTTGTTTTACTATGGTTGCAAATATAAAAAAATTTCTATATGCACCAGAGTTAAGTTAGGGTTTTTCAAAATGCTGACACGCCGAGCTCAAAAAGTCCGCCATCACTGGACTATACTCATCTTACCTCCCTCCTTTAGAAGGAAAAAAATAAGAAAAAATATATTGAGATAATTTTATTTAAATATATTTTTATTGATTTAAGAGATGGAGAGGGAGAGATAGAAACATCAATGATGAGAGGGAATCACTGATTGGCTGCCTCTTGCATGTCCTCCACTGGGGATCGAGCCTGCAACCTGGGCATGTGCCTTGACCAGAAATTGAACCGTGACCTCCTGGTTCATAGATCGACACTCAACCACTGAACTATGTTGGCTGGGTATAAAGAAATAATTGCTATAGAGGCTAAGTTATAAGTATTATTCAGAATGTTGAGTTCCACGTAGAGAATTAATTTAAAAATAGATAGGAGACTAACATCGCACATGCAGCTATTTTCCTAAGTTTATCAGTGGTTCTTTTAGGACTTAAAGTAGTCTTCCTATTCAAATATGCAGAACACATTTGAAAAAATATATATTTTTAAATCTCTGAAAGGGATCAGCAGTATGGAGTCAACTCAAATTCTTGCATTTTCTTCTAGACTGAAAGGCATAGCTTCCTTTACTATATATTTTACTTCTCAAGTTTCTCCATCCCAGCTACCTAGCTTTCCAAAACTAACACCCATGAATATGAGGAAGTCTGTGCCAAAGACAACTTGGAACTTTTCCAACCTCAAGATTCACAGGTTGTGGCTGCCTCTAATTCATTATCTCCTACTTATCCATCAGTGACTCAAGCCAAACACTGACCAGGCCAGAATACTTTTTTAAAAATTAAATATATTGGGGTGACATTGGTTAATAAGATCACATAGGTTTCAAGTGTACATTTACATGATCTGTATATTACATTGTGTGCCCACTACTCACAGTCAAATAATCTTCTGTTCCCATATATTGGGCCTCCTTTACCCTTTACTACCTCCCTACCCACTTCCTTCTGGTAACTACCATATCATTGTCTGTGTCTATGAGTTTTAGTTTTGTATCCCACACATGAGTGAAATCATATGATTCTTAACTTTTACTGACTGACTTATTTTTCTTAGCATAACATTTTCAAGGTCCATCCATGTTGTTGCAAATGGCAGTGTTTCATCTTTTCTTATATTCAATCCTCTATCACAGGACACTTTGGTTGTCTGCATGTCTTGGCCACTGTCACTATTGCTGCAATGAACATAGGGGTGTATATATATTTCCAAATAAATGTTTTCAAGTTCTTCAGGTATATACCAGAAGTGGGTCATATGGTCACTCTATTCTTAAATTTTTGAGGAACCACCATACTATTTTTCATAGTGGCTATACCAGTTTACATTCCCACCAGCACTGAATGTGGGTTCCTTTTTCTTCACAACCTCTCCAACACTTGTTATTACTTGTCTTGTTAATGGCCATTCTAACAGGTATGAGGTGGTATCTCATTGTAGTTTTGATTTAATTTCCCTAATAGCTAGTGAAGTTGAGCATCTTTTCATATATCTATTGGCAATTTGTATGTCTTCTTGGGAGAAGTAAGTGTCTGTTCATGTCTTCTGACTATTTTTTAATTGGATTCTTTGTCATTGAATTGTATGAATTATTTATATGTTCTGGATATTAAGCCGTTGTCAGAGTGATTGTCTACAAATATCATCTTCCATTTGTTTTATTGCATTTTTGTTTTATTGTCAGTTCGTTTGCTGTGCAGAGCTTCTTAGATTGATATAGTCTCATTCATTTATTTTTGCCTTTACTTCCCTTGCCTTTAGAGTCAAATTCATAAAATGTTCTCTATGACCAAGGTCCATACATTTAATACCTATGATTTCTTCTATGTTATTTATTATTTAAGGTTTTATATTTAGGTTTTTCATCCATTTTGAATTAATTTTTGTACATGGGACAAACTGTAATCTGGTTTCATTCTTTTGCATGTGGCTTTCCAATTTTTCCAGCACAATTTATTGAAGAAGCTTTCTTTTCTCCATTGTGTTTTTGGCTCCTTTGTCAAAAATTATTCGCCCATATACATGTGCTTTTATGCCAAAGCAACTTGTGAAAGAGGTAAGCCAGTCTAATTCTGATAAATTATCTGTGAATAAATTAGATATTCTTTTAGCAAAAAATCACCAATACTGCAACAAAGCAATAAGCTATTTAATCATTGGAATGTACTAGAGAGATCTTTTTTTGTAACCATGGTAAACATATTAAACCAATTTTTCCAGCATTATACTAAGCTTATATTTGGATTTAATTAGAATGACTGGGCCACATCACTAAACATTATACAACATTGTGATTTGGCAATATGCTATAAAATTTCATACACTAATCTTTCTGAAGGAGGTAAATTAGTCCTCTTAAATTATTTGTAAAGGCCTAAACAGGTCATAGGTGAAATTTTAGTTAGCTATAAATTTTAGTTAAGAGGAAAATGTTTTAAATATAATTTTGTGTTATGTGGATAATGGACAGTCAAAATAAATGGAATCTTTTCATAATTGATGTTCTTGGATGCCTTTTAATAATTATTTTTTTAAATGTGCTATTAATTTAGACACATAAGAGGAATAGAAAGGAAATAATTTAATATGTAAAATACTATACTAAGCAAGTTCCACATTTTTTAGCTAATTAGTTCTTAAAACAATTATTAAAAATATTATCTATATTGTATAGGTAGTAAAACTGAGGCTTATAAATGTACATGGTCACCAGTTCGCAAGTGAATGTTATTCTCCAGTACTTTTAATTCTCTACAAGCTGATATTAGGCTCTGATAAAGATACCAATTTAAATGCTATTTAGAAAAGGCATTTAGTTATTTTGAACAACTTTACTTCCCATGTTAAGCTATAATACACTTCAGCGGTTAGATAACATCTTACATGTAACCTCCACAAAGCAAATAAAGGACCTCATACCTGAAAACACTTATCAAAATTTAGTCTCAAAATAAAAATAATTTATTATAAGTGCACTTATACAACCATCACTTTTAGTAACATTTAATTTATATAATTTTTGTAAATATCCACTTAAATGTAATTAATCCAAAACTAATTTTCAAAAAATCTCTATTTCTGCCCTGAGAAATTGAAGCTTTCCTGATATTTCCTACTATGGTATCTATTTCCATTGTCAACTTGGTCCCTTTGCTGAAAATGTGCTTGACCCCTTAATTATTCCCATTGCTCATCTCTACATCTAATCAGTCAGCAAGTTGTATAGATTATACTTTATTAATATCTCCAAAATCTATCTTATATTCACACTTTCATCACATTAGCTCAAGTGTTTATCTACACACAATTATTTTTTAGTGCAAAGTTCTGAATTTTTAGGAGTCATAGATAACAATATATTCAGCCAATTTTTTATGGATTGTTCCTTAAATTGTTTTATATGCAAGAATCTATTGTGCAATATAAGGGGGATGGAGGAATCTCAAGCTTGATAAGACTTAGGTAATTGCACTTATACATAGATTTTTAAAAATACTCAAAACTTTATAAAGTTGGAAAATAAGAATAAGTGATGATTTAGAAATAGTAAATTACATGGTGTAGCAAGGATAAAAACATATTGTGCTTGTGTAACTCAAACATCATTCTACCATTTTCTTTTCAAAGGTTATTATCTACACATTAAATATTAGTGACTCTATGAGATGTTTTCTAAACTCCTTCAGAAAGGTTAGTTTTCCCTTCCTATATTACTTTTATAGACCTCTGTAATAGAACTTACCCTATTTCAGTTTATTTATTTGTTGATATGTCTGACATCCCCATGAGACTTTCACATCATAAGGAATTGGGAAAATACCTTTTTACATATGATTTTGTAGTAGACCACTCAATAAAATTTTTTGTTAAATTGATAAATAAGTATATTAATTCATGAATATATTTAGATTTAATTTTATTATAGCATTATATATTGCTATGTGTAATAGCAATTGCATATATAACATTTATATTTTTATTTGTATTAAATATATATACATGAATAAAAAATGAATGAATATACTTACCTTTATATAGCTTTATGCTTAGCTATAGAATTTTATATTATGTTCAGTAGAATAGTTAATTTATTCTAAATATTTCCTCGTTAAAGAAACAGAGGTGACTGAATATTTTTCTAATACACAGGAGGAGAATTTGTAGACATACAAAGACTTTTAGAGTCATTTGCAATGCATTTCATGACTTATTTTCACTAAATAGAAGCATCTATTTATTAAACATCTGTTGCCTTTCATAATAAAATGTATAGATTATTAAAAGATAAGGCTTTGACATATTTATAAAAATTAACCACTAAACAATTATTTCTGTATAAGTTTACTCGACATATAGACAATCCATTATATTGATTCTTTTTTTGTCAATAGTTCTCTCTTATTTCCCAGAATCAGTTGTCTTTGGGTTGTTACCTTATTACATAATAAAATGCTCAGGAACTCTCATTATAGATCTGACCCCATTTTCAATCATTAAGTTAGTGTTCTTATTAAGATAAAGTATGAAATGGCTTGCATAGTTGCTTTCTTGAAAATGCTTCTTAAAATATTTAAAACCTTATAGATTGAAAATGAAAATCTTTGGCTCTAGCCAGTTTGCCTTGGTAGATGGAGCTCCGGTCCACTAACTAAAGGGTTCTGGTTTGATTCTGGTCAAGGGTACGTACCTCCCTTGCAGGCTCAATCTTGGGCCCTGGTTGGGGCATGTGCAGGAGGCATCCAATCGATGTGTCTCTCTCACATCAATGTTTCTCTCTTTCTCCCTTCCACTATCTTAGAAATCAATGGAAAAAAAATGTTCTCGTGTGAGGATTAACAACACAAAACAAAAAAGAAAATGAAAATCTTTGTATTAATAAAGAATAATATTTTCAGGTTAAGGAAAACTAATTGGAAATAAATTGATAAATGTAGTGCATTATCTATCTATAAACTGAATTGATGTAAATGTAATTATTTTCAAAAGGAGAAAAAATATGAGAATGGCATAATTATAATCATTTAGCAATATAACCAATCCCAAATGTGAAGGCAATAGCTTTTCAAAGAAATATATCAAATGCATCTATATTAGCCTGTTTCCTTTCATTTTTGTTTCCTTGCATAGATCAGAGTTTAAAAAGGCACTTTAGGATTTACTCTTTTAAAAAACTTGGACATGTTAAACTGCTATGTTTTGGCCAAATGGAATTAACCATTTAATGTAAATTAAATAATCTGTTCTATTATATTTACACTTAATGAAATACTATTGGTGCATTAGGCAATATGATATTTTAATCCTATATAATAAAAGCCTAGGTAGTGTCACGCGATGCCCTCGTGCATCTTTGTCACAAGATGGCCAGCAGGGTAGGGCGGTTGGGTGCAACCAGGCCAGTAAGGGAGGGCAGTTGGGGGGTGACCAGGCCTGCAGGGGAGGGCAGTTGGGGCGATCAGGCCGTCAGGGGAAGAAAGTTGGGGGCCTTCTGGCCAGGAGGGGAGGGTAGTTGGGGGCAATCAGGCTGGCAGGGGAGCAGTTAGGCATCAATCAGGCCAGCAGGGGAGCAGTTAGGGGCAATCAGGCAGGCAGGAAGGCAGGCAGGCGAGCAGTTAGGTGTCAGCAGTCCCAGATTTTGAGAGGAATGTCCGACTTCCAGTTTAGGCCCGATCCTGGGATCAGACCTAAACTGGCAGTTGGACATCCCTCAAGGTGTCCCAGATTGGAGAGGGGCAGGCCGGGTTGAGGGACACCCCCACATACATGAATTTCATGCACTGGGCCTCTACTATAAATATAAAGGAATTTAAAAATTTTCAAAGGACTTGTATGCATGCATATAGGCCTAACCAATGGACACAGACAATAGGGGGGGTGAAAGCATGAGTGGGGGGGATGGGGGGTAATGTGGGGATAAGGACACATATGTAATAACTTAATCAATAAAAAATAAAAATAAATAAAAATAAATAAATAAATAAAAATTTCTTTCCTTAAAGGAGCTTAAAAATCAATATTATAATTTAATATAGACATATATATGTGTGTATATTTATAAATATTCTATGTTTTATAAATAAGTAGTTATAACATATGGGTAAAGTTGTAAGACTTATTATCCAGTAAAATCATAAGGCCCGCAGTACCTACAAATTATCAAATTTTCTATTTATTTTTCTACTTAAGACTATAAAAAATTAAGTGTTTTAGTCAGTTGTCTTCTCTCTCAATTTGCTGGTATGACAGAAAAAGTAAAACAGACAGAATGGATTAAAAAACAAGTTCATTTTCTCACAGTTCTGGAGATAATAAGACCAAGATCAAAGTTCACCTGGATAGGCTCCTTCAAGGGGCATAAGGAAGGGTTTATTCTGAGCCTCTCTCTTTGGCTTATAGATGACTGTCTTACCCATGTTTTCTCAGTGCATGTCTGTGTCCAAATTTCCTCTTCTTATAAGGGCACCAGTCACATGGGATTAGGGCCTACTAGAATGATCTTAATTTAACTTACTTATCACTGTAAAGTAACCTTCAAATATAGTAACATTCTGAAGAACGAGGGGTTAGGACTTAAACCTATGAATTTTGAAGGGACACAAGTTCATAATATTCTACCCTCTGGCTCCCTAAACAGTCATGTCCTTCTCATATTCAAAACCCATTTACCCCATCCCAACAAACCCCAAAGTCTTAACCAATATCAGCAACAAATCCAAGTCTAATGTTTCCTGTAGTTATCATCTACATCAGATATGAGACTCAACCTGAGGTAAAAACCTCTCTTCAGCTATGATTCTGTAAAACCAGACACGATATCTGCTATGAAAAAGCAGTAGTGTATAGACATTTTTACTCCAAATGAGATAAATCAAAAAGAAAAAAAAAAAAGGCTAAGAGTCCCCAAATAAGTCTGCACTACCAGGGCCAATTCCATGGTATTTTAAAGCTCTAAAATAGTTCTCTTCGGCTCAATGTTCTGTTCTCTGAGCCCACGAGTGTGGCAGTCCTGTCCTTGGGACCCCCAGGGTGGTGTCCACCCCCTCGGCCCTAGGTGGCCATGACCTGGCTCCTAAAACTGAGAAAGTAGCCCTACCCTCTGGAAATCAGGAGGAGGCCTCACTCTTTGGAAGTGATGAGGTGACAGACCTACTCCCCTCCTGGTCACTATGGGCCCAGGCCTTCTGGACCAAGGTGGCAGTGACAGCCATTCTTTATTTTTATTGAAGGATAACACGCATTCACAGCCATCTAGCTCTATTGGCCCATCCTGTAGAATTTCAGAAGTTTAGGCAGCCTTCCTTGATTTTGTCCTATCTCTGCATAACTCAGTCTAAATTGGCAGTGTTTCATCTGGTATATAATTCTCAACCTCTTGGCCTCCTATGCAATTCATGAGGGTCCAAGCCATCAGACAAGAGAATCTTCCACAAATCTTTTCTGAAAAAACATGTTTTTATGTTTGCATTGTGCTTTTTTATTCAAGGCAAATGTTGAAAGGTATAAAATCATGACACACAAAATTTTTTTTGGTAATTTAATTGATTTTATTTTTTATACACAGATGTATATTGTTCTTATTGAATTTCTTGGAGTGATATCTCTATCTATATCTATATATCTATATATTTTATTATCTCTATCTATATCTATCTATCTATCTATATATATATATAAGCCCAGTGACTGGAATGACAGAACGACCAGAATGACCAGAATGACCGGTCGCTATGACATGCACTGTGGCAACCAACCAGCTTCATCAGGGCCCCAATCACCCCCCCAATCTCCAGTGGTACGTCCCTGGCTGACCCAGCCCCAATTGGCACCCCCTGACCCCGATCTGGGGCAGGGCAGGCCAGCTAACCTCCCATGTTCCCTCCCCCCTGCCACCCCTTCCCAATTAGCCCCTCGGGGTGGGCCGGCCGGACCCCACTGGTGCACAAATTCATGCACTGGGCCTCTAGTAGGTTAATAAAATTATATAGGTTTCAAGTGTACAATTCTTTAATATAACATGTGTTTATTGCATTGTGTACCCACCACCCAAAGTCAAATCTTCTGTCATCATATATTTGACCCCCTCTACCTTTTACTACCCTCCCACCCCCTTCCCTCTGTAACCACCATACTGTTGTCTAGTCTTTTTGTTTGTTGTTCATATTTTGCTTTCAGTTATATATCCCACCATATACATGAAATCATATGGTTCTTAACTTTTTCTGTCTGATATTTCATTTAGCCATTTTTCCCCTGGTTTCTGCTGAGATGATTGAATGCATCCATGAATCACATGTGCAATATTTTTAGCAAATGGTTACTGAGACATACACTTTATATTCTCTCCAGAATATACTTATTTTTTGCAATATGAATCAGCAAAGAATTCCCAGATCTTCAAATCCTGGTTTATTTTTGTTTAATTATTTCTTCTTCAGCTTATCTATCTCCTCTCACATTTTTTAAAAAATTCTTTATTGTTTATGCCCTAACTGGTTTGGCTCAGTGGATAGAGCATCGGCCTACAGACTAAAGAGCCCCGGGTTCGATTCCGGTCAAGGACATGTACCTTGGTTGTGGGCACATCCCCAGTAGGAGGTGTGCAGGAAGCAGCTGATTGATGTTTCTCTCTCATTGATGATTCTAACTCTCTATTCCTCTCTCTTTCTCTCTGTAAAAAATCAATAAAATATATTTAAAAATTTTATTTATTGTTTAAAGTATTACAGAAATCTTCTTTTTCCCCCATTGACCTCTCCCCGGCTGCTCCCACCCCCCAGCACATGCCCTCGTCCCCCCCGCCCCTACTGTCTGTTCCCATTTGTTATGCTCATATGCATGCATACAAACTCTTTGGTTAATCTCTGACACCTCCCCTCTGCCTTCCCTCAGAGATTGGACAGTCTGTTCCATGCTTCTATGTCTCTGGCTCTATTTTTGTTCATCAGTTTATGTTTATTATATTCCACAAATGAGTGAGATAATGGAAACTAAGGAGAAAATAAATAAATAGGACTACATCAAAATAAAAAGCTTCTGCACAGTAAAAGAAACCATCAACAAAACAACAAGAAAGCCCACTGTATGGGAGAACAATTTGCCAATGTTATCTCTGATAAGTGTTTAATCTCCAAAATTTATAGGGAACTCATACAACATAACAAAAGGAAAATAAACAATTCAATAAAAAAATGGGCAAAGGACCTAAATAGACACTTTTTGAAAGAGGACATACAGAAGGCCAAAGACATATGAAAAGATGCTCAAAGTCCTCTCACGTTTTATTATAAGCAGCTAGGAAAAACCAGGCTACCCCTTCAACATCATTCAAAGAATTTCCTCAGCTAAATACCCAAGTTCACTGATTACAAGTTCTACTTTCTATAAAACAATGGAATACATTTCAGCCAAGTTCTCTGCCACCTTTTTTTCACTTTTTTATTGATTAAGGTATTATATATGTGTCCTTATCCTCCCATTGCCCCCCACCCCACTCCTGTTCATGCCCTCACCCCCCTGGTGTCAATGTCCATAGGTTATGATTACAGTATAGGCATGCATACAAGTCCTTTGGTTGACCTCTACCTCTCACCTATTCTCCAGCTTCTAATAATGTAACCTTCATTTTTATCTGATACCTCAACAGAAGAAACTTTAACATTATTTTTCTATCAATATCATGTTCATAAATGATAGATGTGATCTTAGATAATAGTTTTCTCTAAAGCTCTAATCTTTTCTCCCTTAAGCTTCACCAAAACTGCCTGTTTTCTAACTTCATTTTTATTGTTAAAACTATTACAGATCTTCCACTTCCCCCACTTTATCCACTTCCACCCCCCCCCTTCACGCTGGCCATCATACTGTTGTCTGTGTCTGTGCGTTGTGCAGCTATGTTCTTTGTCTAATCCCTTCACCTTCTTTCATCCAGCCTCATCCCTACCCTCTGACAGCTGTCAGTCTGTTCCATGTATTCATGCATCTGTTTCTATTTTGGTCATTAGATTCCACATATAAGTGAAATCATATAGTATTTGTCTTTCTCTGACTGGCTTATTTCACTTAGCATAACAGTCTTCAGGTCTGTAAGAATCCCCCCAAAAAACAATCAGAAAGAATAATGCATTGCTACATTCATAGCAGTGTTATTTGCAACAGCCAAGATCTGGAAGCAGCCCATGTGCCCATTAGTAGATGAGTGGATAAAAAGCTGTGGTGCATTTATACAATGGAATACTATTCAGCTATAAAATAGAAGGATCTCTTACCAAAATTGCCTTTAATATCCATATTTCTACCAGCATTCTTTTCAAGGCAATCTAAATTTTTCTAGCACATGTCTAAAATCTCTTCTAGCCTCTTATTCATTACCCAATTTCAAGCCATGTTCATATTTTTAAACATTTCTTATAGCAACAACCCACTTCTCAATACTAAATCTGAATTAGTTTGCTATGACTGTTATAACAAGTTACTGCAGACTGTTATGGCTTAAATAACAGAAGTTTATTATCTCACAGCTTTGAAGGGTAGCAGTCTAAGGTGAAGGTGTCAGTAGCATTGGTTTTTCTGAGTGCTGGAAGGAATGGATCTGTTCTAGGAATCTAGATGTTTGTCTTCTCCCTGTATCTTTACATTGTCTATTTCTTCAAAAAGTTGAATAGTCAACAAAGTTATAAACTAACATTAATTAGATATGGGTATGTAATAGGTTCTATTTTCCAAAATTGTACTAATATTGAGAAATTAAATGTATTACTTATAGTAAATCATACATATTTTCTCAGAAATGTTGTATTGATAGAAAGTTGGTGTAATAGGTGCATGAATGCAGTTACCACTCAGTGTCCACACTATTGTTATGACCATAAGTTGTATATAATAAAACTTTGCTTTTTTTTCTGATTTGCTTATGGAAGACCAATGTTCTATGCAAAATTTCCTTTTTTTCTTGAATGTAGACTAAATGGATCTCATTAGATCATAAATGTTAATAACAAGTGCTAAACTTTAAATCACACACTGTCAAATAGTATAACACCAATAATGCCATTACTCTCAACTACATTCTAAGTATATAAATATTAAATAAGTCCTAAGTGTAATTATAATTACCAGTTACACAGCAACTATGGATCTGGCATCTTGCAGATTAACCATATACAACACACACACATTCATACACACATTTTATTGAGTACAAGTTGTCATGCCTGTCCCTTTATCAATTAAAATTTATGCTTAGATTACAAAATGCTTAAAACTGTCAAATAATGTAAATTACATTATTGAAATTCTACATAATTCCTATAAATTATTTTTGTTAATATTCAAATCAGATATGGACACTAGTAAAAACTATGAAATGATTTCTGCCCTTTATTTATAATTTACTTTGACATGTAATGAAGGTACAAAATGTTAATAAAATCCACTAGAACATATTAATTGGATGTCAAATAAGCTCTATATTTAACCACTATAAATTTAGAAATGGTGGTAATAAAGAAAAAAATACAATTCTGAAAGGAGCAGACTGTCGAGTTATTACCCTCCCTAGCTTCCAATAAAAACTTGTAAAGGCACAAGTTAATTAAGAATAGTAGAATAGATTCATAATTTTGTTTAGAAGCCAGAGAGATAGATCTCATCTTTGTCTTTTTTCTCCCTTGTCATTTAAATACAGATCTATGTTTTGAATCACATTTAATATTTGCCTCTTTATAATTTCTCTGTGGTTTCAGTAAAATCAAACATGAACAAGAGGATGTACTTCATTATACTCTTTAAAACAATGACAAAGCCCTTGATGTGATTATTTTGTTATTCTTTGTTTCCTTCTTCTCAAAGTATCAGAAAATTCAATAGGTGCATTTTGTAATAAAGTGTCTTGAAGAAGCATATATTCCACAGAAAGCAGAAATACATGTTGTAACTCAGTATCTGATTTATATTGAACACCTGCAGACTAGGATTTTTTTATATTTGCTTTTCATTTGAAAATGGCAGAAAAGAGCACTGAGCATCATCAATGTGGCCTTTTCATTTGTCTGCTTTGAACCCGCTACTGCTTGTGGTGACCTGTTTCTATTTTGGAAATATGTTCAGTGTTTATTTGTTAACAAGTGCTTGGTGAAGCCTTCAAAGAGGCATAAAATATATTTCAGTATTAAAAGTATTGTATGAAAGGTTTCTGCTTTGTCCTAAAATGTATCATAAAAATACTCAACAGGTTTTTCATAACTATTTGGGGAAAATGCTGAGTAACACAGAACTAAGGTGATGTAAGACACCGACCACTATAATAACAGAAGTTTTCTCTTGCTGATTCGAAAAACTGAGCTGCATGATATAGTAGATGCACAGTATGTGACTAGATACTGAGGAAGTCCTCTAGCAGATAGAGACTCTAGCAGTTGGCAGCCGGTAAGTAATTCTGCAGTCTCAATTTTGCTAACCACTTGAATGAAGTTGTAAGAGAACCTCTATGAGAGTGCAGCCCTAGTCATCTCCATGACTGCAGTCTTCTGAGACCCTAGCGCAGGACTTAGCTAACCCATCGTAGTAGACTGAGTAACAACTTCCCCAAAATATCCACATCTTAATCTTTAGAACCTAGGAATATCAACTTAAAGGGCAGATATGATTCAGTTAATGACCGTAAGAGGCAAGTTTAGCCTGAATTATCTGGGTGGTCACTAGATGCAATCACAAAAGAGAGAGGCAAGGAAATCAGGAGAGTAGAAGGCAATGTGAAAGTGGGAGCAGAGATTTGGAGTGATATACTTTGAAGGTGGAAGGAGCCACAAGCCACGGGATATAGGTGGCCACTTGGAGCTGGAAAAGAGCCACATATATTCCCTGAGAGTATCCAGAAGGAATCATCGGTGCCAACATCTGATACCTCAGTTTTAGTTTAGTAAATTTGATTTCAGATTTCTGATGACCAGAAATATAACAATAAAATTGTGTTGTTTCAAGCAATGAGTTTGTGGTAATTATAGCAGTAACAGGAAACTAATCCACTCAAGCCCATGGAAACCATCTTGATCCATGGCAACTGTGAAATAATACATTTGCATTGTTTTTGGCAACTAGATTTATGGTAATTGTTATACAACAATAGAAAACAAGTGCAGTGTCTTTATAGATAATTAAAATTGTCCCACAATAATATTTAACCACAACTACCTCCGTCCTCTCTCTTCATTGACCAAAATTAACTAATATTCAAGTCAGGGTAATTGAGTTACAGACATCTGAAAACAATATATGACTACTCTACTTTTATCATTCATCAAGTCAAGCATAGCCTTTCATCTTATATTCTTTTATTAAATACTATCATACTATGAAGATTGCCTTAACAGTTCATAATGCTATAACAAATTACCATAAACTGAGTGGATTAAACAACAAGCATTCATTTCTCACAGTTCTATAGACTGAAGGCCCAAGATTAGGTTGCCAATATGGTCTCATTTGGGTCAAGGCCCTCTTCCTGGTTTACAAGTGGACTTGTGATGGTATCCTCATGTGGAGGAGAGAAACATTGCACTAGCTGTATTCCTCTTATAAAGACACAAACTCCATCATGGAACTTCATCCTCATGACCTAATTATCTCCAAAGATCCCACCTCCTAATACCAATTTATTAGGGGTTAGGTTTTCAAAATAAGAATTTTGAGGGGACACGAACATGATGTCTATAACAAGCACCAACCCTAAAACCCAACTTTCCAAAAAAGTTATGCCCAAATTAGAATTTTTTATATTGGGACACAATTAAATATAATAAATTACACATACAGTAGCATTCCCTTGTCCCCCCCCAGTGGATGCCTGAAACATGGATGATACTGAACCCTATAACATACTACATTATTTCTATATATAATATGAAGTGTTGACATAGTGGAGTCATTTAAAAATAGAGCTAGGGCAGCTATTCCAGAGGAACTAACACATCTTCCTCTTCAAACATTTGGACTGGGTTAAATAAGCATTATATTCTAAACTACTGTTTTAAAAAGCTAATCCCAAAGCAGACATCCTATATATAAGGACTGAAAATTAAGGATATTCTTAGAATTCATACCACCATATATAGCCAAAGCATAATAGCTTATTAGCACCACTAGAAATTATTTTATTCTATTCATATATTTTTCTTCCCTTTGTTATAAAAAAATCCTTGTCCTCAACCCATAACTAGAATACTATTTTGTTTTCTGTATGAATCAGTGCTTCTTAAAAAACTATTCTTTGATCTCAAATAAATGTTGTTGCCTTTCATGCTGACTTTTTATATTTTTAAAATTAACAATACATACATATGATAAAGTTTAATTTATAAATTAGGCAAACTAAAGGATTAAAATAATAATAAAATAGAACAATTATAACTATATATATATGGTTCAAAATGTGGCCCACAGCCCAGAAAAGGTCCTGGGGGCACCGGGTAATGATGTCACGTAGCAACACCTGGCTTCCTCTCCCTAGCAACAACTAGCCTCTTGGGAGTTTCTGCAGCCCAGGAACACAATTTGCTTTATAGCCAGGTGCAAACATTTTACACTGTAACCAAATGTCTGTGAAGCATTTTCATGTGCCTCATCTCATTTGATCCTTACAGAAGTCCTGGAATAGGTAGATAGGAGACTTTTCTTTCCACTAGCTGGAAAAACAAAGATTTAGAAAGTTTAGAAACTTGACCGGACTGAAAAGAAGTAAGAAATGGTAGACCTTGAAAATGACTTCAGGCTTTCTCACTGTGCAGAATATAGTCAAACACTGCTGCAGTTAAGTAGTTAACCATTTTTCTCCCTGCGTGATCTACAATAATAATCTGCTTCGTGTTGATATTTACTGCTGTGTTGCTGACAATTACCTGAAAGAGAAGTTGGGGTGCTTCACTGGGCTGGAAAAAGTTTAGCTAAATAAGAAAGCAAGTCTAATTAAGCAAGTTTATAGATAGATAGATAGATAGATAGATAGATAAATAGATATGGCTAAGTTGACTCACGCATGCATGATACATATAAAGCTCTCACTGGTGCCAATCGCACATGTGTGTTTTGATCTGTCATTGTCGACCATAAATTTGCTTCACACTTCAATTATAGAGAAAGGGTGAATAGCGATACTAAAATATTTATTCTAATTAATTTCCTCTCAATGTGCACAAATCCGTGCACCAGGACACTAGTATTATAATAAAAGTTATGTGAATGTGATCTCTCTCCCTCTCTTTCAATCTCTCCTTCTCTTTCTAAATATCTGGAATTTTCCATTTAATAATTTCGGACCACTATTGGCCATGGTAACTGAAAACCCAGAAACCGAAACCGAAGATAAGGGTGGACTACTGTATTCCAAATACACAATTTGATAAGTTTTGACATATTTATAACCCTCGTGAAAATATGAGCAAAATTAAGATAGTGAACATACTCATCTCACCCAAAAGTTGGCCTCATGCCCTTGTTTACTTCTTCCCTACAAATCGCCTCTGCAATGAACCTGCCCAGGTGATCATTGACCTGCTGTCAATATAAATGTTTTCATTTTCCAGTTTTATATAAATGGAATTATGTACTAAACTCTTTTTTGTCTTGCTTTCTTCACTCTGCATAATTATTTTTGAGGTTCATTCATGTTCCTGCATTGAAGTTCTCTTTCCTAAGCCAAGAGTGCAGTGAAATGTTCTCAATTCAGAGAATCTTTGGGGCTCTATCTGGATCCCCTTTTCTTTGCTATAGTCTGGACATACTCTAGGTAAGCTAGGGCAGGGTGGGACTCAGAATTTGTTTCTTATTTCTCGGAGACCAGTGTCCTTCTTTGCCTGATCCAGTGTCATGAAAACTGTGTATCATATATTTTATGTAGATTTTTCTTTTATTTTGGTCGTTTCAGCCCAAAACCAAAGAGAGTCCTTGTTGCTCCATCATGGATAGAAATGAAAGCCCGGAACTGCTCTGATTCTCATGGGATGTATTACTTGAATTACTTCCTTTACATTTGCCATTTGCTATTTTGAAAAGAGGCTCACCTTCCCACCAACAAGCAAATAAATATAAATACGTTTTTATATGTCATTCTAAATCTGTCACTAGTAAAGTGTTCAGGAAAACTTGGACCATGGTATCAGAAACACACAGGCAGTGCAAAGGAAGTGAGCTCCTGAGGAAGTTTATGATGTAATCCTTAGACTTACCAATTTGTGTAATAAAACATCTACCATTTATAAATTGAAATGATTCATACATTTAAAAAAATTCTTTGTACTTGACAATTGCATTCATTTGAATTTGAAAATGTTAGTGGTATGTGAATAGGATTACATGCAGAAATCTTCAAAACCAGTGCTTCTGTTTGAAACTTGATTTTGTCACTTACCATCTGAATGAATTTTAAAATGTACCATTCATTAAATATTATTTAATTTCTTTTCATAATGTATATGTTTTGTTACACGATGAGAGAAATATTTTACTTAGAAATAGTGATATTTTAATAAAGTCATATTTTGTTATGATTTGAACATATAGCCTAAAATTAAACATTTATTTACATACAAAAAATAATTAATGTCTCTTTGTGCCTCAGTTTCCTTACCTATAAAGGGGAGAGAAGGTTAATGAATTGTGCTTACCTCAAAAAGTTGTCAAACAATTTGATGAGTTAATAAAAAACTAAACAGCCCTGCAGGCATGGCTCAGTGGTTGAGCATTGACCTTTGAACCAGGAGGTTGTGGTTCAATTCCTAGTCAGAGCACATGCCAGGGTTTTGGGCCTGATCCCCAGCAGGGGCATTCAGAGGCAGCTAATCATTGATTCTCTCTCATCACTGATGTTTCTATCACTCTCTCCCTCTCCCTGCCTCTCTGAAATCAATAAAAAAAATATATGTTAAAAATGGTTTGGCTCACTGGATAGAGCGTCGGCCTGGGGACTGAAGGGTCCCAGGTTCGATTCCGGTCAAGGGCATGTACCTTGGTTGCTGGCACATTCCCAGTAGGGGGTGTGCAGGAGGCAGCTGATGGATGCTTCTCGATGTTTCTAACTCTCTATGCCTCTCCCTTCCTCTCTGTTAAAAAATCAATAAAATATATTTAAAAAATATATATTAAAAATAAATAAATAAAGTAAAATAAAAAGGTAAACCATTTACCTAAGAATTGTGCTAAGTAAAAGTTAGTTATTTTTTTTAAAAGCACTTAGAAATTAAAAAGTATGCTAGTTTTATTTTCTAAGGTTTTGTGGCTTATTAAAATTCCTTTGATTCATCTTTATTCAAGTATGTATTTCTGTGAAAACCTGCCAACTTGATCTAGCAAAACCTTTAGTGGCATATGATTGCAAAGTTTTCTAGCAATTTATTTTTGTGACACTGATGTAAGGACCAAAGGGACGTTGGTTAATTGAAATGCAGTTTGGTGAATTTCAGTGGAAGCTCATGATGTAAGATCTCAATCAAGAGCTCTACCACCTACTATGAGAAAAATGTAAAGTGTCTCATAAACTGTCCTCAATATAAAATGTTCTTTGGACAATTTTGAAAAGAAGCTGTTAGAGCAAGGCACTTTCTGACTTACTTTTTAGTTCACCCTGGGGAGACTGTGTGTGTTATCCATTGATTTCATAGTAACTGAATTTAAGAGGTTTTAAAAATGACTAGAAATGACCCATAGAGGACATAAGAATTTCAGCTGTTAAAACTGAAGTGAGGCTACACTTTTAGCTGAATTGGAAACTGAATTACTACTTACTGTTAGACAGAATAGGTATTTTTAGTGCCTTGAGGTTAAAGTCAGTGGGAAGCAAGAATCCTGGGGTTGTAGTATATTACAGGAAGCTGCCTCTTTTGTAGCAGATGTATAGTTCCATTTATGACTATCCTTTATATTTTTAAACAAAAAATCTATTATAAAAAGATCAATAATCCAGATATTAAAAACATTATACTGTATTCAGGTATCACCTAAAACTGTCATTTTGAAATCATCCTAGCATGAAGGAATGAAGGGTTCCAATGGCACACCTCAGGGAGAAGGGGAAGGAATAGATGCAAACCCAGATGCCCTCACTCACTCATACACACACATACACACACACACACACACACTCACACATGCACACACACACACTCACACACACACACTCACACACGCACACACACTCACACACGCACACACACTCACACACGCACACACACACACACACACTCACACAAACACACCACTTAAATTAAACACACTTCTTCAATCTGACCTACTAGATCTCATTGCAAATATGTATTTTAAAATAATGTTCATATTTAAATTAAGTGTCAGTCTCTACATCATTTCCTCTCTTAGGTGGGAAAATATATATATTAGTACAGCACAAGTGTTTTAAGCTATTTTGTGTATACTTCATACAGTGTTTTTGAGAAAAATTCTGATCATAACTTTAAGGTAAATCAATAGCATCAATTTTAAAAGCCACTGTAGTAAGAAACAAAATAATTTAATTAGATTTTGCAAAGACCTATATTATGATTACATTCTTCTAAAATTGAGGTGAAGCTAACACATTGGTTCACTGGAAACCTAATTAGTTCTTAGAACACTTATATTTCAATGTTTTGAGGATAAGTCAGTACAAATGCAGGAATCATGGAGTTTTTATGATAGCTGTCCCTATATTCTGTATTTCATACCAATATACATGGGTGGGCAAAAGAAGGTTTACGGTTGTAATACAGATAAATAATGCAATAATTAGTAAATAATAATCTATATATATAAAAGTCTAAGTGACCAATACAACTGGTGGACCACTCGACTGGTTGAGTGGTCACTATGACAACACACTGACCACCAGGGGGCAGAGGCTCAATGCAGGAGCTGCTCCCTGGTAGTCAGTGTGCTCCCACAGCCAACCTCCCATGGCCGGCCAACTTCCTGTGATCCCTCTCCCCGGCCGGCTGGCCCTGATTAGCCCTGATTGCCAGCCAGGCCAAAGGACCCACCCATGCACGAATTCGTGCATCAGGCCTCTAGTAGTAAGATAACATATTATACATATTAAACATATTATACAGACTGTACTGTATAGCCTAAGTGTGCAGTAGGCTATACCATTTAGAATTGTGTAAGTGCTCTCTATGATGTTTGTACAATGACAAAAATCTCCTAATGACATATTTTTCAGAATGGTTCCTTATTAAGTTACACATGATTGTGTAATAATTTGGCTTTGTAAGTAGATTGCTTAGAGGAGAAAATATTTTATTTTCAGGCTCCAATCCATGAGATAGTTGTTGTTTTTTTTATGTACTTTACAAAATTGCCATCATGATTGTGTGTATTCATTTTAAACACTTTTATTGATGTATAATTGACATAAAATAAACTACACATATTTAAAGTCTATAATTTGATAGGTTTTGACATATGCATATGCACATAAAATTAACATCACAGTCAAAATAATGAATATGCATTTTACCCCCAATGGTTTCCTTATGCCCCTTTGTAATCTGTTCCTCCAAGCTCTTTGTCCCCTGGCAACAACTGATCTGCTGTCTAAAGATGGGTTTGTCTTTTCTAGAGTTTTATATAAATGACATTATGCAATATTTATGCATCTAATTTATATTTTTTTAACTTCTGCATAATTATTTTGAGATCCATCTATGTTGTTGAATATAACAAGAATCCATTCCATGTTTTGCTCAGTCATATTTCCATTGCAAGAAAATACCTTAATTTCTTTTTTTTAAATATATTTTATTGATGGTCATTTCCAGCCTGGGAATATTCAAAATGGAGCTCTGTTAAACATTTATATACAAGTTTTGTATGTAAATAGGCACCCCTACTGGAGATGTGCCCGCAACCAAGGTACATGCCCTTGACCAGAATCGAACCTGGGACCTTTCAGTCCGAAGGCCGACGCTCTATCTACTGAGCCAAACCGGTTATGGCCCTTAATTTCTTTATCCACTCTCTTGTTGATGGTCATTTTCAGCCTGGGAATATTCAAAATGGAGCTCTGTTAAACATTTATATACAAGTTTTGTATGTAAATAGGCTTTTATTTCTCTGGAATAACTGTTTAGAAGTAAAATAACTGGATCATACAATATATATATAATATATATATAATTAAAAATGCTTAAATTGGTTTCCAAAGCTGTTGTGCCATTTTACATCTGTACCAACAATATATGATAGTTCCAGTTGTTCCCCATTCTCAGCAACAATTGTTTCTTAATCCAATTAGGGTACTATAACAGGATACCAAAGACAGTGGTTTATAAACAACAGAAATTTATATCTCACAGTTCTGGAGGCTGGAAAGTCCAAGATGAAGATACTAGAATATTTGGTGTCTGGTGAGGATCCAGTTTCTGTTCCACAGGTGGCTGTCTTCTCATTCTGTCCTTACATGACAAAAGGTGGAAATAGTTTTCAAGTGCAGTAATGTCATTAATGAGGGCTCATTTTTTCCCTTTGCTTTAATTTACTCATTGACATGACATAATTTATCCCAAATCATCAATAAACTAAGGAATGTGTATTCAATCTCCCAAGACTTCAAAATTTACAATCTGTATTCCTAAAGAAGCTCAGGAAAAATAATAGTTATCCTAAAGCCATTCATTAGAATGACAGAAATAAAACATCCAGAAAATAAAAGTAAGGCATTTGGAGTTGAAAACTATTCTGCTTTGAGATGCTTAAAACCACTCTAGCCTGGCTGGTGTGGCTCAGTGGTTGAGGGTCATCCTATGAACCAAGAGGTCATGTTTGGGTTCCTGATCAGGGTATATACCCGGGTTGCAGGTTTAATCCCCAGTGGGGGGTGTGCAGGAGGCAGCTGATCAATGATGCTCTCTTATCATTGATGTTTCTATCTCGCTCTCCTTCTCCCTTCCTCTCTGAAATCAATGAAATATATATTTTAATAATTTAATAAAGGTATAGATTGCCCAATAGAAGCCTCACTAAATTGAAAGTTTCTATATATTTTATGTGAAGTAATACAATAATAAAATTAACATGATAAAAGATCAATAATTTGTTAAAGTACTCAAGAAGTTGTACATTGCCTCGAGTTATTTATATATAACATTAAAAGTTAAATAGAGAGCCAATGTATTATTTAGAAACATAGAGGATAAGGAGAGAGTATCTAAATATTGAGAAAAGCTGCCATTACAAGATATCTGATTGCTTTTAACATTGCTCTCAATGTTTGCAGATGCTTTTACTGACTAGATCATCTAAAGTGAGAATAAGTGAGGCATGTTTTTTTTATGTATAAACCAGATTGCATGAGTACCAGAATGAATATGTAGAAAGAAAATAAAACAGTAATTATTGGTTGGTTTTTTTAAAAAAATTGATTTAATCAAAGAAGAAAAAGTTGAAGAAAATTAAATACTCAATAAGTTTAATTATTAGTAAACTGATGTGAACACCATAGCTTTTTGGCTAAATTTTCCACTGATATCACTGGAAGTTTTAATCTTCTTAATTTCTTGATTATTCTGCAATAGATGGTTTTATAAATGTTAAAAAAATATTCTGACCCCAGTAACACATTAAAATTCACATCTTACACACCTTGAAGTTTCCATAGATACTCAGTGGTTGATTACTATTTCCTTTGATATTCTTCAGTTTGCATGAAATTATATAATACCAGAGGCCCGGTGCACAAAAATTCATGTACTGGAGGGCGGTTCCCTCAGCTCAGCCTGCCCCCTCTCACAGTCTGGAAGACCTCAGGGGATGTCCTACTGACAGCTTAGGCCCGCTTCCAGTGGGAAGCGGGCCTAAGCCACAGTCTGGCCTCCCTCTGCTGGAGGCACCAGGAGGATTAGGGGAAGGCACCACCACCATCACCCCACTGCTGCTGCCAAAGCCAGCCGCCACCAGGGCTGCCGACCCTTGGCCCTGGCTTCTTAGCACTGGCCCCGCCCCCCGCCCACTTGTGTGTGTGTGTGAGGGGGCGATCTGGGGCCAGGCTTGCTGGGGGAGGGATTGTGGGAGGTTGAGGCACCTCGGTTGCACCCTGCTCAGCCTCTGTGGAAACTCCAGCACCACGGGCCACCCCACCTTTCCCAGCGCCACCTCTGCAAATGGAGGGGCTGCACTGTGGCAGGTGGGACTGGCCCGCCTCTCCCAGTGCCTGCCTCTGTGGACGGAGGGGCCGCGCTGTGGCGGGTGGGACCAGCCCAGGCCCACTGGTGCTACACTGCCTCTCCAGCACCCGCCTCTGCAGATGGAGGGGCTGCGGGGTGCACCTGGGACCGGTCCAGGCCCTCAGTGCCACTGCCTCTCCTACGCACCAGTCCTTGGCCCTCACAGCTGCTGCAGTTTTGTCTGGAAGACGTCCGGTCTACTTAGCATATTGCCCTTTTAATAGATATTTCTGACCTTATTTATTCCTTCTTCTATTCTGACTTCCAAAAATAGGCATTCCCTCTAGTTCTATTCTCAGGATTCCGCTCTCTGCTTTCTATACTTATTTCGTCATACTCTCATTCAGTCATAGCCTCCTCAAGTATCTTCACTCATATAATTCCCAAATGTTAAAGCCAATTATGCTTAAAGAGATGAGCATGTTAGAAACATGAACCAAAATCTCCAATGACTCGGCTTTTGTTGAGGAATATAAATAAAATGGAAATTAAATGTTAAATTCCTAGCTCTTTGTCATCCTTTCAGTTTCTATAATAATAAATTCTTGATATTACCCATAGGCCATAACTCATAGGTCTAAAGCAATTCTACAGTTAGAACTGTTTGTACATTTCTAACTGCCTATATTATCTGAAAGTGAGCTGACTACAATGTCTAGATGAGTGTACCTGCCAATCATTCACTTAGTATTACTGTTTAGCATATTAATAGATTAAAGTTTAACACTCTCGTATTAGCTACAAGAACACATGGTCAAAGTAATTTTGTATATAGTCAACCAAATGCCAACTGTTAAATTGATTAATGAAATAGCAGTGAGTAAAACAGGGTTTGGGTCCTGTTTGTTCTTAAATCTGCACAAAACTTAATGCTAATCAAATTTAAAAAATTGGCCTTAATCATAATAGTTAACTTATGTGTTACAGAGCTTATTATTAAAAACTTCAGAACTCCCCATTTATTGTGTGGATAGCATTTTTTCTTAGGTATTTATCACAATGTTTTGCTGCCTCCCTTCTCCATGTGAGTAACCCAGGACTGTGATCTTTCAAATTGAACGTATCAGCCATTTATTTCCAGCTCTATTTTAATTTCCTTTCCAGCTACCACTGAAAGTAAAAGATTGCTGATGGTTTTTAATTTTACTTTAGACAGCAAATGACACAGCTTTATGATTAAAATGTAAGATATCTCTATTAATGTTATCAATTACATTAATTAATTAGCAAAATTTTCTCTGAGGGAGAAAAATAAATATATTGCCATAAAACTTTTATTAACACACTAGAGTCCTAGTGCATGAATTTGTGCACCTTGAAAGGAACTGTGGGCTGTGAGGCTGCAGTAAGCACAGGGATGGGTCTCAGGCCATCCTCCATGCCCCCACCCAGCCCCTCCCTCTGTGGCCCCTGGTTCCCTGTCTGCCAGCAGCCCTGCTCCCGCCACCACTCCCATGAGCTTTTGGAGCAGGCCCCACTTGCACCTGCTGATGGCATGGAGCGATTGTGGCCGGCACCAGCAGTGGGTGCGAGAGACAGCTGTTGTCCTGATCGTCCCTCAGGAGCAAGGGGGGAAGGGGTGGAGAAGCCTGCAGGGGCAATCAGGGCCAGAAGCCACTGCTCGAACCTGCTGATGGTGCTGAGCGATCAGGACCATTACCGGACACTGGCAGTGGGTGCGAGTGGGGTTGGCGCTGGCAGCAGGTGTGAGCACTGGGCAGGACCACAGTGCACAGGAGCAAAGAATATTCAGTAACCACCAGAGGCTCACCCTGATGACAGCGACCATCACCCTGCCTTGGTCTGGCACCCCCACTCATCTGCTCCACCATCCCGCCACGGGCAGTGCCCATCATGTTCCACACACGTCCTCTGGTGGTCAGTGCATGTCATAGCAATGGGTTGTTTGGTTGTTCAGTTGTTCCCGTTCTGCCATTCGGTCTATTTGCATATTAGCCTTCTATTATATAGGTTAGCTGTTGCATTTCTTGTAGTTTAGCATATTTTGCTCAATTTTAAAACAAAAATTTTAGAGGACTTGGTAAACATGTACTTTAAGGAGAAATAAGGTTGAAATTGGTATCTGTAAAATAATGGTAGAATTGGTACATCATGTGTAGCTACTTTGATATGAATTAACCTGAACACAAATACAGGCTGATTAAATAGTTGAACTGACTAATTGTTTTTAATATACTATATGCCTAGTTGGACAGCCATTTACGTTCTCTAACAAGCTCCATAGTCCAGAAACTTTTTAATCCAATTGAGAAAATGAACCTTATGGCTCAATAGCATTTCTACTAACATTTAGAAAATTACACTTTGAATTTAAAATGATTATAGATGTAAATCAATATTTAAAGTTATTTTATGACATTATCTCACTTAATCCTTACTTAAATCTTGCAGATTAGAGAGCATCAGTGGGTGCTGTAAATTTATAGCCTTTGACCATGATCCCACAATGATAATGAAGTACAGATTCAAAATCAGGCCATCTAGTTTTAAGGTTAGTGCCACCTTCATTAAGTACCTAGCATATCCAATACCCGGTAAATATATCATAGGTTGGGAACAGACAGCACAATTCTGAATAGATCAATATTTTTTTACTTTCTACCTTAGCTTTAAATACAGCAAGTAAGACAAATAATTAGGCTATGTGATATTTTTTAATTATAGAAAATTTTATCAAGGTGTCTTGATAGAATCTAGTAAGGTGAAGTAATTCTTTTTTTGAAGGGGGCACAGGAAAAATATCTAAAGTGATATTTGTTGGCCCTGTAATTAGTGCGATCTATGGAGATGAGGGACTTTCTTAAAAGAGTGAAGAACATGTGGACATATCTGAGGTAAGAGAAAATATTCATTCTGATTGAAGTATTTCAGTGAGAAAAGATATTCTTCAACCTTCCCATGGACATTTGAAGATCTCTGGAGATGTCAAATGAGGAGCAATATTACCAAGATCTAGTGGGTATGGGATAAGATTTTGTTTCAGAGCCGTCTAGTACAATGGGCAATTTTCTCATCCTAATGTTATAATTGTAGTTTCCTGAGAGACACAGATAAAAGATTATTAGCAGCCTTGTGGGATATACTGAGGCATTAGGCTCTCTTCTGAGTCACTGTTCTAGTCCACTAAAGGGTTTGAAGCAAAGGGTAAACATGGTAAGGTAGTGCTTTAAAAAGGTTCAGCTGGTTGCTTTGTGGAATGTGAGTTAGAGGGCACGCTGGTAGAAACTAACACTACCAGTGCACAGGCAAGTGTAAGAAAGCAAGAGGAATTTGGCTAGCTCTGGGATAATTTTACTGCATTGACCCTTCCCGCTAGAAAATGTGTCTGTTAACCTCCACTGAGCAGAGTGAAGTGAGCTAGAAAAACACCCCCCAGTAATAGTCTGTACAGTAGGCTAGGAGGAAAGCCACTCCAAAGAACAGTGTGCTCTCTTGCCCAGGAATAGACAGACTAATTCTACAATTCTGCCTCATTAAAAAGAAGTAAAAGATACTTCACATCTTTGTTGAGTTTAAATTTTTGAAGTTAGATGTCTGTTTCTGCAACTGAAAGATATTCTGATTGATTCACCTGGGGGTATTCAGTCATGACTTATCTTGATTCAGACACATTACTGGAGACAGTTTACATTTTAGTGATTTTATGAAAAAGGAAGTACTTTCATGAAGACAGATTTATTAATTTATTCATTAATTCATCCATGCATGTGGGCATCCACCTATTTATTCTTATTCATCATTA
The DNA here is from genome assembly GCF_000147115.1 of Myotis lucifugus. Lineage (NCBI taxonomy): Eukaryota > Metazoa > Chordata > Mammalia > Chiroptera > Vespertilionidae > Myotis > Myotis lucifugus. Next base: position 9,644,602 of record NW_005871057.1, on the reverse strand, counting down.
TTTGGAAAAAATGTACTGCAAGCATTCATTAAGCACTGGATAGAAAAAAATGCCATTCAAAAACTGAGCTTATAGGCAGATACTATGGAATTCACGTATTTTTCTCCATATTTCCAAGGATAATGATATCATTTTGTTGTTCATACTTCCTTTGAAACTTATCCACACTGTAAAAATTCATACCTATCATATTGTGTAGTTCGGACTCCAAATCAAAAGTAGAAATGCAAAGCATAAATGACATTTATAGAAGCACATGAATATCTTCTATAATTGGCACTTCATTTTTACCAAATATCTCTAGTTCTTCAAAATACTTTGTTATACAGAACTAGAAACTTTTTTTAATACTCCAGATAGAAACTGCTTCATTTACATTACCTTTTGAATCAGACTATGTATGCCTTCCTATAATTTAGTTACTCTAAACCAGCGGTTCTCAACCTGTGGGTCATGACCCCTTTGGCGGTCGAACGACCCTTTCACAGGGGTCGCCTAAGACCATCCTGCATATCAGATATTTACATTATGATTCATAACAGTAGCAACATTAGAGTTATGAAGTAGCAACTAAAATAATTTTATGGTTGGGTCACAACATGAGGAACTGTATTTAAAGGGCCAGAAGGTTGAGAACCACTGCGAGTCTAAACCTTCTGGGCCATTTTAAAAGATGGGATGTCTTTCTTCAGTAGGTGGTGAACAGCCTCTTTAAAACATTTTTATTTTACACAGGTGTCACACAGGTGGTACACCCTTTCCTCTCTGCCCCATAGGGTGTGGCTCTAACTGCCCTCTAGGGAAGAGAAGGTTGGGTGAACAGCCTTACTATTTCTCCAGCTCAGTAATTACCTGCAAATACATTCTCCTCACTGCCTAGGAGTTGTTAAGGAAAGTGCAGGCTGATGCAAGTAGAATGGGTTGGTGTCACGTTTCTTCTGAATAACTTTATTCCCTTCCTCAAATCTTATACACACTTGAAGCTGATTAACTTCCATTTTGTATTGAATTCTAGTCACTGTGATAACATTGTGCATATTCCCATGGAAAGGCCTCGATGTGGTGCCCTGGCATGGCTACTTTGTTCTTAGTGACACATGTGGAGGGGAGTTTTACACATAGAATCTCATGTGAAAAATGAGATTCCTGTAAAAGCACACCCTCATCTATACTTACAGATTAATAACTGTTTTTGTTAAGCGCAGGTTGCCCTGGGTTGAATAATCAAACTATTTAAAATAGTAAAAAAAATAGCCCTAGCCGGTTTTGCTCAGTGGATAGAGCATCAGCCTGTGGACTAAAAAGCCCCAGGTTCCATTCCAGTCAAGGGCACATGCCCAGGTTGCGGGTTTGATCCCCAGTAGGGGGCATGCAGGAGGCAGCTGATCAATGATTCTCTCTCATCATTGATGCTTCTATCTCTCTCTCCCTCTCCCTTCCTCTCTGAAATCAATAAAAATATATTTTAAAAAATTAAACAAAATAGTAAAAAATAAATGAAATATCTATATCACTTTTGATTTTTCACCTGATTTTTAAGAAATACTGAGAGCTAGTGGGTTATTAACCATCAGTTGTTGCTTTGGTCCATTGTACTATTCCATAGAAAGGCAGAATTTAATTTGGATTTTAGATGAACCAAAATGTGCTTTTAATCTGGAAGGGATAAAAAAGAGATTTAGGCCGAGACCGGTTTGGCTCAGTGGATAGAACGTCGGCCTGCGGACTGAAGGGTCCCGGGTTCGATTCCGGTCAAGGGCATGTACCTTGGTTGTGGGCACATCCCCAGTGGGAGGTGTGCGGGAGGCAGCTGATCTATGTTTCTCTCTCGTCGATGTTTCTAACTCTCTGTCTCTCTCCCTTCCTCTCTGTGAAAAATCAATAAAATATATTTATAAAAAAAAAAAAAGAGATTTAGAAAGATTCCCTTTTTTCTGTCTTTAAACATTGAATATGTGTGTTAGATGCACTCTGCTTATCCCTTCAGGTTTATTTTCATCCTCCACACCCTACTCTGGCACCAGAAGTCAAACTTTTACTAACTTTATCAATGGATATCTTATTTCCTCTAGTTTCCTGTTGGATCTGGTTAACGGAAGCTATCAGGGAAAAGGATATGGTAGGAAGAGTGAGTGAAGTTGATTTATTTATTTATTTATTTATTTACTTATTTATTTTTTTTTTTCTTTATTGATTAAGGTATTGCCTATGTGTCCTTATCCCCCCATTGCCCCCTCCACCCCCACTCATGCCCTCACCCCGCTGGTGTCTGTGTCCATTGGTTAGGCTTATAGGCATGCATACAAGTCCTTTGGTTGATCTCTCTCCCTTACCCCCTCCCTCCCCTACCTTCCTCTGAGGTTTGACGGTCTGATCAATGCTTCTCTGTCTCTGGATCTGTTTTTGTTCATCAGTTTATGTTGTTCATTATATTCCACAAATGAATGAGATCATGTGGTATTTTTCTTTCATTGACTGGCTTATTTCACTTAGCATAATGCTCTCCAGTTCCATCCATGCTGTTGCAAATGGTAAGAACTCCTTCTTTTTTACCACCACATAGTATTCCATTGTGTAGATGTACCACAGGTTTTTAATCCACTCATCTGCTGATGGGCACTTAGGCTGTTTCCAAATCTTAGCTATGGTGAATTGTGAAGTTGATGTATTTAGTTCTGTGGTTGCCTCCTGCCTAGTTATGGATTGTGCCTTTCTGAATTTCTCTTCCAAAGTCCACAATTTCTGTTGAGCAGTACTCTCTTATAGTTGTAGCTATAGACCAGCTTCAACTCTCTCTATGTTTCACATCTTTTTCCTCCCCCTTCCTCTTTAAGCCATGTAATGTTGATAACACCCTGTTTTTGATTAACATAGCGTTCTTCAACAGACCTTCTTGGATTCCTTTAAACCTGCTGTCATATATATTTTCATATATATTAACTGTACCTGCATTAAAGTCTCCTAGATTATTAAGTTTTTGTGATCCTTGTTGATGCTGACATTCATACTACTTAATACGAAACAGCTCCTTAATAGAGTAAAAGAAGAGGACTGCACTTAGCTTGGAAAAATAGAGGTGAATTCAATCTTAAGCCTGTCAAATTCTGACTAGTATCCCTACAGGGAGGAAAGTATAAATAAGGATTTAGGGTGGATATTTGATTTGGAGATCTAATGAATTTTACAGACTTGAAAATATCTGAGCTTCATTAAACAATCTATAAAATGAAAATTAAGGCAATATATTGGTTATTTTATCTGTGCCTCCATCCTTGTGAGTCTTATTTTACACCATAGAACTAATTAAAACAGCAGGAACTTAAGGGACCCAGAAATCTATCATAGCCTGAAAGCTATGCTAAAGCTGGACTGTCTAGTTTTGTGCCAGTGCTTCCCAATCATTAACTTCAAATGTAAAATAATCTCTTTAAGGGAAAGCTCATCTTCCCCTGAGACATATTCACTCTTTAAACATAGACTGCATACACACCATAAACTGTTAAATCATTGAAATGCATACTATTTTAGGCAAAAGAACAATAGGTTTTCTTTGTATATAATACATCTTTAATATAAAAATTTAAAAAGTTACACTGTATGGCTATTTTCCTGTTACTTTGTGAAGAATTACTGGTAACTAATAGTACTTTATAGTACTCATGGCATCTGAATGGAAGCTAGAAAGTGATCTGAGAATGACACAAATAAATTTTAAATATATATGAAATAAAATGTATATATATATCTATATA
>NW_005871057.1:9620163-9640745 GCF_000147115.1 Myotis lucifugus | reverse complement strand
TAATTTTTGGAATAACTTATCACCTGTGGCTTCTGGTTAGTCAAGATGGAAGACTTAAGAAATGCTGTTTTTACTATAAATAACCTTCAAAAATGGTTTCTATCTCTCTGTATTTACAGTTGTACTAAAGACTGTCTGTGCTGGAGAGTATTAATTTTCTGCTAGAATAATACTGCATAATAAACAACACCTCCTACCCACAAACCTCCATAGCTTAAAACAACAATTATTTTATTTAAACCTCAGCAGTCTACAAGCCAGCTAATCTCAACCAGGGTACTCTGAGCGAAGCTAAAACATCTGATTTTGGTCATTATGTTTTCATTCTGGTAATCTGGCTAAAGAAACCAATCCTTGTGGCATGGCATTCAAGGAGCCAGGTAGAGCAGAAGCATATGATGTCTCTCTGGAGAGTCAACTCAGAAATGGCACTCTGTCACTTTGTCATTGGTTAAATCAAGTCACATGGGCATGTCTAGCATGAATTACTTGTGGAAGTTTACTCAACAAATATTGAACTTTGTCAGACACTCAGAGGAAAGGAAGAAGGTATTGGCAAACAATGCAACCTGCTATATAGTGCTTGCAAAGAGACATGTGATCTCAGTTTATTGAATCAATCAGCATTTATTATGATTTTACAATTTAGAAAATTTATACAAAGAAGTGTATAGTTTGAGGTATGTGAATCCTTAGTAACCTTAAATCTAGAAGGAGACTCAAGTATACAACGCAGATAAGAGTAAATTCAAGTAAGTACATGAAATGGCTGAGAATCATAGATTAATTGTACTTTATTAGTTATCAATGTCTAAATAAATGGATAAAACTTACAAAAAAGATAAATATTCAAATATTTAAAGATTATTTTTTATAAATGGAATATGGGAAAACTTTTGGCAAAACCTTATACTGGTTAAATTTTAAATATGTATTTGAAAAACAAACTATAAAAAATTAAGTCATAAAGTCATATCTTATTGTTCATGATTAATTTCCTATTATAGCTAGTAATCTAAAGGGACATTACACTGAAAAGTAGAATCTCAGAGGTAAAAGAACACTTAAATGGTATGAGAATCCCAGGCAATTATGTAGGAATAAAAATAAGATGAAGCATTGTGCACAAGAAAAGCCCTGATGGTGAGAATTAAGTTTCTGAAATCTTCAAGGATACTTTCTTTGCATGGGTTCAGGTACTGTGCCTGGGTGATCATTATGTATTCTTAGTTAAAAGTAAATTTAATTTTGCCCCTTGCCAATCATATAACACAATGTTCAAGCATTGCTTACTCTTTGGATCTTTTAAATGGAACCAAATAGAACACATTGGTTTGCTAGGGGTTAATGTTTCTGAGACATCATTTAAGAACAAGACAGAAATTTGACAGTTACATTCTTGGGAAATTCATTGCAGGAGAATTTTTTAAAAAATCTATTTAATATTTGTTTTCTTATGTTACTTTTGTTCAAAAAGTGAGCAAATTATTGAATTAAATGTGTTATTTTTTTTCATAAAAAAAGGAATATGTTTGAAAATTTTAAAAGACAAAATAAGGTCATACAACTTTTCATTATATTTGTATGTATGGTAATTTAGGAAAACCTAAAATAAAGTAGAATGTTAAAATATATTATGAAACAAATACCACATATATGAAATTGATTTTGGAAGCTATAATCTGTGCTCAAGTATGGTGTGAATCCAAAAACAAATTTCAAGCATACGTGTCAAAATTACTTGTTTTGAATTAACACAATTAAGAATAAAACCAGATTGATATTTCTTTTCAAAGGAAAATGTCTCTCTTGAAGGCCATCAAAACTTTAAGAATTTTCTGAAAACTTATGAAAGCTGAGAAGCCAAATTTAGAAATTTTAATAAAACATGCATGGACATTCCATTGTTCAAACAAATATACCCTGTGAATATATACTTTACCCACATACACTAGGAAATTAGGTGGAAGGAATTAAAATTTTAAAATGTAAAAGTTTTTTTTTATTTTTTTCACTTGTTTCAATTTAATACTATTACAATAAATGCATCATCTACTTTCTTCCTGGTTACTAAAAGCTTATATTTGGCCCATGTTTTTCAGTGGTTAGAGTATAGGACCACACACCAAAGGGTCTTGGGTTCGATTCCCAATCAAGCGGGTTGCAGGTTCGATCCCCATCCTGGCCGGGGCTCATGAGGAAGGCAACCAATCTATGTATCTCTCTTACATCGATGTTTCTCTCTCTCTCTCTCTCTCTCTCTCTCTCTCTCTCTCTCTCTCTCTTTCTGTCTCTCTCTCTTTATCTATCTCCCTCCATCCCTCCCTTCCACTCTTTCTAAAAGGCAATGGAAAAATTACCTTCAAGTTAGGATTTATAATAACAAACAAACTTATATTTGGTCTTTCAACTTATATTTGTCAGGGTTATATAGTCATTTTTACAGAAACCTTTCTTCAATTAGGTTTTACATTTTTCTACTGAAAGCATGTACCCTTCTACCTATCTCTCCCATTTCCTCCCTCTCCAGCCCCTGGCAAACACCATTCTACTGTCTGTTTTTATAAGTTGAACTTTTTAAAATTCCACATATGTGATAATATGCAATATTTTTCTTTCTCTGTCTGGTTTATTTCACTTAGTACAATTCCCTCCAGATTTATGCATGTTGTTAGAAATAGCAGGATTTCTTTCTTATTAAAAAATATATATTTTAGTTGATTTCAGAGAGGAAGGGGGATGGAGAGAGAGATAGAAACATCAATCATGAGAGAGAATCATTGATCAGCTGCCTCCTGCACTCTTCCTACTGGGGATCAAGCCTAACACCGGGGAATGGTGACCTCCTGGTTCATAGGTTGACACTAAATCACCAAGTCACTCTGCCAGGCACAGGATTTCCTTCTTGATTGAGGCTAAGTAATATTCCATTGTATATAAATACTTTTTTTATCCCATCGATTTATGGGACAACATTTTTTTATCCCATAAAGACCACTTTTCTTCATCCCATCAATACCACTTTACTCACCCATCAACTAACACTTAGGTTGTCACCAGATTTGGCTATCGTGAATAATACTGCAATGCACATGGAAATGCAGTTATCTTTCCAAGATAGTGATTTGGTTTCATTTGAACATAAAAAAAGAAATGACATAGCTAGATCATAGGGCATAACACGGTGACCATAGTTAATTATTTTGTATTATATATGTGAAATTTGCTGAGAGTAGATCGTAAGTATTCCTTCTCTCTCAACTCTCACACACAAAGTAAATATGTTAGAAAATGGATGTGTTAATTAACGTTTGAGAGCCATCTCATAATGTATTTGCATATCAAATCACCACATTGTACATTTTAATTAAAGTACAATTTTATTTTTTCAGTCTACCTCTTTAAAGCTGAAAATTTAGAAGAACTAGAAAATTATTTCTATTGCAAAAAATCTGCCATAGAAATAAAAAAACATTAAAAATACGTAATGAATTCTACCCTCATAATTATGATTACTTTATAGCTTTTGAGTACCATGAAAGTAGTATTTCTTTTCTCAAAGGAAAAATAATAAGATTAAAATTTCCACATGTTCTTATAATAATCTGAAATATAATTATCTCTAATGTCCTCATAAAAGAACATAGTTTTCAAATTTTCTGAAAGAATTTGAAAGGGATTAAAATCATAAAGGGCTCTTACTAAAATAAACAATAAACATTTTCCTTCAAATATCTTTGTAATTTCAAAAATAATTATTATGACTCAGAAATATTTTGGATTTGGGAATAAAAATGGTGCTTCTTGGTTTCCTTAGAAAAGTCTCTTAGCTCTGGATAGTCCAAAAGGAATATTAAATTATAAATAGATTGTGAATTTTAAAAATATATAATACTTATAGCAGAAGTAAGAATATAAACTTTATATGTTAAAAGAATAACTGTTTAAAAAGATTCATATTTGAAAATATGATTTTTAATTTCAAGTGGAATAAGAATGTGTATTTGAACTTGGAAATTTACTCTTTAACCAGAGATAAGATATTTATTTGTGGTTTTACTGCCATAGTCTGAAAAAGAGTACAATTTACAAATGTTTGCTTTGTACTTAAATTTATACCATTTATAGGGTTTTTTGTTTGTTTTCCAAAATATTCTGTTCTCAATAATAACCTAGGCTTTATTTTCTTTCTCCACAGAGAGTATAGCTAAATTAAAATCATTTTTATTTATCTTAAGGAGAGTAATAAGAAAACAATAAATGAAAGATGAATGACTATAAATGATAGTGACTACCCTGATGATAAGTCACAGTTATTAAATTATTTCTAGACACCAGGTATCTCCCTTAAGGCAGTAACATTATTAGAAAATGCACAACAAATTCCTTGTGGGAGTTTGATTAATGTAAACTAAATTTTATACTAGAAATTGATTATAAAATGGAATAAGTGGCATTATTAATTTATTCATTCAACAAATATTTATTGAGCATTTTCTAAGTGTATAGGCTGTGATCCATTAATGAACAAACCAGGCAAAAATCATTGCCTTCATGAAGACATTGATTCTAGATAAGAAAACAGGAAAACAATAAACATAAAACATGCCTTATATTAAGTAGTGGTAAGTGCTAACGAAGAAATAAAGGCAGGGACGGGGTATATTACATGAAGGGGGTGTGATAAAAATTCTGGTTAGGGAAGCTAGAATGTTTCACTGAAAATATATTTTAAAATAAAGTTCTGAAGGAAATGCAGAAGTGTGTGGGAAGAGCATTCCAGGCAAAGGGAAGAATAAGGGCAAAGATACTGAAGGTCATAAATGGTTTTACAGATCAAACTGAAGATTTTAACATTAACTTTGAGAGGGAAAATGATCAGTTGAAGGCTTTTCAGTAAAGGAGTGTTGTTATCATACCTAAGTTTTCCACAGATCATTCTGGCTTCTCATTTAAAATAGACTAAAAGGTATAAAAAGAGAAAGGAAGAAGCTGGAAAATAGGTAAAAGGTATTTCCAAAATCTAGGCAAGAGATGGTGATAGTTTGGACTAGGGTAAAAGCAAAAATTGCTGTGGATTAGATGCTAGATAGATGCTAGATAGATGCCAGATAGATAGATGATAGATAGATAGATGATAGATAGATAGATATAGATAGATAGATAGATAGATAGATAGATAGATAGATAGATAGATAGATGATAGATAGATGATAGATAGACAAATAGATACTTAGATAGATACTTAGATAGATACATAGATGATAGATAGAACCCAAATATTTATTTGCACCAGAGAATTCCAAGACTGGATCTTTTGCAAATGGAGGACAAAGTATTATATATACACACACAGCAAGGCATGGCAAGGCTGTAACCGGAGTCTACAGTTCCCCCACTATTACAGGTGTACCATTTCGGTTTCACTGGAGACAATGGCTCTGTTCCTATCTCTCAGATACATTTACAAGACTGGGTGGCAGGTCCTTCTCACTGGATGGCAAGTGAGGGAAGAGGAAAGTAGAGAAAAAGATGATAGAAAGCTTAAAATACAACAGTGTGGCCAGATCTCCCATTAGCTCTTACAGAGTTGCTAGCATAAAATTTATGTAGACAATTTTTCCTTTTGTAAAAAGCAATAACTTATGCCCAATAACTAACTGAATTTATACTTTGGAAGAAGTATGATAAGATTGCTGATGGTTGTTGAGAAAAACATTGGTGTGTGTGTGTGTGTGTGTGTGGTGTTTTTAAGCAGGCAAGTGGAAGTATTTGCTTATGTTGGTGAATATAGAGGGGCAGATTTAAGAGAAGATTTAAGGGCTCAGTATTTGAAATATTAAAGTTTATTTGTCTAGGTTATGCAGTTGAATAAATAAATCTGAAGTTTAGAATGAGTTACAAGCTGGAGATATAACTTTAAAAAATATCAAAGTTGATATAGGATTTAGGTCTTTAAAACTGGGTGAAATTACTTAGAGGAATCAATATAGAGATATGCTTCAAAGACCAAATTTTAGGGCACCTTACTATTTAGCTGCTTGTTAGATAATTTTTTCAAAAAAGTAAGTTGAGGAATAATAACCAGCAAAGTATAAAGAAAAAAGAAAACCAGGCCTGTGTGTTATTAGGAAAGAGACCAATTAAAGAAAATATTGTAATTTATAGAGAATTATCAATAGTGTCAATTGCTTCTGATAGGTCAAAAAAGGGTGAAGACTGAGAATTGACAATCGGACTTTGGAATATAGATATTAATAATGACAACAAAATCAGCAGTTTTGGTGAAGTTGTGATAAAAACTTGCTTGAGAGAAAATGTGAAGAAAAATATTCCAAGAATGAAGCCTAGGTAGCTATTTCCAGGAGTTTTACTTTATAGTTAGAAGAAAAATCAGGTGATAGCTAAAAAGGGAAGTGGGTCAAGATATTTTATGTTTATGAGATCAGCAACATAACCATATGTTATTTTGATTCTAATGGGTATGATCCAATTAATGAGAAACATTTGATAATTAAAGAAAGAGAAGAGAAAATTGCTGGAGTAATGTCCTTGAGAAACAAAAGGATATGAATCCAGTGCACAGTGGAAAGACTGTATTTACTTGGAGCGCAGTCCATTTTGGTAACAGAACAGAAGTTAGAGTAGTCAAGCACAAATGCAGGACAATAGATGGAAAAGGGCAGATGGTAGAAGAAATTTATCTTTTTATTGCTTTATACTTTTTACTGAAATAAGAAGAATGGTTACAAGCTGAGGGTGAAAGAAGAGAAGAATGTTGAAGTAAAAGAACATAGTATTAAAATAGTCCTTTTGTGCAGTAAAAAGTTAATGAACTAGGAAGATATAGTGTGTGTTAGTGCTCATGAATTTTAAGTTAGGGCAGTCCAGATAGTTTGGGGTTTCCTGCTGGCTGGTACAGGGGTGCAGTTGCAGGTGTGCAATAGATGGAAAGTTGAATTTAACCATGCCTGCCTTTTAGCTAAGAGAGTTGCTGGAAGCTGTTCCACCCTTGCTGCTTGAAGCAGTCGCTGCAGGGAAAAAACATCTGCACAGCTTATGTTTCAAGGAACCTGGCGTATATGGCATACTGTTCTTAATATGTTTGCTCCCCCTCTTAACGCTCCCTGAGAAAGGTTGTTTCCCCAGGTGAGGATTTTTATCAGTAAAACCCCTTAACTAAGTGCCAGGCAGGTAGTTAATTACTTTAACTACGAACAATCATGCTTAAACTACATAATCTTTACTTGGGATGGTCTCCTTCAGTTACTTCCTTGTAGCTTAATAGAACAATAGAGTAACCTTGGAATGGAGATAAGAAACGCCCGGACCTTTGAAATAGAATGGATAGGATTAAGATCAAATAGGATAAATACAAATGTAAGAGGACAATAAAAAGAGGAACCTGGCTAAGAGGAACCTCACCATGATGATCACCTGAACGCTGCCTCCGTGTCCTTCATTCTTCGCTGACTCCGTCCACACCTTGGGGAACCCCTGGACCTGTTGGGGCTGGACCCCAACAGAGAGTAAACAAATATGACAAGAAATAAAGGAGTTGAGTGATTTTATAAGGATTAACAATAAAATTTAAGGTTGATAGTAACAGAAGTGTGGGTATTGGTTTAGGGGTAAGAGAGAAGGAAAAACGGAAGGTTTCAATAGCTTCAAACTATTGTTGGGATTAAACAGAGAGAGTGAGTTGAAAAGATAGAAACTGGAATAAGACATATTCAAAACTGAGGTTTGTGGACAGAAGCAGTGACTAGTAACAACAAAGTTGGATATGATCATAGAAGTGAGTTATAGAATTAGGGTGGGAACCAAGATGATTGAAAAAAATGGAGAAGCTAGGTACTGGCCTTGGAATCTACTACCACTGAAGTAGTACTGGAGATAGTTACAATGAGCCAGGAGCTAACCTCATCAAAGAACCAAGGGAGTTGACATCAAAGAACAAACCCAAGAACTAATAGCTCCAAAGAACAAATGGAGGAGGTGGATCTTAGATGACAGCACCAAGGGATGTGTTTTATAGAGGAATAAAATATCATTATCTGGAATAGGATGATGAATACAGAAAAAACATACCCATACTTTGAAACCCAGACTTATCAAGTCTCTAGAAGAAGCACTATCTTTAGGAAAGAAGAGGTTTAAATTAGAATAAGACAGTAGGGGAGACATTCAAAGGAGCCATTGAAGATATAGTTAATTTTGCCAAAGATTGAAATCAAGAGAAAAAGAAAATGTGGATGTAGGATAGATCAACATTCAGATTCAGAAGAGATCTTGGAGTAGGAAAAGACTTCAGAGATGGTATAATCAAATTGTTTATATCTGGAAGCCTCTTTGCAATATACACTGTATCATTAGCTCATCCAGTCTTTATTTGAATATTTTCTGTGACTGGCTCCTTACACAGCAGCCATTGCCAAAATGAGGTATTTTCTATGTCCAAAAATAATTCCATTTGCCTGAAATCAAATAAAAAACATACAGCACAGGTTTCTTATACTTAGGACTCCCTTGCTTCTTGTTGTGGCTTTCAGATTTTTATCTCCACTTCCCTCTTTTGATCATCAGTAACTTCAACGAGGAGGTGCCTAATTCATTGATCCCCATTGTCTCACTACCAAAGAGCTTCCTTCTACATTCACATTCTTCTTCCACATCCAGCTTCTATTTCTGCTTGTGTCATGTTTCCTGTTACTCTTTTTCCCCATTACCAGTTATCCCCTCTATGCCGTCTTCCTCCTCTACCCACGCCGTGCCCCTGTAATCACCACACTGTTGAACATGTTCTTGAGTTCTCTCTCTCTCTCTCTTTTTCTCATTAAAAAATACTCTAGATGTCTTAAGCTCAGACACATATGTCAGCACTGCAACTATAGACAAACCTCTCTCTGTGTCTGTTCCCCAACAGCTAAACATCAGACCATACATTGGAGGCACTGCACATTCATTTTCACCAAACCCAAGTGGTCTTCCACAATACATTAAAGAAACTGTTTTTCCGAAAACTTTATTCTATTTCCACAATGAAGTCATGTATCATCCATTTTACTTATATTTTTCTACTACTCCTTTTTCTCTCTAGTAATCTCAGTGCATGACCTCAGTTATTATCAGACAGAATATACCAGACCATAACTACTTAACCTTTTTGTTACCATATCGAAAAACCTGCTACCTCCCCTTCCCATTACAATGAGAAAAACACTACTCCAATTCAAGGCCAATCCCTTCACATCTGCTCTTTTGCTCCCATGCACTTCTAGCCCTTTCGTCTGCTGCATTTTCAACATCTTGTATTTTTAGCACATACTCCCTTTGATCAGGCAAACATAGTCTAGTACCTACCATCTGATCTAATAAAGAGGAAATATGCTAATTGACCCTCACACCGTTGCAAAGATGATGGTGCCCACAACCAATAAGGAGGGAATATGCTAATTGACTATCCTGCCCTCAAAGATGGCAGTGCCCACAGCCAATAAAGAGGGAATATGCTAATTGACTGCCACACCCTCAAAGATGGAGGTGTCCACAGCCACAAGATGTGGCACCCAGTCCCCTCAGCCCCCCAGCCACCCAGGGCTGGCCTGAGGCACAGGCAAGCCTCAGATAGTAGCTGCCCAACCTCCCAGGGCCACCTGAGGCTCAGGTAACTAGGGCCAGCTTAGGCTTGCATTGCCAGCAGTGGCAGCAGCAGAGGTGTGATGGGGAATCCCCTTCCCCTGATCACCAGGTTGCCTCCCACCCCTGAGGGCTCCCAGACTGTGAGAGGGGGCAGGCCGGGCTGAGGGCCCCCCCCCCTCCAGTGCATGAATTTTCATGCACCGGGCCTCTAGTCTTAAATAAAGGAAAATAAACCTTGATTTTGCCTCATATATTCCATAGCTATTATTTTTATGGTTTTTTGTTTGTTTGTTTGTTTTTACTATTTTCCTTTATAATCAGCTTTTCAAGACAGTGTGTTTTTCAGGAGGCAGGGGGTTCCTAGCTTGTTTGTGTTCTTGCATGCACTGCTACTTTGACTTTCTCACCTTCCACTTGATTTCTCACCTTCCATTTTTATTTCCACCATTGCCATTCCAGAGCTCTGCTTGCAGGGTCCCCAATTAGTAAGTTGGTGCTATAGTCATCACGTTCTTGTCCTACTTTAGTTGTCAGCAGTAGTTTACACACTTGACCACAACTTTCTTGCTGAGAGATCTATTCCCTATCTTCACAAAAGATTAAGAATATATGTTGTGTGGATATAGCATAGTAATTAGCTAGTTATTAATAATAAAAAAGGAGCAAAAGGGGAGCATTATAAGCATGGTCATTTGGGTAGTTTCACCAGGAAGCTGCAAGTTCACAGTGCCCAGGAAACCACCGCCCACACCCTGCAGATCACTAGGGGAAGGGACTGGACTAAGGAGAAGATGGATGCATACACAATGAGTCAGGGTGACACAGGGAAAGTGCCTATCAGTCAAGCCTGGAGAACCATGAAATGGCTAGAGTAGTCAGGGCCATTGTAAGCCTTTAAAAATTTGGGAATACATAATCCTGCAGACAAAGGAAGGAATTCACTTTCTCTTGACTCTTGATTCTCTTGCATAAGCCCGTATGGCCCACAGCCATGTGGAGCCCACATGCAATAGACTGATGGACTGCAACAGGGAACATAAACTAAGCTAGCCTGATGCTGGACTGGACCCTGCTCCAATATGGAGGGGACATTCTGACACTGGCTTTGATTCCAACCTTATTGAAAACCACAGATACACTTCTTCTTTAGTCTAACAAAGGAAAATGGGACCTTGGAAATGCGGGGGTTGGATTCCACAAGTTTTCTACAATATTCCATCCTCCCATGTGAGTCTCAGAAAATTCCTTTTCTCAAGATATCATAAGAAGACCACTCCCACTAGAACAAACAACTATTCTCAGGCTCTAAAATTCAAGTGATGACAAAATGTAATTATTTTTGTTTTATATTTTTCTCACAACCAGGGATAGCTTCTAACTGAGTTTCCATTCTGCTTGGTAGCAAAGAAATGAACAAAATAAACCTAACAATTTTAAATAAAATCAGTTGCTTCAAAGTATTCTCAGGCTCAGATTTGTATTCACTCACATCAGAATTGCCCTTCTCTCTCCTTCTTTCTTTCTTCCTGGGTTAGTTAAATTTCTGAAAAGTTTAATATAATATAATATAATATAAAATAAAATATCAGGTGGTGAGGCATCTGGGCTTCAGCCTTTTTTTGTCCTAGACTGACATCTGTCACAATGTACGGTCATGTCCTATATACCCACCACATTGGCATCTGTTGAGTTTTCTGTATTCTCACCTGGTTTGTTGACATACATCCTGCACTTCTCTTTGTTATAATTTCTTCTCATTATGACCACAGATCCCTCCATATATGCCTGCTTTCTCTCTTTCATCCAACTGTCGGGTTTCTAGGTTCAAAAGGGAATGCTTTTGTTTTCTCTAGTTACATAGGGACCACAGGATACTTGTTGTGGCTGCCTGTGTTTTCTCCCACACGAGCAGCAAAAGGACATCTCAATTTTTTGCTCCAATTTCTTTGGGTTACTAGGGAATTCTACAGAGATATCCTATATAATAAAAGCCTAATATGCAAGTTTTTCTCTCTGGCAATTTTTCGACCAGGAGACTGGGAGTTCGACTGCTCACTATGATGTGGGTTTGCAACCGCTCGCCGGCTACCTGGGGGCAGGTGGACAGAGATGGAAGTGCAGTGAGAATGCGGGGTGTCTGCCAAGCTTTCTCTCACTCCCCCTGCTACCCTCCCCTGGGACACCAAAGCTCATGTGCTGGTGAAGCCCCCATGCTCAGGTGCCAGGCACCCATGAGGAACCCACCCCGCACCCATGCGGTGTCTTCCAGGCGAGATGGTCAACAGCCGCTGAGAACACAGGTGCCAGTTGGGCGGCTCACTGTGGGTTCATGCAGGAGCAGGTCTGTGAGGATGGCCAGGAGAGAGTGTGCTGCTGGGTGGCCCAGAGGCCCACACTGTTCCCCGACCCGCTGTGTTTGGCTGCGTTCACCACATCTCCATGTGGGGACTTGGGTGCCATGACTCAGGTGGAGGGGGGTGCCTGGAGACCCGGGGGGCCAGGTGCTTCCCAGGGCCCAGAAGTCAGCTGGGACCTGCCCTTCCACACCAGACACTTGTGCTTCAATCTCTGGCCAGGCCTAGGGACCGCACCTGTGCACGAATTTCATGCACTGGCTCTCTTGTTTCTTCATATAATTTCAGTATGGACTGAGGGGAAATTCATCCTTTATTTTTGGACCCCCAAACTATTCTATAGTTCTTTTCAATATCTCTTTTACTTTTCACTAATTTAACAGTAGAAAGTCAAGGCATAGAACCTCTTTTGAGGTTCCAACAGGGTCTAAATGATTCTATCCAACACATTGTTGAACTTTTTTCTCTGTACCAGAGGGAGTAATTATTCTTTTTATTCCGAGGGAGGCGTGATTTAATTTTTCATTCATCAAACTTTTTATTTATTTTATCAGTAACATAGCTTTCATTAGAATAAACACCAAAGGTTTAGCATCTCTGCTCTTAGGTCTCTGTTTTCATTTCATCCTAGCTGACTGAGTTGGGAAGAAAAAAGAACCACATGTTTAAGGTGAATATATATGATGATGATTAGAGGAGAGACTTAGATTTCTGCAATATGGTAGCATGAGTTATTTGCCCATCTCTTTGACTGGGTAAAAATTAAAAATGTTGAATAAATTAACATTTAAATGCATTAAAGAGATAAAAAGAACAAATACTTTGTGGGGAACAAAAAGGTAAATGGAAAGTGATAAGCAGAATGCTGATACTGGCTGCCACCTTGAAAGCAATTGTGAATTCCAGTGAACTTGAGTTTTATTTTTTATAGATTTTCAGTGAATAGAGACAGGGAGGTAAGTTCAGTAGTTGCTTAAGTTAGAAAGGCTAAAAGACTATAATTTCATCATAAAGGTGAATCCACCAAATTGGCTAGTTCCTCTATGAAAGTGTAAAGTGGATATAAATGTGCTCTCAAGCTTTACAAGAAGGTGTTCCTATCTGGAAACCTAGTGCTGAACAATGGGGGAAAATGGTCCTTCCAGCTAAAATCTAACCCCTATTTTGGATTGTAGCCTGAATTTATCCTTTTTATATGAAAACTGTCAATGTAACACTACCATTCACCATGATGCTAGGTCGGTATAGCTCCCAGTTACCTGGCAGTAACAATTGCAAATTTCTCTAGAAAAACCTATCTTCAGCCCAAGTCACAAATAATCCCCACAAGTAAAATGTTAAGAAATGTCAGTTTGTTATAAAAAACACAAAACATCCAAAGAAACGAGGCACCAGAAGCTAGAGTCTACAAAATGAGACAGAATATCAAAACTGAATATATAAAGTACATATATTTATAGGTTGCAAAAATAAATGAAAGTGCTGATAAAAAGAAAACACCAAGAGAATGTTAAAGAGACCAAGAAGATTTGACAAAATATTTAAAAGAATGGTTTGATACTGAAAATATTGTTTTAGGTCAAGTTCTCTAGAACAGACTCTGAGATGTCCAGTTACATGCAGGAAGTTAATTTGAGTGTGTTCTTGGGAAAACAAACAAACAAATAAACAAACAGTCACCACTGGGGAAGCCAGAAAAGCCAGAATGAGCAGAAGGCAGTTGCAACAGGAGCCTCAACTGACTTTATTATAAAATCTGGACCTAATTACTCCTAAAATTACTAAATCCCAGACATATTTTTAGAGTGTCTGTTATACAGAGCAGTAACCATCCCACAAACTGAATATAATGGGTATAATGGAAAAATGAGATCAGAAGCATAAAAGTTCTTTAAAAACGCTAAACATTGTATATACAGTGTGGCCTTGACTTACGAGTGTCCTGACTAACGAGTTTTTTGAGATACCAGCCGATTTTTTGCATTGAGTTGATAGAGTAATTTGAGTTAACGAGCTCCTTAATGAGCTCCTTAAGGAGCTCGGTCTTGGGACGAATTAAACTCGTAAGTCAAGGCCCCACTATAATCTGGTAATTATGACTATCCAGAAATTAAAGGTACAGCATATAATCTCTGTTATCTTCTGATTGACAGTAGCTAATGGACCAAAAGCAAATTACTAAGTCTCTCTATACCTTAGTTTTTCATTTTTAGAGTGAAATTAATAAGAAAATCCTACTTTGTGGGATTGCTGTGGAGGATTGAATACAATGAACATATCTGAAGAATAAGCATAGCACCTAATATAGAACAACAGTATAATAAATACTAACTAATATAATGAAATTATTTATACAAAGGGAGAGAAGTATCATTATTGCAAACCCTAATTTAGCATCTGCCTCACTTTTTCTGTATTGATTTTGATATGCTCTTTAACCAACTGTCCCTAAAATATTTTCTGAACATGACACTTGCAGAGCCTAATTACTACTCCCAAAGCAAAATACTATTTTACTGATATTTACTTTTACTGGAATATATATATTCTGCAACAGCAGGAGGTCCTTGTTTCTTTCTCTAACTCTCTATATACAGTTTATAAGAGAATAAAATAGCCCATTGTACCTTTTTTATGCCTGTAATTACATATTTGCCTGGTGATACTATTCCTCAGACTAAGCATTTTAGGATACCTGTAGTTTGATCCCTTTTGTCTTAGTACTACATTAACAAGTATAAATTATAACAGTGAGGTTTTTATTGGCAGAAAAATTCACTGTTAATCAAGTAACATTAAAAATATCTTCATCTATGTCCTAAAATGACTATATGTAATTTTTTGCCTGTGCTGTTCATTTCCTACCCTTAGAACAAGCCAATTGAGGTTGTTTCATAAAGAAACTTCCTTTATTTGGACATTTAGAAAGGAACAACATTACTGCTAATTTTTATGGGTTAAAATTTTACTCTACCCAGAAGTTGAAATAAATCTCATATGAAATCTGATCCACAAGTTAATTCCTTCAGAGCAATAAGCAAGTACTTTGTTTTAGTCTTTATGTTTGACCTGGTTTATCCTGTTCTTTAAAGAAAATCTGGGGCAATTTGGCTCCTGCAGTAAACTGTCAAGATGAAAAATCCACACTGTAATGTCAATTTGCAGTGCTTGTGGTTCAAAGGATATTTACGGCAAATGCGGTTTATTTTCAATCACCTAAGATTTAACAAAGAAACTATACCATGATCACTTGAAAAAATTGAGGTAATTTATTTTTACAAATTTTGGTTGAACAAAAGTATGTCAGTTCTAAAGGTACCATTAGGAACAACAATAACACAACAGCTATTAAGGTGTGCATAGAGTGACTATTTTCAAAATTAAAAGAGGCAACACTGGAGGATAAACTAATACAGGTACTCTACTGCCATTGGGGGGAATGATTTCGTGGGTGTTGGAAGATGGAAGTGATGTATAACATCTTGTCAGCACTTTTATTATGAGATTAAGGTTCTATTTTTCAAATGCTTGTCATTCTGTTGAGTCCTTGTAACATGCAATATGGATTTTTTTTATCTCAATAAAAAACTTGCCAAAAATAAATTAGTTAAAATGAAAATTCAACAATGTTGAAATAGCTTCTATGTTTTAAATGCTCTGACTCTTGATTTTGGCAAATGACTTTTTGAAGTTCTTAGCATCGATTTAGGAAAATCTGTTTTAGAATTAATCTCTTAATACTCACTTTTCATCTGTGCTATATTCAGAACCAAACTTCTTAGACCTGTGTTCTGCTGAGTAAATCCTTGGCTTTCTTACTTACACAATTTTATTTTCTTGAGGATAACATCTATCATAACAAATTGCACCTGACGTAAATTCTCCTAAGATATTTTGCTTTGTTTTCCTGCAAAAACTATTTAGTCTTGTTTTAACTATAAAAACTAACTTAATTGTTAAATGCAGAATTATTTTATTACCAAAAAAGACATGTAAGTGAATCATTCTCATTTTTTGTTACAGGTATATAATCATTAAATAATTGGATGAGTATGAACTGATATTGAAAGATAACTAAGATAGAGTGTTATGACAAAAAAGTGAGTTAGAAAATACTGTTTTTATAATTAGCCATATATATATAAATTATTTTTAAATAAATACATAAGATAATATAAAAAGTACTGATACGTACACAGAAAAATACTAGCATAATATGCAGCAAACTCAATAGTACTCATTTCTTGAGTGAAATTAGAGTCAATATTCATCCCTTATATACTTATATGTTATATTTAACAAGAGAGATTTTGTTTTGTTCTGCTTTGACTTGATTTTTGTAATAAAATAAGAAAAAGAACACAAACAAGTAGATCCACATATTAACAATGATTAACTCCAAGAGATATAATTACAGAGGCAATCTTAATTTTCTCACTCAGTTATATTTACAATCTGTGTCAATGAGTAAGAATTAGAAATTTAGGCCATGCAATGTATAATTGTATTAATGGACTGAAATTAAAAACTCCCTCACCACAGCACACATAAAAAACATCTTACTTATCATAGGTTTTTATTTTGGAAATATGATTTTATAAGTATGTTTAACTTTATTTTAATTACATTTATTTATCAATAAGCTACCTTGTTTCAGCATTAATTTACTAAACCCAATGTAATATTTCACATGGCTTGACTTTCTCAAAAGATTTTCAGCTTCTGCACAGCAAAAGAAACCATTAACAAAATGAAAAGGGAGCCCAGCCTGGCTGGCAGGGCTCAGTGGTTGAGTGTCGACCTATGAACCAGGAGGTTATGGTTCAATTCCCGGTGAGGGCACATGCACAGATTGTGGGCTAGATCTACAGTAGGGGGCAAGCAGGAAGCAGCCAATCAATGATTCTCTTTCATCATTGATGTTTCTATCTCTCCCTTCCTCCCTGAAATCAATAAAAATATTTTTTTATTTATTTTTATTTTTTAAA
Organism: Myotis lucifugus; assembly: GCF_000147115.1. NCBI lineage: Eukaryota > Metazoa > Chordata > Mammalia > Chiroptera > Vespertilionidae > Myotis > Myotis lucifugus. Next base: position 9,623,761 of record NW_005871057.1, on the reverse strand, counting down.
TATATTTTATTGATTTTTTACAGAGAGAATGGGAGAGGGACAGAGAGTTAGAAACATTGATGAGAGAGAAACATCAATTCAGCTGCCTCCTGCACACTCCCCACTGGGGATGTGCCCGCAACCAAGGTATATGCCCTTGACCAGAATCAAACCTGGGACCCTTCAGTCCACAGGCCGACGCTCTATCCACTGAGCCAAAAATATATTTTTAAAAATAAAAAAATGGAGCCCACTGAATGGCAGAACATATTTTCCAGTGATAAATTTGATAAGGGGTTAACATCCAAAATATGTAAGGAACTCATACAACATAAAAAGGAAGATGAACAATCAATAAAAATTGGGCAAAGGACCTAAATAGACACTTCTTCAAAGGGGACATCTGGATGGCCAAGAGACATATGAAAAAATTCTCAGTCACTGATAATCATAGAGTTTCAAATTAAAAGGACAATGAAGTATCACCTCGCACCTGTCAGAATAGCTACCATCAACAAATGACAAGTGTTGATGAGGATGTGGAGAAAAGGGGACCCCAGTACAATGCTGGTGGGAATGCAGACTGGTGCAGCCATCAGGAAAACAGTGTGGAGTTTCCTCAAAAAATTAAATATGGAACTGCCATTTGACTCAGTGATTCCACTTCTAGGAATATATTCTAAGAAAACCAAAACACCAATCAGAAAGAATGTATGCACCCCTATGTTCATAGCAGCACAATTTATAATAGCTAGGATTTGGAAACAGCCCAAGTGCTTTATCAGAATGGATAAAAAAAGATGTGGGTTGTGGTACATTTACACAATGGAATATTATGCAGCAGGAAAGGAGAAGGATCTCTTACCCTTTGAGACAGCATGGAGGGACCTGGAAAGTACTATCCTAAGCAAAATAAGCCAGTCAGAGAAGTAGAAGTACCACATAATCTCACTCATTTGTGGAATCTAATGAACAGCTGATAAAAGAGATCCAGAGACTTAGCAGCATGAAACAGACTGTAGAATCTCAGAGGGAAGGTGAGGGTAGGTGGGTTGGAAGAGATTAACCAAAGACCTTGTGTGCATATGTACATAACCCATGGACACAGACAATAGTGTGGTGAAGGCCTGGAGTGGGGGTCAGAGGTCGGCCAGAAGGGATTAAAGGGAAAAGAAGGGATCATATGTAATACTTTCAACAATAAATTTTTTAAAAATTATTTCCAGTTGATTACAAGAGAATTGGCAATTGAGTTTTGTTTTGGTTTTGTTTTATTTTATGTTTCTTTTCTTTTTCTCTGATGTTTTGCATTTTTATATATGGTCACAGCTAATGACAGTATATTTCCTTTTATATATAACAGGGAAATACATTAGGAAGATTAGTTTCTATTTATAAGAAACATTAAAACAATAACAATTGAAAAATAACATTCAGTATGCCCTTGTGTTAGTTTCTTCTCTTATGTTTTAATGTATGAAATCACTCTTTTCTATGAACCATGTGGACATTTAAATTTCATTAATTTATTTTAAAATTTTTATATCCTTAAGTGTACATATTTTATTCCTAATTATCCTCTCAATTTTTCTTACTACCATTGTCAGTCTGACTTCTGGCTTTCCTTTGCCTCTTCAATCATCTCCAGCAATATTTAAGTTCTTCAATAGCTAATGGTAATGTCAGAGGACACTTTCTGAATCCATGCCAATCATAATGTTTTTAGGTAATGTTTATATACTAAGCTTGCCAATTACTTACCAGTGCATAACAGAAGATAAATGTACACCACTCCACCACCGTGGCTTAAGGAAGCCAAGCCATTTGAATGCTAGTGGCCTGATTTTCACATAGTTGCTTATAATTCTTATCATCATGTTATAGAAATATGATTTATTAATCCTTCTGGCATTTTACTCCTTGACATCTTCTCAGCTGCTGTTACAACCTTCTTGAATGGGTAAGTGCTATATACCATCAAGAAACTGCCAGTCAATTTAATATGTTGAGACTTTGTTTTAGGCACTTAATTTTTTTTAACATGGAAGAACCTGGATTTACTAGTAACACTATCAAGATAGTCTAAGGTTCAAGATAAGTGAAAATATAAAAATGAATGTAAAGATGTAATTGTAATGAATGAACTTTTCAATATTTTAAAATCAGAGAGGGTTAAATATAACTCACATTGCAGATTTTATAGGCAGGCCATAGCATTTTACTCCAAATGGAAAATATACTTTTAAGACCTCTGTAGTCTTATGAATACTCAAATGTTTTCATTAAGGAATTTTTTTGCTATATTATTTAGAATTATATACCCTTTAAACTATACTTTTACATTTTTAGAGTTAAATTTTAGTAATTGACAATTTGTTAAAACCACCAACTTAAAGTGATATTTGTCTCTCCATTTATGTATCTATTATATTTATTTAATTACTATCAAATTAGATTTACTGTTGCTTACCTATTTATATATTAAACACAAACAATAAAAACAGAACAAAACTGTATATATATATACACATACTGTTATATTTGTTTCTTTGTGTATAATAAATCATGGAAAAAAGATGAGAAGCATGCAGATCTACATATTAGCAATGGCTAACTCCAGAAGATAAAATTATAGGCAATCTTAATTGTATAACTTCATATATAGGATGTCCCAAAATTATACACACTTTGAATAATTATAAAGGCAGTATTTATTAAAATGTTTTCATTTTCAAAATTGAGCTATCAGCTGCTACAGTGTGTATACATTTTTGGGGGACACCCTGTATATATTAAGTAAAAATATACACATATGTTGTATATACGTACTTGTGTGCATGTATATATATATATGCATACACACACACACACACACACACACACACACAAACACACATTAGGGGCCCAGTGCATGAATTCATGCACCTTGAAAGGAACTGTGGGCCACAAGGCTGCAGTAGGCACAGGAGTGGGTTTGTAGGCACAGGGGCGGGTCTCGGCCCATCCTCCATGCCCCCGCCCAGTCCCTCCCGCCCATGGCCCCAGGTCCTCTGTCTGCCAGCAGCCCCACTCCCACCACTGCAGCTGCTGCTCCCACATGCTGACAGCGCCAGTCCTGCTCGCACCCGCTGACGGTGTGGAGTGACTGGGGATGGCACCAGCAGCAGGTGTGAGCAGGGCCCGCACCATCAGTGGGTGTGAGCAGCAGCTGCTGCTCGAATCACCCCTCAGGAGCAGGAGGAGGTGGAGAAGCCCTCAGGGATGATCAGGGTCTATAGCCGCTGCTCACACCCGCTGATGGGCGCCGAGCGATCAGGACCAGCACCAGGCACTGACAGCAGGTACGAGCAGTGGCTCTGGTGCCAGCTGTTGGTGTGAGTGGGGTCGGTGCTGGCAGTGGGTATGAGCAGTGGCTTGGCGCCAGCAGCGGATTTAAATGGGGCTGGCGCCGGCAGCAGGTGTGAGTGCTGGGTGGGACCGCGGCACAAGGGAGCAAAGAATTTTCAGTAACCACCAGAGGCTCTCCCCAATGATAGCGACCAGCACCCGCCTTAGTCTGGCGCCCCCACTCACCTGCTCCACCATCCCACTGCGCCAATGCCTGCCATGTCCACTCATG
>NW_005871057.1:9573469-9620045 GCF_000147115.1 Myotis lucifugus | reverse complement strand
GACCGGTTGTTTGGTTGTTCTGCCATTCAGTCTATTTACATATTAGCCTTTTATTATATAGGATATATATGTATAGTAGAGGCCCGGTGCACAAAAATTTGTGCACTAGAGGGTCCCTCAGCCCATCCTGCCCCCTCTCACTGTCCGGTAGCCCTCAGAGGATGTCCTACTGACAGCTTAGGCCTGCTCCCCAGTGGGCCTAAGCCACAGTCTGGCATGCTTCTGAGGGAGGCAACTGGCCGATCAGGGGAAAGTGATGCCCCGATCACACTCCTTGCAGCCACTGTAGCTTGCCTAAGCCTTAGCCTGGCCCTCATTGACTGAGCCTTGGGCCCTGGCAGCAGCAGCCAACATCCCCAGCCTGCCTGAGACTCGGGCCAGCCCTGGCAGCAGCAGCCACCCTCCACAGTCTGCCTGAGCTTCAGGCAGCTGCTGAGACTTTGAACCCATTGTGGCCCTCGAGTCAAAAAGTTTGCCCACCCCTGGTATAGATACACATAATTTGGATAGATATCAAAATTAATAATTTACTACAGCTAACCTCTAAACAAGGTTGTGTTTCTAGAATCTATAACAAAATAAATCTGAATTCTGTAGTTCTCTTTGTCTAGTAAAAAATAATTAAATATTTTTACTTAATGTGGACAGACACATTTCTTCTTAAAGTGAAACCAGAAGCTATTCAGGCATATGAAATACACTAGGTATCATGTTGTCAACCATAAATTTACAAAGAAATTTTATTCAGATTATTAATTGAAATTTTTTATTTCTATCTGATCTGTTGCCTAGATATTGATGGCATATCTCTGCAGTTTTATGTCTAAAATTAGGGAAATTTTGCAATAGAAAATAAAGATAATTTGGGTTCATGTTACTTCTTTTAATGATCTAATTTGATACAATTCATTGACAATTTTAAGAGGAAGGTTTAGTGATATCCCAAGTGATCTCACTTAAATTTCAGATGTTTCAAACTGTCTTTTGTCAAGTTATAAATAATGTTTCTGCCATGATTATGTGAAATTTTGAGATTGAACATCTAAAGGACCACATTCTTTGGTGTTGATTATTAGAGAGGGGTCTATTATCTTTAGACTTTTTTCTGTGAGATTTTTTTAGTGTGTATAGTATTCAGAGCTTTTCTATATTTTTCATAAAACTAAAACAAAGGGTTAATTTATAAACATGTAGGAAAAATGCAACCATAATGCAACATAGGATTTGTTTCAACCTTGGAAAGCAGCATGTTTGAGATACCAGAATTCTTTGCCATCTTATTAGAAAGTCATAATACTTGACTAAAGTACTTAAACACAGGTGTGGCAATTACACGGTGGTACACAGAATAAGAGAGTGTTGGCGATTTTAATCTCTGTGTCTAGCCAAAGTCTTTTATGTGATCTAGTATAGCCAACATCATTGTTATTTATACCCAACATGTTTAAGTTCCCTGAAATTCAGAAAACTAAAAAATGACCATTGGAGAACCAATTAGTTATAATTAATTTTTACATAGCTTTTCATTAATTAAAAAATGCAGAAAATTAGAAAACTCAGGTATTTTCTAGATTTTAAGTAAATTTTTTAGTTTTAAGATATTCTTTTACAATATATTAATCTATATATATAAAAGCCCAGTGACTGGAATGGTGGAATGACCAAAAGGACTGAATTAACCAGAACGACCAATCGCTATGATGGATCGACCAGTCCTGATCTACCGCCCCAACCTCCTGAGGCCCCTTCCCATGGTCGGCCCTGCCCCCAATTGGACCCCCCCAACCCCGATTGGGGACTGGGCCAGCCGTCTAAGCTTCCACATCCCCTCCCTCCTGCCGGCCTGGCCCCGATCGGCCCCCATCAGGGCGGGCCAGCTGGACCTCACCAGTGCACGAATTCATGCACCTGCCTCTAGTATAAAATAATGTATGTCATAAGATTCAGAAAAATTGATTCTAAGTCACTAGTATTTCTTAATGAATAGCCTCTTAAAGTCAGTTACGATTGGTTTTTAAACTTTCAGTAATTTAACACATTTATGTTAATGTTATTAAAATGACATTTCAGGAAAAATAAACTCTCTTAAAAATGCACATCTTATTTTCTTTCTGAAGTCATGTGAATGAATTAAGTTGTAACTATTATGTCATATATGGTGGGGAAGTTTGCGACATTATTACTTTTTTAAATATGTTTTTATTGATTTCTGAGTGAGGAAGGGAGAAGAAGAGAGAGTAACATCAAGGAGAGATACACATCCATACTGGGGATCAAGTCCACAACTTGGCTGTGCCCTGACCAGGAATTGAACCATCCTGGTTCACAGATCAATGCTCAACCACTGAGCCACACCAGCCTGGCTTGGGCCATTATTGATTAATTATATATCAGAATCAATCTATGTATAAAATTAGTGCTTAAGCACTCATAAGGTATTGGACCAAAGAAAGTAGAGGCCCCCCAAAATAGCTCTGGAAGAGATAGTAAAAATTTAAAGCATTGGATTACTTGTTTTGTTAAATACTTATTAATGAACAGACTACTTTTGGATAATTACTAGGAATGTTTATAATTCTGTCAAAGTTTAACTGCATAAATGTTCATAATTTGGGAAGCGGCAGCAGTGTCAAAATGGTCATAAAGATTGTTGCATCTTGCATTTTAAATTGTGAAAGGAGGATTTTAAGAGAATAATTAACTGGTGGGTTAGTAATTTGCCGTTAACTTTTTAAATCATAATTAATGACAAAGTTTTTATTTTTGAATCATAATGCAAATATTTCATATTTTTAGAAGTATATGATAATTATTTATAAAAAATATATTTTTAGTCATTTGAGTTTTGTCCGCATCTTATAAAATCCAAATTTACAAATCTAGACACATCCTATCTAATAAAAGAGTAATATGCAAATTAACCTTCACTCCTCACTCCATCAGTCCGTCACAAAGATGGCTGTGGCCACGGAACTGGAGCTAGCAGGAGGCTTGGTTGCCCCAGAGTTGGAGGAAGCCAAGCTTCCCACCTGCCCTGGCCAGGACTGAGTTCCGCTCAAGGCTACAAAGTTTCAATTATAGAAGATAAATAAATCCCAGATACCTGCTTCCAGCTGGCCTCCACTCAAGGACGGGCTGGGAGCCTCAGTTGCCAGGGGCAACCCTACTTGGGCTCTGCTTAAGGCTACAAAGTTTCAATTATAGAAGTTAAATAAATCCCAGATACCTGCTTCCAGCCCACGGGTGTGGCCAGCCTGAAAAAGGCCATCAGCCTCTCACCCAGGCTGGCCAGGCACCCCAGCGGGACCCCCACCCCCCACACTGAAGGGGCTGTGGCAAGCCTGAAAACGGCCCTCAGTCCCTCACCCAGGCTGGCCAGGCACCCCAGCAGGACCCCCACCCTGATCCTGGACACCCTTCAGGGCAAACCAGCCGGCCCCCACCTGTGCACCAGGCCTCTATCCTATATAATAAAAGGGTAATATGCAAATTGATGCTAACAGCAGAACGACTGGGAATGACTGGTCACTATGATACACACTGACCACCAGGGGGCAGACGCTCAATGCAGGAGATGCCCCCTGGTGGTCAGTGCACTCCCACAGGGGGAGCTCTGCTCAGTCACAAGCCAGGCTGCCAGCTGCCAGCACAGTGGTGGTGGCGGGAGACTCTCCCACCTCCTCAACAGCACTAAGGATGTCCGACTACAGCTTAGGCCTGATCCCTGCTGGCAAGTGGACATCTCCTGAGGGCTCCCGGGCTTCCAGAGGGATGTCTGACTGCCATCTTAGGCCCGATCCCCCGGGGAGCGGGCCTAAGCCAGCAGGTGGACATCCCCTGAGGGGTCCAGACTGCAAGAGGGCACAGGCCGGGCTGAGCCACCCCCCACCCTGAATGCACAAATTTTTGTGCACTGGGCCTCTAGTGTCTATATAAAGGAAAAACTTACACATGCTTCACAGAAGCCTCATACACTAAAGTCACACAATGGCTTGACTCTCTTTTGCTTTCCTCTTTTAATTGTTACCTAAACAAGTTAGGAAATATTCATATATAATTTTCAAACATATAATTTCAGAAATATTTTCAAAGATTAGAAATTTAATTAAATGCTTCTTGCATATTTACTAATGAACTTCACTGTAGTTGTTACATTTTTTGTTAACTCTCCAGAGAATTAAAAAAGATTATCATAGTATTTTGAATCGTATTTAATTATGAATTTCTAAAAAGCAGTGATAAACCTGGCAACATTAGTTGCTTCATATTCTCAACATTTAAAGAGCAGTAAGAATGAACTTTTCAGCCAATTGTTATATAAATTACTGAATAAGCATTATGTAATGGGGCTGTCAATGTACAAAGTTGTTGTATGGTCTTAAAAGATGAATCCAGCTTTAATAAAACACATATGTCTCCATATTATTCTCAATAAGCAGGAATAATGAGCAGAATGGCCTGTGTGTTTAATATACACAGGAATATGATGAACATAAGTTATTTTTATAGAAACACCATAACTCTCCCACTAAAATAACCTAGTTGATCCCATATACTGTAGATTAAACTCCCACCCCTACATAACCTACACCACCAGAATGAGGAATAAACATATGACTGAGGTCGATAAAATTGGGGTCCCTATACCATTGGTCAGACAGATTGGTTTACATTTTGCTGTTTTTGTTTGTTTTGTGTTGTCTTTAAACATGTTTCAATTGATTTTAGAGAGAGAAAGGGAGAGGGAGATAGAAACATTAATGATGAGAGAGAATCATGGATTGGCTGCCTCCTGCATGCCCCCTATAGGGATCAAGTCAGCAATCTGGGCATGTGCCCTGACAAAGAATCTAACTATGACACCCTGGTTCATAGGTCAATGCTCAACCACTAGGCAAAATTGTCCAGAGGTTTGTGAATAAACCAAGTTAGGTATCTGCTCCTGTCCCTATTTGTTACTCTGAGGTAAGAGAGTAAAGCAAAACTAAGATATAAATAGAAATAGAGGCCCTATGTCATAGTTTGAGACCTAGAATCTTTTCAATAATAATGCACTTTTATAAAAGGCATTATTATTTTGAGATTTATTCTTAATCAATCTATTAAAATATTGATTTGGTGAGATATGATATTTTGGGACTTCTAGATCATTCTCTGAAGTGGCCTTGATAATGTATGTAGGCTAAATCCCAATAATCCCAATGTTGTTGTGTGAGCAAGATTTAGACTTTACACAAAATTTGTTAAAGTAGATAAAAATGAGGCATTTAGATGAATGTTTTTGCAATGTGTGTGTGTGTGTGTGTGTGTGTGTGTGTGTATGCATGTTTAATTTTTAGGAGGTAAGATAATTACTAAGATGAGACCCTGTAGCAGAATTATAAGTTTACATCTTTTGTTGGCATCCATAGAATGGAGCGCAGTTTCAGACATTGAACTTTTCTAAGACAGTGGCTCTGTTTTTCACTGTCTTTTAGGATCCTTGGAGAGGCTGCATGCAGAGTCGTACATGACCTGCTGTGATGCCCAATTTCCCTCTCAGTTCACACCCTGCAGGTATCCTAGTATGCATAGCTAACAGTGCCCTCTGAGCACTGTCATCCTCATTTCCTTGCTTCTTGAGTTCACTGATGAGACAAGAAAACCATTACTAAACTGTGACCACAAAGTTCTAATGTGCTCACCCAGGCATAAGACTTTTCAACTTACTGTCCTTGATATTTAGACTAATATTTGCTTAATCTAGGATGTACACTCTTAACATATATGGTGGTTTAGAAAGACCATGGAAATACGTATTATCCACAGTTCTTTCTTTAATTGACTTACATGAGATTCATAATATGTGGGCTAATAATTCAATACACACTAAATGTGATAGCGTGCTGCTTAAAAATATACTGTAGGAGATGCTGTTGAAGCATGGTGTGCTGCATATTTCCAATGGGCTGAATTTGCACAACTGAGGATAAAGTTTGGACCCCCAGACAGGCCCCATGCTTTTTTTAAAAAATATATTATGCCATTAAATGCTTTGTGGTCATTTTAAGACCAAAACCCAATATAGCAAAATTTAAATGACTAACTCTATAATAATAATTAAATGCTTATTTGAAGTGAAATATTTTCCCTATCTCCTTAGGGACCTTGTGATGTAAGACAGAAGTGCTGACAAAGGCCATTTTTCCTTTTCTGAGCCCTCCCTACACAGAGCCAGTAGATTGGTGCCATATGTGAGTCTCCACCAACCTGGCTAACATGTTTGGCCCCTCCCTGTTGATTCCCTGAGACTCCACCCCACCCCGCCCAACTTGTGGGCCCACCCAAGCTATCTCCAGTGGTTTTTCCATACAATGGCCTATCTTGGCTCATGCTTCAGACTTTCCTAAAATCTCTCAATCAAGCAGTATCTGGCCTCAGTGTGCCCTGAACCTCAGCTTAAGTGGCCCCCAGACCTGGCACTGGTGACAACCGGTCCTGGTTCATGGCTTGGCCCCTCCTGGGCACCTCCAAGTTCAGCACAAGTAACAGCCATCTGCTGATTGTTTTGTACTATATGTCAGGAGGACCTGGGTAAATCACAGGTGGTGAGTAACCTTGGCCTGCACCTCCCAAGAGTCCCCAGAGCCAACACACCCAGTAGAAAGGTTCAGACCAAACTAAAGCATCACCCAACCACCCCCTCAAGTGGCACATTCAACGGATGGATTCAGTAGGCACCAGAGCCCCACTGAAGTAAGTCCTGCTCCATGGGGTGGGGCCCCGGCATAGCTAATCCTCCACAGTGGTCACTGCCACTGGTTGTAGCTGATTGGTCTGGGAGTAAATCTCTCCAGTAATCAAGGCTCAACTACAACAGAAGGATTTACACAGCCTACATTTTGGGGAGACCTTGAGTTCCCATCTTGGATTATTCAGGAGGCTATGCCACTAGATCCTACAGAACACCTATTACACAAGGTCACTCTACCAAGCCTGGGTGATATAGCAGTTCTACCTACTACATAGATACTACTAACACAGGGAGTTTGCCAAAATGAGGATACAAAGAAATATGTCCCTAATGAAAGAACAAAACAAAACGCCAGTAAAAATAACTAAACAAAATGGAGACAAGCAATCTACTAGATGCAGTGTTTGAAAAACTGGTTATAGGAATGCTCAGTGAACTTAGGGAAGTGTTGATGAACTTAGTGGGAACTTCAACAAAGAGATAGGAAAAATAAAAATGGAACTGGAAAATATAAAAAAAAGAACCAGTCAAAAATGAAGAATACATTACTGAAATGAAGAATACATTGCAGGGAATTAACAGAGGAGTAGATGAAGCAGAGGATCAAATCAGAGACTTGGAAGATAAGGAAGCAGAAAATACCCAATCAGAACATCAAAAAGAAAAAAGAATCCAACAAAATAAGGATAGTGTAAGGAGCTTCTGGGAAAACATCAAGCATACTAACATTCATATCATGGAGTTTCCAGAAAGAGAGAGCAATAAATTAAAAACTTATTTGAAAAAATAATGACAGAAAACTTCCCTAACCTGGTAAAGGAAATAGATATAGAAGTCCAGGAAGTGCAGAGTCCCAAACAAGATGAACTCAAAGAAACCCACACCAAAACACATCATAATTAAAATGCAAAAGGTTAAAGAGAATCTTAAAAACAATAAGAGAAAAGCAGGTAGTTACCTACAAAGGAGCTTCCAAAAGGATTTCAGCTGATTTCTCAACAGAAACTTTGCAGGCCAGAAGGAGTGGCAAGAAATATTCCAAGTGATGAAAAGCAAGGACCCCAAAACCAGATTACTCTACCCAGCAAAGCTATTATTTAGAATTGAAGGATAGGTAAAGAGCTCCCCAACAAGTAACAGCTAAAGGAGTTCATCACCACCCAACTAGTATTACATAATATGCTAAAAGGCCTTCTTGAAGAAAAAGAAGGAAAAAAAGATTTAAGATTAAAAATATGAATAATAAAATGGCAATAAGTACATATCTATTAACAACTGACTCCAAAAAACAAAATAAATAATCAGAAAAAAGAACAGACTCAGATACAGAGAACGTTTTGATGGTTGCCAGGTGGGAGAGGGGTTGGAGAGATGGGTGGAAAAGTGAAGGGATTAAGAAGTACAAATTGGTAGTTACAGAATAGTCATGGGGATGTAAAGTAAAGCATAGAGAATATAGTCAATAATATTGTATTAATTATATATGGTGTCAGATGAGCACTAGATTTATCAGGATGATCACTAGTTATATATGACATTATATAACATGTCTAATCACTGGGTTGTACACCTGAAACTAATATAATATTAAATGTCAACTGTAATTAAAAACATAAGAAATTATTTAAAAAAGAAAGCCTACCATGTGACTTCAGATAAAAACTGTACACTTTCAAGTCTTTCTTGGATCATCTGCTCTGGAAGACCAGTAGCCACCATGTAAAAAGAAACAACAAGCAAATAAACAAACAAAACATACCAAAAAAAAAAAATCAGCTACCCTGAGGCCATTCTGTGAAGATATCAGATGGAGAAACTGTATCCATACAGAAGAGTTGCCCAAGCAGTACTGACTGTTCTAGCTCAATGAGGCTTTCCAGGTCAGGTACCAGGTGTGCAAGTGATGTAGTCCTCCAGGTAAGCCCTTCAATGTCACCAGACACTGTCCAATGGCTAATGCATGATGAGAGGACCAATTCAGGCAGAACTGACTAGCTGAGCCAACTCAAGTGCTGAATTCTTGAACTAAATTAAGGCGATTATTGTTTTAGACTATGATTTTCAGATGTCAAACAACAATAATCAAAACAAGAACTATAAAATATTTTGAGCATTTTTCTTTAGAAAATACATAAGAGAATGAACCAGTTACAGTTTATTTGACCATTGTTATTTAGATCAGAGTTCCTCAAAGCAACACTATTGACTTTTGAGGCCAGATAATTTTTGTTGTGGGGGGTTTCCCTGTGTATTATTGCATGTTTAGCAGCACCCCTGCCCTGTTTCCATTAAATGCCAATGCCACATAATCCCACTAGCTGTAACTACCAAAAATGCCTCCAGACATTTCCAAATGTTGTCTGGGGCAAGATCACTACTGGCTGAGAATTGCTGGTATTAATAAATCTAAGGAAAGAATGGCAGGAGAAAAGAAATCCTGGAAATGAAAACAGTATATTTATAACCTAAATAGCCAAGAATTTAAAATAAGCCTCCTAATAAGAAACCATGAAGTGGAGTCACTACTGAAACAAGCATATTTTAAAATCAGATGTTCTCTTTGTGAAACCACCAAAATGTCCATGCTACCTGTACTTTTGTAGATGCATAGACCTGGGGTTCTATTAAGTTATGAGGTTATTAAGGTCTACCTTGAGGACTTATTTTATTTGTTTCTGGGACTTTTGTTTCTTTCATTTCATGCTGAAGCTGCTCTTTTGTTATTTTTTATTATTTCAATAGAAGCACTTTTATAAATTAATAGCTTTTCAAGAGATGAATTTTGTCCCTCAGATAACCTTATAATTTAGCATTTCTGGCTTTTTAAAATACTTATCAAGAAACAGTTACTGAAAAAAAACCACAATTACTAATTGAGACTAATGGGGTATTTTGTGCATTTCTGACAGCATAATCTACCTCTTCAAGTTGTGATGATAATAATTGCATGGCAACTTGCAATTCAGAAAGAAAACACTACCAGAAGTTTTAATCATGAAAAGGGAACAAAAGGGCTAGGATTTGACATGCAGAGACATTAGAATTTAATAAGAATCTTGGTTTTTCCCCCCCTGCAGTATGAATATTTTAAACTATTGACATTATATTTCTGATTTTTCATTTTTGTTATATAAGCCATTTAAAAATGGACTCTGTGTAGTTTGTTGTAATTCATTAGATTTGCTTCAAAATTTTCTTTCTGAACTAAGGTTATTGTGATAACTATAATTACTAGTTTTCTTTTCTTTTTAAAAATTGTTTAATGGTCCAGAGGGAGTTGGTTGGCCGAGAAGAGTGAATAAGTTGATATTGTTCCCTTCCTGGGGCCAGTGAATTTCCTAACAATTCTGTTTAAAATGTTGGTTGTCACAACCTGTGAGAAACCATGACAGGATTAGTGCAAATTCATCTTCACTATTGTATAGTACAACTCTATCACGAGAACAATGAAAATACCTGAGTGTAGTATATATGTCTAGGAGGTAAAAGCATTAACTCATGCTTAATGGCAAGAGGGTCCCCCTTTCTCTCAATACAAACATAATGTTTGTACTAGTCTAGGTCAGCTAAAGCTTCATAATTTTCTAGACTTAACATTCAAATATACAAGACATTATCTTTTTCTGGGTAATTGGTATGTCACTATTACAAGGCATATATTTGTCATCAATTGACAGCTACCACTTATTAGATGAATAAGACATCCATTGCACAAGTGTTCAAAAAGATTAAATCCATTTTTCTCCTTTATATAAACTATACAGAGTGCAGTGACATATAAATTGATTTGTAAATTCTTGATAGCTTCTAGATGCTTTACCGCTTTCATTTTTCAGGAAGAAAAGGAATAGTAAAACTGGATAGATCTGGCATGCCAGTAAATTTTCCCTTTATAACTGATTTTTATTTTAATGTTATTTTCTTTTTTTCAAGGGCAAGATGCTAAACGACATCATTTGTATTTTGTCACATTTGTTTTCAAAGATTAATGTACACCAATAAGAGGAATAAGAAAAATATTAGGTGTAGCCAACTGATGGAGCAAAGTTGGTAATTTAGTATCTAAAGGCAAAATTATATTGTATGTTGTTCATAAAAATGTTTTAAACTTAATTTTCATGTTTATCTAACTTAATTTGGTGAATATTGTCCTATTTACACTCTATACTTAACTCCTCTAACAGATTAATAATGGTTTATATGTGTTTTTGGCAATTAGGAGGCAGTTTACTTCATATCTTTTAGAAAACCAATAAAGCATTTTTTATAATGGCAACCAACAAAATATATTATACTGACACATTATGTTGTTACCTGCCAAAATCAATGTCTTAGATTTTAATGAATAAATTAACTTCAGGTTGGATAAGTTGAAACAAGGAAGTAATAACCCAGTACTTAGTTCTGTTCACTGTTTCTCTACCAAAAGCACATTTACTAAACCTACTTGATTTAAAATCATGTATTAAAAAACAACAACAAGAACAACAAACACACACACACACACACACACACAGCATTTTCTATTTTAACATTTAGGTGTCATTACTAGTAAACTTAAAGCATTCATATACCAGAATAATAACTTCAAACTGATGAATTAAAACATCAAATAAATATAGAAAAAATATACTATGGTTCCAAGGCAAAGGTATAAATTTATTGGATCTATGAAAAATAACACAAATTAGGAAAATAAATTAACAAGTAATAAAACATAAAAAACTAAGTGTTGAAATATGAAAGATTTGAGAATGGATCTGCACTTTTATAGTTCTACTAGAGACCTGGTGCACAAAATTCATGCTCGGGTAGGGTTCCTAGGCTTGACTGGCAATCAGGGCTGATCAGGGCCTTTTGGCTGTGGGCCGGGGCCTTCCTTCGTTCCGTGATGCCCCCCTGGTGGTCAGCACATGTCATAGCAAGCGATCAAACTCCCTGTTGGTCGAACTCCTGAGGGGACATTTTGCATATTAGGCCTTTGTATAGATCGATTTGTTGCCTAGGATAGGAAACCCCTATGCAGCTAACAAAGTACAATATTTCTACAATAAGTATTATGATGATGTTGAAAATTGCAACTGCCTGGTTTGTGACAGCTGGAATTGTTGTAAACATTATAAAAATAGCAACTCATTTTAGTGGATAGTATTACTGAACACTGGGCACTTGGCTTCCTTTCCCTAATCCACCCCACCCTGGTGACACTAATGGGAGGTAGGCCATGTCTATAAAGAAATAATTTACTTTGATGATGGTGGATAAAGGTTCTGAACCATGAGCTACCCTCATCCAAGAATGGTAGTGGTAACCCACCAAAAAAAGGTACCTTTATTTACCTATTATATTTTGCCATCTTAATGTCCAATGATAAAGAGTTTTGTTTTCACTTTGCTTAGATGAAGAAGTTGAAAGACAGGGTAGGCAGCCCTCTTAGTCTTATCCTCTCCCCTCACCCCCACTCTCACCCTCAACCTCTGATATAATAATTAACAAAGGACAAATGGGTTTTTCAGATTTAAGTCTTTCTTTTCTTTTTTTGCTTGTAAGATGGACACTTTTTCTTGTCCCTTCAGAATGTTGCCATTTTATTCAACGCATTCCCCAAGCCTCCTCCTCTCAGCTCATATCTTGTACTGGAGCAGAGGTAAAGCTGCTTAAGACCATGCCACATGGCCAGTAAGAGGCGGTGGCTTAAGAAAGTGGTTCCCCTTCAGTGGTCGGCAAACTGCGGCTGGCGAGCCACATGCGGCTGTTTGGCCCCTTGAGTGTGGCTCTTCCACAAAATACCACGTGCAGGCACGCCCGTACAGTGTGATTGAAACTTCATGGCCCATGCGCAGAAGTCGGTATTTTGTGGAAGAGCCACATTCAAGGGGCCAAACAGCCGCATGTGGCTCCTGAGTTGCAGTTTGCCGGCCACTGCATCAGCTACCAAGAGCCAGCCCCGCTGCGCCTTTCCCCTCCGCTGGGAGCACCCACCATCCCAGGCCTTGGAACTACACACTCCCATTCCACCACAACAAAGCTTTCTCAGAGCACACAACATAGCATGCTCATCCCCAGTCCCTAGAAAAACAGCACTACCAGGCCTGGCTCCTCCCGGAACGTGCCTCCCGCAACCCTGGGCCAGGTTGCCTCAGACCCCCTGGTCTCCCCTGGGCACCCGAGCGCTCTGGTTCAGAAGCAGGGGAGTCAGGCGAAGGGAGGATGAACCCAGGGCAATTTTCAAAAGCCTGGGAGAGTCCAGACTGCTGGTAAGCTGAACCTCGCCCACTCCCCACCCAAGTCCTGTAACACCAAGGCCAGGCCGGCCACTTGAAGGGGTTGTAAGTTTCTGTGCTCCCTGCAAGTTGGTGTTCCCTGCATCCGGGTAGCTGGGAACGAAAGGCAACCCCCAGCCCTCTGGCAACACTGTCCCTCCTGAGTTAGACATACACACCCTGGGATTTCTGTTTCCTGTGTGGAGAGAGGGAGAAATGGAGGATGGGAGGGGGAGACCATGAGGGAGTAGGGTATGGCGATTTGTGGAGGGAACAGGTAAGGGCCGGTTAAAGTCACCTCTCTGCCCGGACAGAGCCAGGTTTAGGGGCAGAGGGCCTGCCTGTCGCTTTGTTGTCAGCGTCCTGGTCGCTGGCACGCATGCTGCATGCAAACACCCCCCCCCGAAATCATTGCAACCCGCCAAGAGGCCCCTAACAGCCCCCTAACAGCCCCAACCCCTTGGCAGAAGGAAGAAACTTGTACACTGGCCTCCAGCGCCAGGTGCTGAAGTTTGCCGCTGAGGACCATTTTAAAAGCCAGAATAATGATGATCATTAAATAAAAGAATTAATAGTATTTTGTTTTCTTCCAAGTCTTTGGGAAAATGAAATTCAGGTTTCGACTGATCCACTAACATTTATAGTCGCCTGTGGCGAAGCGGGGTGTGTGTGGGGGCTGGAGGGGAGATTGGTGCTCAAGGTGGGGAGCATGAGGAAGGTACAGAGGCACGCTGTGGGGAGGGGGAAGTCTGGGGACCCGGGTCCCCGACGCCATTTGCGGGACTGCGGTGCCTATCCACCCGCCTTACCTGTGAATGCAGTTTCCATGGCAACAGGCTGTGGCAGGCACGGTTCAAGCCCAGTTCCTGGGGCACTGCTTCCCGGGCCCCTGTGCCCAGCCCCTGGACGTACTCCCCCTTTCAGCATTACCACCTTGTCCTCCCCTTCCTCCTGGTCCCCAAACCACTGAGACCTAGGGCTGGCCAGGGCAGCAGCTCTTCTCGGGGATTGGGCGGTGTGGCCATGGCTGGCAGTCCCCATGCGTGGTGATGGTGGCTGGGAGGATGGAGGGGCAGTGGCTGAACCGACCAGCGTTCCCTGCTGATGCCCCCGCTGGGACTCAGGGCTTAGGAGGCTGCATTGTACACGCCACTGCCCCTGCAACTCCAGCTGAGCTGCTGCCAACCATGCTCCCTGCTTCAGCTCCTCCTCCTTTTGGGGCCCATGGGGGTCAGGCCGGTGGGGGTGGGGGTGGCTATGGGGACCTGCATCAGGCTGGTTGGCTGCCGCAGTGCGCATCATAGCCACCAGTTATTCTGGTCGTTCCACCATAAAGGTTGTTGGGCTTTTATATATATAAGATGATAGTTCATTTACTTCTCCAAAGACTTTATGTTTACACATAGCCCAAAAAGAAACAAGATCAGCTCTTTAAAAGTTTTTGGTTAACTTCTCTGAGCCAATTAAAACTTTATTTGTTATTAATGTTATTATACTCTTTTAAGAAGAAGTGTTTAGATATTTTAATACCTTTTTCATATTTTTACATATATAGTTTCACTAATACAATGAGATAAATTTTCATGTGATTTATGGTGAAATTCTTACAACTTCACATTAATTCTTCAAATATGTCAAATGATACTAAACAATTTTTTTTAAAATATATTATTATTGATTTCAGAGAGGAAGGGGGAGAGAGAGAGAGAGAGAAACAACAATGATGAGAGAGAATTATTGATCTGCTGCCTCTTGCAGGCCCCACACTGGGGATCGAGCCCGCAACCTGGGCATGTGCCCTGACCAGGAATTGAAACAGGTTCATAGGTTGATGCTCAACCACTAAGCCAAGCTAGCCAGACAACTATCATAATACTAATGCTTTTTAAATTCATTTTTGCTTGCAGCTATATTAATCTTATTCATATCATATCTGTATTATTTTAACAGATTATCAAATTATGTATTTCTCTCCTTTCTTCCTTCTTCCTTCCTTCCCTCCTACCTTCTTTCCTTCCTTCCTTCTTTTCTTTTTTTCTTCCATCCATACTTCTGGTCCCATTTCCTTACTTTTTCCTTTCCAATTATTTACTAAGGATTTAACGTATGTCAAATATAGAAGTAGACACTGCCAACATAACACCAAGAACTTGGAACAGTGGTTCCCAAAACATAACCCTTCCCAACAGAAGCAGAAAAGTCAGGATAAACAAGAACAATTAAATACTAACCCAGGCTATGGCAAGTAAATAATCACAAAGGGGCAAGCCAAGATTTTGTGTTTTCTTTCTGTCTTACTTTATTCCCTAACTTTTCCATAACTAGAATAGATGATGTTGTTTCTTTCAATGGATAGCTATCAGGTTTATTTTTCAAATAGAAATTTAGTTAGATTACCCAATATTTGAAATTTATCCAATGCTTATGATGACCTACATAATACAGTGTGTACTCACTGTGTGTATTTTCCATAGTTTGCTTCTACTATAACTGTCCAAGGTTATTTTGTATGCCAAAAATATTTTTATTTCTTTTTGGTTTATATTATATTTTCACCTGCTATTATAGATCACAGTTCATCACAATCCTTTTAGAAAAGTAGTGCTCACCTGGTTGGAGTGGCTCAGTGGTTGAATATTGACCTATGAACCAGGAGGTCATGGTTCCATTCCTGGTCTGGGGACATGCCCTGGGCTTCAGGCTGGATCCCCAGTAGGGGGCATGCAGGAGGCAGACAAGCAATAATTCTCTCTCATCATTGATGTTTCTATCTCTTTCCCTCTCCCTTCCTCTCTGAAATCAATAAAAATATTTTAAAAGTAGTACTCAATACCTTAATAAATGATAAAATGAAGGAGTAAACATGATTATTAATTGAATGATTGACTGGCTGAATGAGTATCGTAAGACACATTTTTCCTGGTGTTGTTTTTGACTACAATGTCTTTTCTCCTCTTTCTTTATCCATATATATCTCTCAGGTGTTAGTTTCCTGCTATTTCATCCTCTTTTTATCAGTTTATTTGGTATCATTATCCTTATAAGTTTTTGTTATGTTAAACATTCTGTTAAGAAATTTTGATACATCTCATGACAGTGTTTTCTTGTATCATTTCTGTGCCCTCCTAAATCACTAATATATAGAGAAAAGTTATAAAAATGTGCAGTTTTTTTAAAATCCTCACCTGAGGATATGTTTTTATTGATTTTTTAGAGAGAGAGGAAGGGAGAAAAAGCGAAAGAAACATCAATGTAAGAGAGAAATATCAATCAGTTGCCTCCTGTATGCACCTCAATTGTGATCAAATCCATAACTTAGGTATGTGCCTTACCCAGGAATCAAACCCACAACCGTTTGATATATAGGGAGATGCTCCAACCAACTGAGCCACCAGCAAATTTCAAAGAAGAAGGGAGAGGGAGAGAGAGATAGAAACATCAATGATGAGAGAGAATCATTGATAGGCTGCCTCCTGCATGCCCCACACTGGGGATCAAGCCCACAATTCTGGCATGTGCCCTTGATGGGAATCGAACCTGGGACCCTTCAGTCTGCAGACTGAGACTCTATCCACTGAGCCAAACCAGGCAGGGAACAATGTGTAATTTTTAAGTAGGATTTACATAATGAATTTAGAGATATTTCAGTATTAAAAATGATGTTCATTTATTTCAATATACTGATTGATTAAATAATAAAAATGATATAATCACTTCAGTAATGTCAAAAGTATTTGATAAAATTCAACACACATTTTTCAAACAAAATCAGTGTACTAAATTAGTTGGAGAAATGTATTTCCTACCTTGTAAGGAGACTCTAACAAAAATAAATATTACACTTGTTGTGAATATATAGTTAGTGTTTTGTATATGTAAAAAAAGTAAACTAAATTTATATGTACAGGCTAAAATATGTTCATGATATATTATGTGAAAAAAGAAAGTTAAATACTGTAATATGTGTATGTTTGCATATAATCTTTTGCTTTTCACAATTATTTATTTCATATCCTCATATACCTTTGGTCAATATTTTCATAAAACAATTTTTTACTAAAGCAGAGAGTCCTCCAAAAGTCATATATACACACTCAGCACATGTCACACATCTCTATAATGGAGGTATAAGCCCTTACAATCCCATAAATATTAAAAGATTTAATAGATGTTACTCCTTATAAGCCTTTGGTCATAGCAAATGCATTTATTATGATGTGATAATCCAAGAGGATGAATTAAAAATTTTAGAGAAGAATGATACATCCTCAGATGTATTAGGTAGGGTCAACCTAATACTTGTTGGATGAAATGTTGGACAGCTGTTTGAACATATTGTCATTTGGGATGGGAGAAAAGAACCAATTCATCAAAATCAACAATACTCACAGAGGGGGTTGTAAGTCTCTTAGCTACCTTTATATCAAATCTAGTAAAAAAGAACCCATCATTTAGAACATCTGTTGTACATAAGAAGACATTAGTTAATGACAACACTGTTATGTTCAACAAAAACCAAACTACTGAATGTAATACCATACCTGGCATTGTGTGTGTATGTATGTGTGTGTATATTTGTGTGTGTTTTTAATATATTAGAGTGGAACAATTTTACAGTAATTAAATAAAAATTTGGTCTGTGGAGATTCTTAGAATATTTAGGAAGTACAGATGGACTAAACTGTTATACTGCTAACCTTTTAATAAAATCTCCTTCCATGAAACAATTTTATCAATACTCACTATTATCCTTATGGTGGGAGGAGCCTTTTCATGTTCTGACTTAATGGTTGCAGATAAATAGGGATTGGGTTGTAAAAAATACAGAATTTGTTAGGGAAGGTAATCAAAACAGGAAAATTTTGTCTATAGTTGGCAGCTATATTTCTTTTCAAACATTTAATATAGGCCAGATATTTTATAAATTGCTTATATCCTTTTTCTTTTTAAGGATAGTTTATTTTTAAATTATAATTTACTCTCATTATTATTTTGTATTGTTTTCAGGTATAAATCACATACTTTACAAAGTGTCCAATATTTCCAATACCCACCTGGCACCTTACATAGTTATCGCAGTTTTATTGACTGCGTTCCCTATGCTGCACTTTAAATTCATGTGACTAACTTGTAGCTACAATTTGTACTTCTTAATCCTTCACCTCTTTCACGCAGTCTTCCAACACCCCCTCCCTTCTGGCAACCACCAGTCTACTCTTTGTTTCTGTGTGTCTGTTTCAACTTTGTTCATTTGTTCATTTATTTTGTTCTTTAGATTCATATATTAGTGTAATTATCTGGTATTTGGCTTTCTCTGACTGACCTATTTTACTTATCATAGCTTCCTCATTTATCCTGTGATAATAATATAGTGTAGAACAGTGGTTCTCAACCTTCCTAATGCCATGACCCTTTAATACAGTTCCTCATGTTGTGGTGACCCCCAACCATAAAATTATTTTTGTTGCTACTTTATAACTGTAATTTTGCTACTGTTATGAATCGTAATGTAAATATCTGATATGCAGGATGTATTTTCATTGTTACAAATTGAACATAATTAAAGCATAGTGATTATTCACAAAAACAATATGTAATTATATATGTGTTTTCCGATGGTCTTGGGCGACCCCTGTGAAAGGGTTGTTTGACCCCCAAAGGGGTCGTGACCCACAGGTTGAGAGCCGCTGGTGTAGAACATTGCCTTTACTGTTTAATGAGTTTTTGCTTTGAGTTATATATATTTTGAATATATTTATTTTTTATGGTCAAGTATGGATTGTTTTCTTCATGGATCAAGAACTGGGTAAGATCTTAATTTTGAAAAACAGTTTCCCCCTATTCAACTTTTTAAAATTTTTTTCTTGAGTTAGAATATTATATTTTATAGAGATAGGGTAAAAAGGAGTGTATTTTATATTTATACATTTCAAAAATATTTAAACTTTTCAATATATAATATATTTTTAGGTTATCTCTTAGTTCTTAAAATTTTTTTTTACTACAATCTTAATTCTGATTTTTTTTTCTCTTTTTATAAATGGATGAGAAAGGCACTGTCACAAATTTGGTACCTAAAGGACTTTATTTTATAAACAAACTAGAGGCCCTATGCACGAAATTCGTGCAAGAGTAGGCCCAACTCTTCGGCCCTCGCAGCCCTGGCTGCGTCCAGACGGTGGTTCTGCTGTTCGGCTGTTCGGTAGATTTGCATATTACGCTTTTATTATTATAGATTTTTATATAATATGAGAAACTATCTAGCATTTGACAATACATCACAATATAAAACTTATCCATTTAAAACCACAGAATCAGTTCTAAGGGCAGTGAAGTCAAACAATGTTCCAGACTTAGAAAGATCCCAATATTGATTTATGGCTCTACTGTTTATGTCTTGAAATTGTTAATAATTTTTGAAAGGGACCCCACATTTTTATTTTGCACTGGTCCATTGAAATTATGTATCTGTCCCTGACACAGAGTAATACAATTATGAAAAAATATCAAACTATGTTTGCATAAATGGATATATTATTTCTATATCAAATTAATATAGAAATAATTTACACAAACTGGTTTTCTCCTTTGGATTCTCTTTCAGTATAATGACACCTCTATTAATTATCCCAATATGTAGTAACACAAAAATATGTAGTTTTTCCTTATATTACACTTTGAAAAAAAATCCCTCTGCAACTATCCTTGTCTCATAGCTAGATCATAAGAATAAAAATGAATGGATTCAGTGATTCTTGCCTCTCTCCATTTACATTTATCCTATTATACTAATATTCCTTTTAATGAAATAAAAACATCATATATTGGGAAGGAATTCTTGAAATTGTGTGACATAATATCATCTCTCCTATAGTACCTCACAGAAGTGAAACAACTGGTCCAACATCACTGTGTGGTAATGATAGAGGTCAGTCTGGTGCCAAACACTTCTTATATTCATTAATTACTTTTCTCCCTTACTACATGTGTCTCTCTTATAGTTCCCCAATTTTTTAAAGTAACTTTCTATTTTTTAAATATCAATCTTAAATTTTTCCAAGAGCTTCTCAGATTTGGTGCACAACACCTATGAAGGTTTATCCTATTTTATACCCTAGTCTGATCATTACACATTTTATTCAGATGTATCTACTTAACTTACCGATGGGTCCTAAATATTCTACATTTTTGTCTTTAATATTTGTTCTCTTAGTTGGAATTACTTTGCCCTCTCAAATTGATCCTAAACCTTACCCATAGTTCCCATAGGTTTCCAGTTCTCTTATGAATGCTCCCTTCTCACTCTCCTATGAGGTATGGCAGTTCTTAATAAGGTATCTATCATATAAAGTTTAGCACTTAATTATGTACTGTCATTTGACTAACCCAGATTCTTAGTGTCAAATCAAATGAAACAATCACTTCTGGCTAGTTTATATATATAAAGAGAGAGAGAGAGAGAGAGAGAGAGAGAGAGAGAGAGAGAGAGGGAGATTAGGTAATTTGCAGAATCTTAGAAGACTGAAACATCAGTGTTTAAGGTCTATGCTGGCAGTACAATACTTCAAAAACACTGAGATGGAATTGGAAAAGGCAACACTTTTCTATCTGAGCCCCCAACGAATCCCAGAATTAATCTGAACTCAGAATATATTGTGTTTGAATCTGATTGGTAGGTCTGGAAGACATACCTGTACCTTTCTGTTTTATATAAATTTATTTATAATTTAATAAGGTAGGCAATAATCACAGAAAGTTATCTAAAACATGAAACTGCTTAGTGTGAATGAAGAAACACAAAATATGAATACATACTCAGTCCAGTGATATTGTTTTTATAACATGCATGTTTGTTTTGTTATTTCTAAAAGCATTTTAGTTGTAGAAATAATGAATTATGTGCCATGCTTCTTCATACAGACCTGGAGTCCTAATTACCTAGATTAAAATAGTGGTTCCATTAGTATGAGTTTGGGCAAGAAAATTAATTTTACTCTCACTAGTCAAGTTAACTCATCAACAAATATTTGATAATAAAACTCCATCTCATAGAATTATTGTTAGAACTAAAGGAAATAGCTTAAGTGCCCAGTACAAA
The DNA here is from genome assembly GCF_000147115.1 of Myotis lucifugus. Classification (NCBI taxonomy): domain Eukaryota; kingdom Metazoa; phylum Chordata; class Mammalia; order Chiroptera; family Vespertilionidae; genus Myotis; species Myotis lucifugus. The sequence goes on along the minus strand of NW_005871057.1, from coordinate 9,598,951 downwards.
TATAGTAAGTTATTTTCAATATATGTGAACTTTGGTGACCCAAGTTGATATATAACTTATATATCAATTTTGGGTGAAAATCTAATCTGAAATAGTGTAAATAGACGAAAAAATATTTTTTTCTTCTTCAAAGACATGGCAATAATATAGCACTCTCTTGATGCACTGCATACAATCTAAGTTCTTATAATGCTGCATCGTATTGATTTTTTTTTACTATAAGATCCATCATAATTGAAAAGTATCCTATTTAATTTGTGGTAGTGTTGCCTGAAGTATATTATTTAGAATTATGTATTAAATGAATTGAAATAAGTCCCTTGGATTTATTTATCTCCCTCATTTCAATTAAACTGCCCTTTTGTATGGTAATGAGAAGATATAGAATCCCTACTTAATGATGAAGAATGATTAGAATTTTAACATTTCTTTTGGAATATAAATTAATCCTCTAGTTAGAAAAATGGAGAAGAATGTGCCTGTTGCTCTAAAGCACTTAGCGGAGAATGCTATCTTGCCCATTAACTATGAGCTTACTGCCTCTTTTTCCTTGCATGTTTTCTAATCAAGGGCATCCTTTCTCCCCCGAGGCACGTGGGAGTTTAGCAATTACTTGCAGCTCTAACACTAAGCAATTCTTCTGGGACTGCAATCTGTTAGAGTTCAATTTTCTCAACCACAGACAAAATGATGAGAATGAATTCATTCCTTCAGAATGAAACCAAGTGAATAAACTAAATGTGATTGAAATGAACTTAGGTGGCACTCATACATAAATCAACAGACTGCCCGGCACGTATCCCGACTCTACATACTGATGGCACGTGTTTCATATTCCAGCAACTTTTAAAAGTTTTTACTGTTCTTTCTATTTTTTAATCTTCTAAAGACTCTTTATAAAAGTCCCATTAAAATTTAATATACATGTTAAATTATATGTATAGATATTGCCATATCATCCTGCAAAGAATTTGTATTACTTTATATGCTCTTCAACAGTATAAGAGTGACACTGTGACCACACAATTTTGCCAAAGTTTGGTGGTAACAAATGCTGTTAGAAGAAAAAACAAAACAAAACAAAACCTGAAACAGTTTACAGTTATAGCAGGACTAGTGGCCCAATGCACAGATTTATGCACATTGAAAGGAAATTAATTAGAAGAAAGATTTGTGGGGTAATTATGTAACTGCAAAAAATTACATGTCAAAATAGTATACTAGTATATAATATAGTATTATAAAATTAAAACACCCATGTGATTGGCGCCAGTGAGAGCTTTATATGTATCGCGCATCCACGAGTCAACATTTATTTTTAAATTGCCAGTGCGCATCATATGTACCAGCTGGTCGGACGGTCAGATGGTTGGACGGACAGTCGGTCACTTAGCCTTTTATATATATAGATAAGTGAAGTTAAATAATTTTCACATTTTATGGTTATATTTGTGAATTGTTTGGGAATCTACTCATTCCTGTTTTACATTTTTCAAATGAATTGTTTTCCCTTTTTATTTGTAAAAGCTCATCCTCATTTAAAGAATTAAATTAATTAATTAATTTAAAGAATTAAATTTCTTTCGCCACATATGTTGCAGATTTTCCCCCTAGATTATCTATGGCACAGACATATAATTTGTAGGAAATTATCCAAGAAATATATTGGAAATATTAATAAAGTTATATTTATTGGCAAAAACTAAGGCTAGAATTTACATAAATATGATGAGTAGAGGATCTATGATATAAATTATGATACATCCCTGCAATACTGAAAAGTGATTTTATATGACAAGTAGAATTTAGGGACAAGACTGAGAGCTTTATATCTTACTATACAACCATTAGTATTAGTTTATTACCATGAACTTTCATTATATTTATCATCATAATCTTTGTAGTTGCCATTGTCATCATAATTATTCAAGTACAGAATTATTATTTTTGGCTTCCAGTTACTCATTTATATTAGAATATACTATATCCTGTGAATTTCCTTTTCCTTAGATTTTTGTTTTGTTTGGTTGGTTTTACAAAGGAGAATATCTGCAATAGCAAGTACTATTGAAAGGTAAGGATGAGTGGGATACACTTTGGATGGTGATGTCTACTTTGTATAGCTCTTGGAGGATAAAGACTCATTTTGATTTTTCTATATGTGACTTTGTCTCTCACTATGAGAGGAAGGAAATCTAATTTCTACTCCCAAGGTTCCCAATCATACTGGAGAAGTTTGGACTTTAGATTACCCATTTTCTCCAGCTATCCATGGCTTTTTCATTTTAATAACATTATATAGTCAAGATTGTAGAAACACTCAGCACATATGAATTGGAAAATGCCAAGATCACAAAGGTAAATTGCACCAAGAGTTCATGATGAATAAAATAAACTGATGAACAAAATAGATCCAGAGACATAGAAGCATGGAACAGACAGATGAATCTCAGAGGGAAGGTGAGGATTGGGGAGTGGGTGGGTGGAGATTAACATGGAATTTATCTGCATATATGCATAACCCATGGACATGGATAATAGGATGATGAAGGCCTAAGAGTGGCTGTAAGAGGTTAACGGGGAAAAGGAGGACTCATGTAATACTTTCAACAATAAAGATTTCTAAAAAAGAGGAGATGGTCATACAAATGGCACTGCGATGAATATAGTCCTTGTGCTGAAGCTTTTGTATCCACTGCCTCCAGGACGGTGTTTTTTAAAGTACTTTGCTTAAAACTTATTTATAAAAAAGTACCTGAGAGGATGGTTCTGGATTTTACTTAAGCATTCTATATCTAGTATTTTGTTTAACTAGTTTCATTATTTTGATTAACAACATTTTTGGTGCACACAAATACACTTAAGAGTTCACATTCTACTAGAATTGGAACATTACAATCACTCTGAAAAATAATCCTAACCTTGCATGCTTTGATTGTTTCATGTGCTGATATTAAAAATAGATTTGAAAGAATTATCTCATTTGATTGATCACCAATCAATGGAAAAATTATCAAACCATTTAAACACTGGCAATGTATAATTTCTGCAGGTGTTACAAAAGTAAAATCCATTTCCCGTTTTCTAATAACTCATTCTAAATAGCTCTAATTACCTCATGTCTAAAAACGCATACTCATTTGAAAATTCTAAAGAAAAGTTGTGTTAAGGCATCTATAGTCCTAATGGCCTTCATGATGGTAGCCTTCCATGTTGTTCATGTTCAAAATCTACTTTAAACATATACGAAAAGCCATTTATAACAAATACAATAGGAGTAGAAAAAAATTCCTAGCTTGCAAAAAGTAATTCAGGTAGAGCTGGTACCTAAGATTATGGAAACGTAGATTAGAATATCTGATTTAACATTCACTAAACAAGAGGTGAAAAGTTGGCATATTTTGGGGTGCCACATTCTCTCCTTCAGTGGTGCACTAATCCCATTCATAGAGACTGTTAATGAGGCTGCAGTCTGTATAAATAGGATTAGTGCACTTATAAAAGAGACCTCAGAGAGCTCTCTTCCCTGTATAAACAAGGAAGCAGGTTCTTATCAGATGCCAAATCTACCAGAGCCTTGATCTTGGACTTGCAGCCTTGAGAAGTGTGAGAAATAAATGTCTGCTGTTTATAAACAACCAAGTCTGTGGCAATTTGTTATGGAAGCTCAAACTGAGTAATACATCCACTCATTATCTGAGGTTTATATTATGATTTAAGCAAATACACTTTCTTGAACTGCATTGAAAACATTTCAAAAGCTCTCTAAAATACAGAGGTGGGCAAAAGTAGGTTAATAATAATTAATATAATAATTAATACATAAATAATAACAAAAGAATAAACATAGTGTTTTGCATACTCACAACTGTAAACCAACTTTTGCCCACCCCTATATAAGGGCTGGAGTCTGAGCAAGTATCAGACAAACGTTTTGTCCTATTGTGATGATATTCAGCAGTGTGTGCCTTCATCCTTTCTCTTATTTCTACTTGAGATTATGGATGTCTATTAAGAATTTTGACATTAGAAAGATATCATTGTTGTAAGTTATCTCTGTATCCTCAGATATTTATCATTAAAATATTTATATTCAAGGTAGTCTACTAGGAATGGGAAATACAAAGAAAAGTAAGAAACAAGCATTCTGTCACTGAATTCATTTTACCGTATATTTTAGCTTCTTTCTTAAACCAGCTACCTCTTTAGTGTAAACCGCCACCAAGACATTTTTAAGGTTCAATGAAATATTGTATTTCAAATAAAAATCATATTTCATACAATTTAATAAATGCTTGTTCCTATTGCTTGCCAGTTTTTATACCTACTAAAATTTAAAATTAATAATTAAACCCACCTATATTATTTGCTCATATCATAAAGGTTTTTGGTGAATCATTAGAACTACATTTGCAACTCTTAATATTTTTCTTTTTAAGAACATAAGCATAAACCTACATTCTGACTTAACTTGTAAAGTCTAAAATCTGTTTAAAATAAACTAAGATTATTTTGGGATGCTTTCATGGACATTTGTTCACGCTCCCCTTATATACATGTTGATTTCCTCAAAAGAACAAGAGGTATAATAACAGCATTAGTAGGGATTGTCTAAATTTTAAATTATCTTTCTTTAGTAAATTCCTACTTTCTAGGTTCTAGAACTAACTAAGTTGTAAAAACTCAGAAACTTGTTTTTTTCACTCCACTCTAAGAGGGAACCATTCTTTCATGTTGAGCTTATATTAGTCTCATGATTTTTTAGATATCAAAGTTTAATATATTAATCTATAATAAAAAATTATATTTCTTAAATTTACCAGAATATTCCTGTGTTCTCAGCATTTATTAGGTGGATGAGAAACCTCATGATAATTGTTGATTTCTTTCTTCTACTAGGCTACAGATTTCATTAGAGGGTTGATCATTTACTATTCATTTTAATCCTAGCAACTAGCATAGTACTCAATAAGCGTATACGTGTTTGATAAGTGAGTGAGTGAACTTAAATGGTATTATTTTAAACCATTACTCATATTTAAAAGAAAATCTAGCTAATTAAATTGTCAGCGTACAAAATATGTACGATTTCCATGTAAACATACTGTGCAGAAAAGAAAATATCATATTCCACCAAGACTGAAAATGTCATAGCCTGTGAAGTAACTGTCATTAATAATCTGCCTCTATTAAACCAAGCTCTATAATCTGCACCTTTTCTGATATATAGTGTATATATTTTTAATCACATCAGTGGTGATTTAGTTAGTCTTGACATGACTATTATATATAGAAGTTATTACTGCTAAATTCACAATGAAATATAATTTCTAAAAGATATGATGATGGAATATTGCATGGATAATAATTCATACAGTATTTGTACATAGAGAAAAACATATGTATTGCATAACTTTCTAATAATGTATATTTCCTTCTTAATAAGAAATAGGTATTTTCTCATCCTTTTATTTAAATAAGTATGCTGAGAAGGTTTTGAAATAAATTACCGACACCTTGGAAACAGAATGTACAAATACTCCCATGAGCATGACATATCACACACCAGAAAAAACAATGCTTGCAGATGCATAACAAATAAAGTTGCTCTCTTTTCCTGTTTCTTCCTGAAGTCTTTGATTCAAACAGCTCTCAATTTACAGCCATAGAAAAGAAGAAATGAAAAGAAACACAATATAGAATCTTCAAATTCATAAATTACACAGAATGGCTTCCCAACACATGCAGCAATATCAATCTCACTGTAGTTCCAGTGCATGGTTATTAACTTCCCTTCAGCACACCCTTGCAATAAATGCAATTTTATTTTTTCTACTCCAGGATAATTAGATAAGCTAATTGGTATTTTGTCTCTAAGTCATTGTTTATGTAGAGGATAGATTATTTGAAAAACTTTCCTTTTTAATATGCAGTGTTGTCTGGGAAACTATGTAACCATATGGCTAGGAATTGCACTTTATGTAACTTTATACTGCACTGAACACAAAGCAATTAGTCCTGAAGCTTAGCCAGATAGGAGGCAGTAAAACATTAAGAAGCCCATCAGAACTGGGCTTCCTCCCTGAACCCAACAACTGAACAGATGTGGGAAAGTTTCTTAACCTCTCTTAGCCCCATTCTCCACATTTGTAAAGTGAGGATACTTAAATTATAATGATCATATTGAATGATAACCTGTGAAAGCACTTTGCAAAACGCAATGCATTATAAAATTTCCATTTAATAGTTTTAAATAACTATAATTCAGCCACCTAGGTGCTATTAAAAGTAAGTCATGCATCGCTTAACAACAGGAAGCTCTGAGAAATGTGTTGGGCAATTTTGTCTGTGTGAATATCACAGAGTGCACTGACACAAATCTGGATGGTATAGCTCGCTACACTCCCAGTCTATGTGGTACAGCCTATTGCCCGGCTATAAATCTGCATTGCATGTCGCTGTATTGAATATTGTAGGCAATTGTAACACTATAGTAAGTCTTTGTGTATTTAGACATATATAAGCAGAAAAGGTACAATAAAAATACAATAAAGAAATTCAAAAATGGTGCAGCTGTATAGGGTATTTAGCATGAATGGAGCTTGCAGGACTGGAAGTTGCTCTGGGTGAGTTAGTGAGGGGCAAGTGAATGTAAAAACCTAAGACATGACTGTATACAACCATAGACTTTATACACACTGTAAATGGAGGGTATATTAAAGTTATGAAAAAATTCTTCTGTTTTTCAATAATAAATTAACCTTAGCTTACTGTAAATTTCTTCTTTATAAACATTATTCTTTTGTAAACTTTCCAACTCAGGTAATAACAGCTTAAAACACAAACACATTGTATAGTTGTACAAAAAATATTTTTTCTTTGTATTTTATTAGCATTTTTCTATTTTCAAAATATTTATGTTTTTAACTTTAAAAATTTTGATAAGACGTAAGACACATTCACCTAGGACCTAGGCCTACACAGGGTTAGGATCATCATTATCAGTGTCTCCCACCTCCACATCTTGTCCCATTTGCAGTGGTTCCCAACCTTCCTAATGCTGCGACCCTTTAATACAGTTCTTCATGTTGTGGTGACCCTCAACCATAAAATTATTTTCGTTGCTACTTCATAACTGTAATTTTGCTACTGTTATGAATCGTAATGTAAATACAGTGGGGCCTTGACTTACGAGTGTCCCGACTAACGAGTTTTTCGAGATAGGAGCCGTCTCTCAGCCGATTTTTTGCTTTGAGTTGCAAGCTAAAATTCGGGTTACGAGCCAGCTTCAGATACCCCACCGCTAGTTGGTGCAGCGAACGTCACAGTGAACGCCACAACATCAGCCCAGCATCACGTGTCTCACTCGTTCACTTTAAGATTTGACATATGAGTATTTTGAGTTACGAGCTCCGTCACGGAACGAATTAAACTCTTAAGTCAAGGCCCCACTGTATCTGATATGCAGGATGTATTTTCATTGTTCGCGATCCACAGGCTGAGGACCGCTGGCTAAAGGGACAATAACATGCATGGAGCTTTCATCTCCTACAATAACAACACCTTCTTCTGGAACACTTCTTGAAGGACCTACCTGCAGCTCTTCTGAGGATATGCCAGTCTTTTTTTTTTTTAGCTCATTCACCAGAATCAGATAATGTTAAATTAATCATAGGTAGTCTCTTCAATGTGTGCCCTCCCATTGGTGCAGGAGGTGTCACTCTTTTCTGAAATATGTTCATGGTGGTTTGCTAGGTTTGCTTCTTTTTTCACCAAAAAGTTGCTGGTAAACAGATAATGAGCAGTAAATAATCCTTTCTATTAATGAAAGCCTTCAGTGTTGGGGGTCAATGTTTTTAAACATTTTGAGGAGCTTGTTAATGTCTACAGAAACTTCTGCTAAACCCTTCATTGTGAGCTTCTGGACACCTTTTTCTTGTCTTATATTTTCTTCTCTTGCCTCTTCTTCAGCTAATCATTTATTTTCTAAAGCATTAAAGAAGACTTATTGAAAGATAACATGGATAAATGAATACTTGCATAGGTATTGTATCTATCCAGTTTAGCATTTTTACTTTTGACTAACTTATGCATCAGCTATTTAATCATAAGAAAATTAAATTTAGGTGAAACCCGTTCACTTTTTTGTACCCTGCTCACTCTGCAGATGCCCTTTGAGCCCTGGCGCTGCCCCAGGTGTTGCTGGCCAGCAGGGGAGGAACCGCAGGAGGTTGGCTCCAGGGCATGCCCTGTCCCGCCCCCCTGGCCAGCTTCTAATTAATTTCCTTTCAATGTGCATGAATCCGTGCACCAAACCTCTAGTAGTATATATTTTAGAAGATTAAGAGTACTTCAATAATGTTTATTCTTTAATTATTTTGAATACTGAGAAAAATTTATGAAATTTTCAACATTCCTTTATAACTTTTCTATAAACAAAATATATTCATACCTGTAGTAAGTTGTGTACATCCAAAGGCTTATATTAACAATTATTTTTTTAAAACTGTTATTCCAAAGGGCATTAAATTAGTAGTATTTGACTTCACTTCTGATTCCTTTACTAAACAGAAAAGTAAACCTAACAAGTATGTTGTTGAGCAGCCACTGTGCACAAAGTTTATAGCTATTTATTGGGATTTTATAAAAAAAAGAAATATGCACTTAGTACTAACTTCCAACTTGGAAATTTGTAGTCCAGTGGGCAGTAGGATATTTGTGGTGTTAGAACAGTAGGCATAATTAGAATTTCTACAGCTAGAAATAGCTGAGTTATTAACATGAAAGATTGATAGAAGGAGTTAATTATTTAACTTAATTCAGGGAGGTCATTATGAGTGACCACATAGTTTCTCCAATAATAAATTAAGTAATTAATGTTGGTTAAAAAACCTGTTACTAGGTACAAGTAGAATTTTTTTTTAAAGAAAAAAATATATTCTCACATGCTGTTTATTCCTCAACTCTGTAATCTGGATGCTAACTCTACCATGTGTCTGTGAACAGTCTCTTCATTATTCTAGACATTCGACATTTCTGATTATACACAATCTGAAAAGATTTCATATTGGTTTTTCTCGTACCTTTCTAGCTATTTTGTCTTCATATTATTATAGGTGCCTATCCCTCCACCTGCCTATTAAATTCATATTCATGAGAGTTATTTTCTTTCATCTCAATCTCTAAATTCACTTTAGGGAACTGTAGATTCAGATACGCTATAGACTTGTTACTTCATGTTTACATGTTCTGTCTTGTTCTCTCTCGGGTCCAAGTCCTTTACTTTTACATATAACATATGTTCGGTTGACTGTCTCATGATCAACATTGACAAGTCAAAATAGAAGTCACCTTTTTTATTCTTCTAATTTATGCCTCAGCAGTTATAAATGGCAAGCCTATCTACATAGATTCTCTAAAAGATAACTGATTATTGACTATTCTTTATTATGACTTCTAACCTATCAATCTCTAATCAGGATATGTCACTGTTGCTTTCTTAAAATTTATAAATGGCACAATATTGCTAAAGGGTAATCATCTTGCCCTAACCGGTTTGGCTCAGTGGATAGAGTGTCAGCCTGGGGACTGAAGGGTCCCAGGTTCGATTCTGGTCAAGGGCCTGTACCTTGGTTGCGGGCACATCCCCAGTAGGGGGTGTGCAGGAGGCAGCTGATCGATGTTTCTCTTTCATCAATGTTTCTAACTCTCTATCCCTCTCCCTTCCTCTCTGTAAAAAATCAATAAAATATATTTTTTAAAAAATAAAAAATAAATCTTGGCCCTCTAGGCTTTCCTAGATTTTTTTTTCTATTGGACTGCCTGCGTTAAATCCCTCCAAGTCGTCTAGTGACTCCTGATGGGGTGTGGCTTTCCTCTGACCCTTTTCCTTTTCACCTACATAAACTTTTCAATATCAAACCATCTTCACTTCCTCTAGGAATCCTTATCTAACTTCCTCTACCAGGTTGGTTTAATTGCACTCAATCTACGTTGTCATAGGAATCTACAATATCTCTATTACATTCATTACAACCGTCAGTTCAATTGTTAGTTTTTCATATTATCCTTTGAACTCCATTGGAATAGAGGTTTTTTTGTGTGTGTTTTTTTTTCATCTCTGTGAATATCAAATACATAGCAATAGAAATAACACATTACAGAAGGAAGGAATAACCTGTTGCAATATTAATGATATAAAATTATACATATGAGGTCACTATATATACAATTGCTATATTTATTATTTAGGTTGTTGCAACCTAACCTAAGAATTTAGCTAAAGAAACAGAGAAGGGAATTGAGAAAAATTAGAGAGAAAATAGTAAGTAGGTTTGATGATAGTAGGAAGCCTTTGCATAACTATTGAGACCTGTGCACCAGCTTCAAATGATGAAGTGCAGACTATATACATTTGAAGGGTGTAGGGTATAGTCATTTATAAACTAATACTTTTAATTGTGAAAATAATATATTTCAGATTTAAAGATGCTTTAGTGATCACCTAATACTATCTTGAACAAATCTTGCTGAAAAACAAAACAAAACACTTTGGGATCATTTTAAAAACACCACAGTGAAGCTCAATAACTATACCAAAATCCCCGGGAGTGGAACCTAGGCACCAATTTTGTTTAAAAAAAAGTTTCCGAGGGATTCAAATATGCAGTGAGGATTGAGAATCACTGGTCTTGTATAGCAAACTCATTTTACAGTTGAGAAAACTGAGAACTTTACATATAATCTTTAAAAGCCTTGGTCATCTGGTTCCCTGACCCAGACTCATTGAGAGGAATCCGAGCATAAGGCTGTTAGATACAGGCAGGATGATGGCAGATGATGACTGCTGACAGCTTGACAGGCCAGTCAATACCGCAGGGCTTGGTAATGGATGCTCAGGATGGAGGCTGTGGAATATCAAAATAAGAGTCAATTCCCCGCAGTGGCCTCTTTTTAAGAAGACAGGAAGAGTTATTAGTCCTACAGAAGATTTCTATCAAAAAGTGATTAAGATAAACATATCCTTGGGACCCAAAAGGCAATTTTCACTTGTGGAAAGTTCAATAGGTGAATTCTCCAATGGTGCCAGACAAAATGGCATCATCAGATTATGATGTAGTGTAATTTAGTACAGGCCATCTTTTGTGTCGTGGGAATAGACTTGAACTAGAATTTAAAACCTGCATTCAAATTCTAACTCTTCTTGTACTTTTAGCACAATCTTAAAGACATGACATACACTTTCTTTAAGGTGTTTTAAGTCTTTCAAGTTCTCTCACTTAAGGACAGAAAAATTAACAAATACCTAATAGTTTATATTGAAGATAAAATATGTTTTGTGTAAATAGTTGTATCTGTTCCTATCCTAAAAATGACGTAGGGGAGCTAGTAAAAGAATGTAGATTTTATCTATATATCTAAACATTGATACACATATATTTGCATTTTATAGATAATCTACTTGGAATTTTTACTGCATTGAGTTTCTGTGGTTGTTTCAATGTTTGCATGTCAAAATTTGGGTTTTGTATAATGTTAAACTTGTAAGCATTCATTTTATAATTTATTTTTATAAGATCATAAAGACAAGGTGATTGAAGAGTTTATACTTTAATGGCAGTGCTGTCAATTATTATATATAAATATTTTAGTTTAGCCCCGGCCAGTGTGGCTCAGTTGGGTGAAGCATCATCCCGTACACTGAAGGGTCCTGGCTTCAATTCCTGGTCAGGACACAAACCTGGGTTGCAGGTTCAATTGATAATTGATAATTATCAATTGATAATTGGCTCCCTGGAGGCAGCCAATTGATAATTCTCTCTCACATTGATGTGTCACTCCCTATCCCTCTCCCTTTTTTCTCTGTCTCTCTAATCAATAGAAAAAAACATATCCTAATGTGAGGATTAAAACAAACAAACAAATAAACAGAAAAAGAAAAATTACAACCAGATTGTTGAAATACCTTTCTATAAGACTAGTTCATAAGTATAGAAGTTGGGGAGCAGTTGTTTCTCTTCTTTATGTCTCTCATTGAACTTCCATGTAGAATGAATAAAAATACTGTACTAAAATTAGAAATGCACATATTATGTTTAATTAGAGATTCAAAGTCAGTAAAATAGGGGAAGAATAACCTGTTAATAAAATAATATTATCTTATTTGTAAGCAAACTTTTCAGTATAATTAAAGGTAGCTGTTTGATATGTTTTACCCCCTGAAATACATTTAATTTAAATAATCATTTAACTATTTATTTAGTGTAAGATATAACTATTTTTCTTCTACACTCTAAAGATGAAATATGCATGTATATTTAAAAATGTGGTTATTTTTAGACTGAACCTACTATGATATTGAAAGTTGATTAAGGCATGTTAAAGTTCACTTAAAGAAAGTTTCTCTGGACCTAACCAGTTTAGCTCAGTGGATAGAGAGTCGGCCTGCGGGCTGAAGGGTCCCAGGTTCAATTCCGGTCAAGGGCATGTACCTTGGTTGCGGGCACATCCCCAGTAGAGGGTGTGCAGGAGGCAGCTGATTGATGTTTCTCTCTCATCAATGTTTCTAACTCTCTATCCCTCTCCCTTCCTCTCTGTAAAAAATCAATAAAATATATATTTTTTTAAAAAAAAGAAAGTTTCTCTGGATGACCTAATTTATCATGTAAACCAAAAATATGTGAATTGGTATGTGTTTGCATGTGTGTGTGTTATTTTGCTTACTCATTGGGAGTTTATGAGAATGAGGAAATACATGAGAAGGTGCTTTCTGATAATAAACCAAATGAAAGTAAGTGCTTATTCTAAGCATTTTACATAGGTCAACTCAAATCACCTGTATGGAATATTTCCATTTTGTAGATGAATAAACTGAGTCACAGAGTTAAGGTAACCGTCCAAAGTCATACAGTAATAAATGACAGAACTCTGATTTGTACCCGGCAGTCTGTTTCCATAGACCATTCCCTTAACCACTGCACATACTACCTTAATATATAAATGTTCTCTTTAAAAATAGATAAGCTAGTTATTATTCTGGCACTAATACTGGAAATTCAAATAACTACCATGTGATAAAGTAAAGATGTTGCTACATATTTAGACATACATTAGATCTATATTTCATAGGAAAAATACAGCTAATTATTTTAAAATATTCTCTATGTTTCTAATAGAGCTTCATAATAGCAGCTGGAGCAAGATGAAAAGAAATAAAAATATTCTTAGGCACAATCTACCAAATCTATTTAGCTCTCTTATTTGTCACTAAAATAAAGTCATAGGCTCTGTGTCAGAAAAACTGAATTAAAATACTGCAAGTGCTGATGCTATTGATTCTTGGACCTGAATCTCAGACTAGAAAATTCAAAACAAAACCCCAAGATTTCTCAGATTCTCAATATCAGAGAAACATGCTCACTTATAACATATGTAGGTACATGTAGAACATTTAAGTGTCTAGACCAGTGATGGCGAACCTTTTGAGCTCTGCGTGTCAGCATTTTGAAAAACCCTAAATTAACTCTGGTGCCGTGTCACGTATAGAAATTTTTTGATATTTGCAACCATAGTAAAACAAAGACTTATATTTTTGATATTTATTTTATATATGTAAATGCAATTTAACAAAGAAAAATCAACCAAAAAAATGAGTTCCCGTGTCACCTCTGACACACGTGTCATAGGTTCGCCATCACTGGTCTAGACCAGCGGTTCTCAACCTGTGGGTCACGACCCCTTTGGGGGTCGAACGACCCTTTCACAGGGGTAGCCTAAGACCATTGGAAAACACATATATAATTATATATTGTTTTTGTGAGTAATCATTATGCTTTAATTATGTTCAATTTGTAACAATGAAAATACATCCTGCATATCAGATATTTACATTACGATTCATAACAGTAGCAAAATTACAGTTATGAAGCAGCAACGAAAATAATTTTTATGGTTGGGGGTCACCACAACATGAGGAACTGTATTAAAGGGTCGTGGCATTAGGAAGGTTGAGAACCACTGGTCTAGACCATGAGGCAGCAAACTGTTACCCACAGGTCAAAGCTGGCCTGTGCCTGTTTTTGTCAAGTCTACGAACTATGAAAGAGTTTTACATGGTTTTAAATGGCTGAAAAAATTATATATAAATATTTCTATTGTCTTGACTGAGTCAATTGGTTAGAGCATTATCCTGATACTCCAAGGTTGTGGGTTCGATCCCTGGTCAGGGCGCATACACGAACTTGCAACCAATGAATACATAAATTAGTGGTATAACAAATTGATGTTTCTCTATCTGTGTGTTTCTCTCTCTCTGACTCTCATTTTTCCTCTAAAAAAATCAATAAATACAAATTTAAAAATATTTCTATCAAATGAAAATTCAATTTTAGTGTCTATAAATAAAGTTTTATAGGAACACAGCCATATTCATTTGATTACACATTGCCTATGTTTGCATTCTCAATGCAAAGACAGATTTGAGTAATAGTAACAGAAATTGAATGACCCACAAAACCTAAAATAATTACTATATGAACTTTTATGGAAGACATTTGCTGACACCTACTTTAAACATTTAAATCTTCTTTTCTTAGGTTAAGCTATGATCTGATTTGCTTGTTTATTCAGAAGAGTATGCATTCTAGTGATTTGCAGGATTTTTCAATCTAGGTCTTTGTATTTCTGACAATTTGTTCTACTGGATCAAAATTAAAACCCAAAGATTTACACATTGGCCTGGATTTTCCTTGGCTGCTGTGTTGATTCTGTCAAATCCAGCATGTCTGCTATGTGACACACACATTCCAGTCTCCCGTCTCCCACTATAAGCCTTACCTGTGGTTTCGGGTCATTCTGTTCTTAGTTCTTACACCTGATTTTTCTCTTAGTTCATACGCTCCCTTTCCTCTTAATATTTCAGTTTATATCTTGCAACAAAATTTCCATTGTGTGTATTTTGTAGGCTATAACTTAAATGACTTGATCTCTTTTGTACTATGGAGCTTAATGAAATATAAGAAATAGACATCAGTGAGTGGCATAGATTTCCACATGTCCCATCATCAAAATGCTTTCCAATGCATACATGGCATATCCCTTTACTATTAGGTAACCAATCAGTCAGCACAAGCTACTGCTGATTCTGATGACAGCTGTGTCTGGTAGAAGTGTTATAGGGCTTTAGCTCTGTAAATTTTTTTAGCTCTGACTTTAAATGGAAATAACATATTTTTAAGAACTGTTTTATTTTTGTTGTTCACTCACATGATCTGATTAATGTTTATTAGATAGATAAATACTCATCAAATGTCAATTTGCAGCAAAAGCTGCTGCTTTATTGCTTAGGGACATCTGATTCAAAGTGTGTCAGAAAGACTGGTTGGTGTGCGAAACTCATGACAGCTCAGAGAAAATACTTGAAACCTTTTCCTCAGAGGTATTCTTGGATCACAAAGCTGGCTCTGTGTTCCTAATTACCAAGACACTTGTAAAGAAGCAAAGATGTTCCTCGTTATGTTTCTTGTTGCTTTTCAAAAAAAATAATGGTATTGTTTGTGAGTGATGTCAGAGAAGATGAGAGTCTATGGGAAATAAAGATTAATAAAGTAATAATTCTCAGTAAGCATAGATCCCATTCTTCTGCAATTTTTGTTTTGAAAAAAAAAAGCAAGGAATAAAATGCCAGAACTTTATGGAAAAATATTGTAGAAAAATAGGATGCTTTTGTAAATGTGGCATGACACATGAAAAGTATTTTAAGGCTGAATGGATTACCAGCTTGCTTTAGAAGAGGGTTTATATGGTTGCAGATTTGAGGATTTAACAAAGGTCCATTCTTAGTTATGAGGCTTTTTGAGAATGAATATTATTATGTCATCTTTAAGTGTGTTATTTTAATTTAAATGACAATGCTGATCTTAGAGCTGTAAAAAGAATGAGGCTAATGGTGTCAGACTGCAGGTCTTCAGTAGAATAGCTGACAATTGGAGGCTGTGATCTGAAGGTCTGCTCTGGAGGCCTTCTTTGATATACAGTACATTTGTGACACTGTCAGCAAAACCAGGAGCACAACGTGAGTAACAAAGTCTGATTGTTTATTTATTTAAATCATTTTTTTATTTTTCAATTAAAGTTGTCATGCAATATTATATTAGTTTCAGGTGTACACCCTAGTGAATACACATATAACTTACTAAGTGATCATCCTGATACATCACATACTCATCGACACCATCTATAGTTGTTATAATATTATTGACTATTTTCCCTATGCTGTACTTTACATCCCTATGACTATTCTGTAACTACCAATGTGTACTTACTAATCCCTTCACCATTTTCAGCCATACCCTCAACCCTCTCCCATCTGACAACTGTTAAAATGTTCTCTATGACTCTGTTTCTGCTTGTTCATTTATTTTGCTTCTTTAGATTCAATTGTCGATAAATATGTATTAATTGCCATTTTATTGTTTATATTTTTTCCTATTACTTCTTAATGAAGACCCTTTAATATCTAATGTATTACTGGTTTGGTGGTGAACTCCTTTAAGTTTTACTTGTCTGAAAAGCTCTTTATATGGCTCTCGATTCTAAATGATCGCTTTGCTGGGTAGAGAAATCTTAGTTGTAGGTCCAATGATTGCTCCAAAATGGCCTCAAGCTAATCTAAGAGATTCAGTTTTGATGGTCATTTTTCCAGTTTAACTCATCAAGTAAGAAAGAAGGCAACTTTGCATAACATGATTTTAAAAATGTAGTGTCCTTGAATTGGAAGACTGCAAAAGACTAAAGGAAATAACCAGAAATACAAATTATTGTTCTGTTATTTTATTTGCCTTTTGGAACTACTTCTAATAGTTTTTTTAAAAAAAATAAAATGCAAGCACAAATAACTTCAACCTTAGACAATATAATTAATCATCTTCAATTTTGCCTTGGGAAAATGATCAGTTCTTTGAACATCACTGTTTTTGACATTTACCACTCCCCACCATAATTTCAGACAGAAAAATCAAGCTTGTCTAAAATTTCTAACATAATTACTTCTCTATATGGATGTCAAGTTGTCTAACCATTTTTCCAGAGTTAGTCAGAAGGAAATTATAGAGTAACAGGGAACTTCTTTTCAAGTCTACTCAAGTTTTATCATCTCACCTGAGGTTGGCATCCCACTGACTACTGTATTTCAGAGCTCAATTATTATATAGGGTGCTGATCCCTTTGGCTAACTTTGCTACTTGACTCTTAAAATAAACTAATTCTATATGCCAACTTCTTGAAGAAAGTTTATCTAATTAAAAAAATTTTAAAGTGAATGCAGATTGAGTAGAGCAAGGAGGCTAGATTACTGATAATTATATTTTTTAGAACTGCAGGCAACTTACAGGGCCTCAATGGCCATTAAGCATAAAATGAGGGATGCCAATATACAAAAAGGATGTAATAAACCTGATAAAATATTGGAATAGTTGAAGTGGCCAGCAATATATGCATAGTTAGTGTCTGATTTTATTAAAAATAGTTTGTATAAATGTTATTGTTTAGTTAACTAAAATTTCAAAGAAGAAACATGGGATGTTTAAAAATAGGAATATATTTTGAGGGATCTCTTAATTCACATAGTTAAAGATTTATAATATTTTGAATAATAATAAATTAAATTTTCTAAAAGTTGACAACGTGATCATTTGTTAGGTACTTTTTCTGTTCTTTCAAATTTTTTTCTTTCAAATAGTAAGCAATGGCTGGAAATCAAATTATTCTATGGAGTTAGATATAAATATCAATGTAGCTGTCTTAACTAAAATGTTCTAAATGAATCTGAAAATTCCCAGATCACTTAAGTGGATTTGCTTAAAAAGTAATTTTTCCATGGCAAATAAAATAAATCATAAACTGCTGAAATAAAGGTTACATCTGTCAGCATGTTAACAGAATTTTCTTTGCAATTTCATTGTATGGTGGTGGGGGGGGGAACTGAGCAAGAAAAAAAATAGTGAAAAAAATCATGGAAATGGGCAACAGTGGTGATTGCCAGAGGGAGGGTGTGGGGGAGAGGAGGAGGAGGAGGGTATAGGGGGATTAAATAATGATGCAGGGAGACTTGACTTGGAATAGTGAACACACAATGCAGTGTACAGATGATGTGCTATAGAATTGTGCACCTGAAACCTGTATAATTTTGTTAACCAGTGTCACCCCAATAAATTCAATAAAAAGGGAAAAAATATGGTACAAATAAAAATAGGGTTTGTCTACTGGGGAAAAAATAAAAACACTTTTGAAAAATATTTTTGAAATTAAAGTATTTTTTAAGCTTTCAAACCTAAATGGAAGAAAACAACACACAGGACTTTGAAAAGAGGAAGGAAGGGGAAAAAAGAGGGGTGAGGAAGAAAGAAAGAAGGGAAGAGGGGGGAGAAAGAGAAAGAGAGAGAGAGAAAGAGAGAGAGAGAGAGAGACTAAACCTGTGTAGCTGTGTACAAGTAGGTTCTTTGAAACACAAAGAGTAAACAACATTCTTCATAATTCCAGCAGTTTAGTTGTTGCTGCTTGTTTTTTTGTTTTGTTTTTTACATTGACCAAATAAGTACATTTCCAAATGCTTGAATACCGGATCCTAAAAGGTTGTAAAATAGAACCTTCTAAGTACAGCTGTGAAACATTAAACCTGATTAAAAGAAAAACAGAAACTCAAACAACCAACCCCTCCAAATAATTTTAACTTTATTTTTGCAGATAGCCAGAAATTCTTTACCCAAAATCATAGGTGCTTTGAAACAGCAAATAAAGTGGCTTATTTTTAAACTCACCACATGGTTTCATTCAAAACGCTAAGAACCTCTTTTCCCTTTTCGGCACTTTGAAATACTATTTACATGTGTAGTGGAAAAAAATAAAAACCCTTTTAGATAGTATTTCTTAAAGCCCCATTTTACCCTTTCCCACATGTGACCATCCCATTTCTGTTTATTTTTCCATTGGTTGTCAGTGTAGACAAGAATAGTGTACTAAAAGCCATGGTTAAGGGTCTTGAAAGAAAAATCAATAAGACACATTTTCCAAGTAAAAATCAATAATACTTAAAACAACTTTTCTTACTTTAGAGTCAAATTCTATTGTAGTAAATGACTAAGTTTCACATGTGCTATGACCCTGTCTTGCCTGACTTTCCATGTCTCCTTATTTTTATACACATGGTCATCTGACCAATTAATTCTGATCACACTAGTTATTGAATAAGAATACATTTATAAGAAAGGTATTTGTATAAATGAATTAGTCAACACAGAAATCAGCTTCAAATATCAGATATGTATTTTATTGTACATGACTACAACATAATCTGAAGGGCAAGTCACTAAAATATTTAAGAGTAGCAGCATTCATTTTTAACACACATTAATGAAATTAATTGGTTTGCTTGTGGCCTTTTAAAACCTTGCTAGTGATCATGTTAGTTTATGATTGAAGATGAATGCTTATTCAGAGCAGTGCTTTGTAACTGTAAGAATAACAACAAACATGAGTTGTACTCCCTACTCTCTGCCCTACACTGTGCCAGGTGCTTTGTGTGCGCTGCTTTTAATCTTCAAATAGTCCTACAAGTTGCAGTCTATCCTCATTTACATATTAAAAGCCTATGGGATCTGAGATATTAGGGGAAAAACTCACAAACAGTAAGAAGCAGAATTAAGATTCAAACCCACAACTCTATAACATCAAAACTCTTTGTTTCAGTGCACATTATAAATTCTCCTCTGATTTATTAAATCATGGCAAAAGGATGAGGTAAGAATTGAAATTACACATGGTTCATTCTCTGCTTATAATTTCCATAGGGAAATTAATCTACAAGCTATTCTGAAATAAATATATAATATACAAATAGGAATTTTCCACCATAAGCTAAGTCAAGACTTCTTGCCAAGTGTTTGTTTTTTTCTTTCTTTATGTTTTTATTTCCCAAAATTATAATTCTGTGATTATGCTTACTGTACACCAATGATTTATGGTATGAATGAGTAAATCTACTGTTTATCTGATTTTCTGCAATTGTTGGGTTATCTGAGAGCACTGAACTCTTTATTGTCTGGGTGTCAGTAGGTCACTGGGGTGGTCTTCATGTCTCCTTGACTTAAAGGCTAGAGTAAAAGGAAGATCAAATGCTTACAGGTTAATTTTTTTTTTTTAGGATGATTAGGTCATATTAGTCCAAGGTGAGAAACTGTATACCAGACATCAGATACACAGAATATATTAGTAAGAGTTCAAGTCTCTGCCCCTCTTATGTTTTCTCCCTTTATTGCTACCCTGTAAACATTCCATATCAAATATACCTCTATATCTCTATTACTTATTTCATTAACTAGGATGTTTTTTCTTTTTTAAAGTAAATTTTATAAATTCCTAATTTTAAAGAAATATAGTTGATACTTTATAATTATTTGGTTATTTATTTTGTGTGTTCATATTAATATTTTGCCTGAGAATTTTAAGATATTTTGGTCTTTCATAGCTTTAAATACAGTATGCATCTCTATTTTTATAATTTTTATTTTAAATTTTATTGCTTTAACATTTAACTTTGATTACGCATTTTGATTTTTATTTATGTTTCCCTGCTTAAAATTATCTTTTTTTTTCATTTTTCTCTGAAAAATTAGTTTTAATTTTATCTAATCTTTTAAAAAATATTCTATTTTTCTTTCACTTTTCTTCTTTCCTCTCTTCATTTTGTACTGTGCAATTTGTGCTTTTATAATTACTGACGGGACTGTATCAACAGTGATCTTAATATGAAAAGAACTCAAATCAAATCATCAAGGGATGACTATAGGCATTCTTATCCACAGACCAGCAACAGTCCTCTGATTTACCCAGGGATTTTTTTCACTCATTTGAAAATAGTTCTCCAAAAAACCCGCACTCTGGGAGAGCTAGTTAATGTTACCCAGGGCTATAAATCACCATGCAGATGTCACTCTTGATTTATTATGATGATGCTTCTTTCTGATAGCTCATATCATGCAGTCATTGAATGAGAAATTGTTTGAAAAATCTATTGTCTACATTGTGGATAACTATTTGATTTTAGGTGCATGGGTCACACATATTATTGTTTATCATAATTCAGAAAAAGAAGGCACATGGAATGTCTCAACTGGTTATAAACCCTCCATGTGCTTCTTAAGGCCTGACCTTGGAAAAGAATAATTGGCACTAAACCTCCTAACTGACAAGAAGCCAGGGGAACAAAAGGGAACCTTTAAATACAAATATTCACTAGAAAACCTGTCTTTAGCAGCCTTCTTTTTTCACTCGTGGCTGATATAATTATATTCCTACTAGAGACCTGGTGCATGAAATTCATGCACTCGGAGGGGAGGGGGCCCCCCAGCCTGTCCTGTGCCCTGTCACAGTGCAGGAGCCCTGCGATCAATCACCCCAAAGAGGTAGGCCCCGCCAACCCATCCAGGGCTCCTCGATGAATTGCCCCAAAGAGGTAGGCCGGAGCTGGGGTTCTCACCTCTGCACCACGTGGAGCCAGGATGCAGGACCCCCAGGGCCCCCAGGCAGGCCTCACTGCACAGAGCCAGGAGGAGGTGGGACCCCCAGGCAGGCCTCACCACGTGGAGCTGGGGGACCCCCAGGCAGACCTCGCCACATGAAGGCAGGACTCCCAGGCAGGCTCTGTGCCTCTCACACAACATCAAGCCCAGCCCCGCCCACCTGCACTCACCCACTGTGAGCGCAGCCATCTTGTGACGGCATGAGGGCATCACGGTGTGATGACCACTTAAGCTTTTATTAGTAAGGATTATATTACCTAACAACTTTCTGCTGATATTTATATCAATTATTTGATAACTAGAGGCCCAGTGCATGAAATTCATGCATGGGGTGGGGGAATTGCCTCAGCCCAGCCTGTACCCTCTTTCAATCTGGGACCCCTCGGGGGATGTCCGACTGATGGTTTAGACCCTTACTTCCCCAGCTGCTGGCTGCTGGCTGCTGGCTGGGCTGGGGCCTTCCTTCATTTCGCACCACCCCCTGGTGGTCAGCACACATCATAGCAAGCAGTTGAACTCCTGATCTCCAGGTCAAACTCCTGAGGGGACAATTTGCATATGAAGCTTTTATATATATATATATATATATATATATATATATATATATATATATATATATATATATAGATAGATAGATTATTTTTTTATAGAAGATGTAAAATCTTTATCCCAGTTTCTATCTCTCTCCTTCACTCCAGAACTTTATATTCAATGATGCAAAAGACATCTTTACCTAGATCTTTAACAGGTATAATGTGTCTATAACTTTAGTTACTAACCTCCTTCTCTACTTATCTTTCAAGGATAATTTCTTCTTGAATTCCACATATTAGAGAATCAATCATCTAGAGTGGAATCTAAGGGTCCTTTATTTCTCCTTTTTGTCCAATCTGTCATCAAACCCTGTCAAATCAACTTTGTTAATGTCTCTGCATTTTTCAAATGCATTACACCCTTTTCCATGCTCTTAGAACAATCACCAATGTCTCCTGCATGTCGTTTATCAATGTATTGCCTCTCAACTTCAAATTCATCCTGCACAGTCTGACCTGTGAAAATGTATGAGACCTTTATGTTATTTTCTTTTACAAGTTGGCATGATTTTAAGCTTTTCCAGTGGATGTTGGACCAGCATTGTAAGAGGAAAGTGGTTTTGCTTTCTTGCTCTGATATGCTAGCATAGGTGATTCTTCTTCAGCCAATCCTGCAGTGAATAGTGGCCCACTTCCTTAGGTCGTTTCTAGCGTGGGGACTCAGTGCTAGCCATAGACACCAAGCCAATGGCTTTCCCAGCACCTTAGCAGACACATTTGCAGTAAATTGGCCAGAAGGCGCTGGGTCTCTTTCTTGGTTCTTTTATCCCAACACTAGTGGGTTTTTTGTTTGTTTCATATATTTGTGGCTGCTCCTTACATTTGCTATTTATATATTCTTCAACTCTTTTTATTAAAATTTATTGGGGTGACCTTGGTTAATAAAATTGTATAGGTTTCGGGTGTACAATTCTACAATACATCATCTGTATATTGCATTGTGTGTTCACCACCCTAAGTCAAGTTTCCTTCTGTCACCATTTTCCCCCCTTTATCCTCTCCTGCCTTTTCCCTCTGATCATTATCATGCCCATACTGTTGTCTGACAATGAGGTGTGTTTGGTTTTGATTTGATTTTTTGCTTATTCCCTTCAGCTTTTTCACCCAGCCTCCCCACTCCCCTCTGCAGTGATGATTTTGTTTGTTGTCGTTCATTACATTCCACATATGAGTGAAATCATATGGTATTTCTCTTTCTCTGATTGGCTTATTTCACCTAGCATGATACTGGAGAATATTGCAAAGGTAAGATTTCCTTGTTTCACGGCTGATTTTTTAATTCTTACTAGCTGATTCCCCATTACCCCACTCCTCTATTATAATCAATACTTCTGTATATTATACATTCCCTGTTCAAACTGCTGTGTGGCTTTTCTCTCCTGATTATGTTCAGACCTCATGGATAACTACAAAACATAGTCCTCCAACTTCCCGTGCTTTCCACTTGGGTTGATTTTCTCCCTGCGGCTGGAGATACTAAACAAAGTGATACAATTCAGCAGCCATAGCTCTCCTCTGGCATTTTAGGAACTTGTTACTTTAGCGTGAAATGCCCTTCCTCCTTCCATGCACTCCCATCTGGCTAGAATGATCACAGTCCCTGAACTGGGCATTGGGCATTCAGCAATGAAAGAATAAGGTCTCTGCCCTCATGGATATTATACTCACACTTGAGGTCTGATGCACGAAATTGGTGCAAGAATAGGCTTTCCTTCCCCTGGCTGCTGGCACCGGCTTCCCTCTGGCACCCAGGACCTGGGCTTCCCTGGCAGCCCTGGTTTTGTCCAGAAGGTCATCCGGTCTAATTAGCATATTATGCTTTTATTATTATAGAAGATAAAAATAGACAGTAAGCAAATATAGATGTATATGATTATGGGCAAAATGTTTTTTTATGGAAAAGAAAAAGCCATTTGGAGTAGGTGTACCTATGGCTTAATGAGATAGTGTATACCTGAGATGAGGCTGGGTTATACTGTGATAACAATCGAACCCCAAATCCCAGAGGTTTACTACAATAAAAGTTTTTATGGCTAACATTACATGTCAATCACAGGTTAAGCATGGCTCTTTTCCATGTGGTCTTGCCTCTGGGGTCAAGGTTGACAGAGTCTCTTTTATGCAGACCATTACAGGCATGCAGGTGAGGCGAAATGAAATGTGAGCAACAGCAACGTGAAGGCACTGAAAGCTTCTGCCTGGGAGAACACATGACCCGTACCTCCATGTGTCATTGGACAAAGCTAGTCATATGGCCAAACATAAAGTGAACTCAGCAAGAATGTACATCCTGCCAGGAAAGTGAATCATTGTGAACAAAACTACAATCTAACATAGATGACAAAGAAAACCTTTTATGGGGAAGTGATACTTAATCAGCAAGAAGTGAAAGAAGTAACAGAGGGAGCTGTGAGGCTACCCAGGGGCAGACCATTCTGTAATGGGCACATAATGACTACTTTTAATCTCTTTGTTTTAACTGAAAACACTTTAAGTGCAAAGAAAATTATTCTTTTAGTAGTAATTCTCTTGACAGTAATTGCTGTGATATGTCATGCCAGGTATAGTTAGCATGTGGGGAAAATGAATCAGGCACATTGCCTAATAATGAATATTCTAGGGAATGATGATTCAAACGGACGAGCGGATCGAAGCAGCCCTTACTGCTTATCGCTCTTGAAATTTAATGAAAGTTTTGTGTTTTAAACAAAAACTCCTAAAAGTATGTTTTTGTGAAACACTTTATAAGATCTATCTGATTTGGCCACCAAGAAATTTTTATTCAAATCCTGGTTATTCATTTTATTCTTCTGTAAAATAAATTTTTTTCTAAACAAAAACTCCTAAAAGTATGTTTTTGTGAAACATTTTATAAGATCTATCTGATTTGGCCACCAAGAAATTTTTATTCAAATCCTGGTTATTCATTTTATTCTTCTGTAAAATAAATTTTTTTCTGATTATGTAGAAACATAATTTATTAGTCAATATAAATTTAATTTGGTTTAACATCTTGTACAAACATTAAATGTAGTATAATATTTAATGAAAATTATTAAAATATATTAAATATATATTCCGCAAAATCTTTTGTTTGATATATTAATTCTGCTTTGGTTAATTGTGTAAATGTGATCTATCTTTAATCTTATGCTAACATCCAAGCTTTTGGAAATTATTTTAAATGTTTTTTCCCTGACTTTAAAAGTAGGCTATCTCTCTCTATATATAAAGAGCCAGGGGCCGTCACATCCGAAACAACCAAACAGACATCGACAGGCTGAGTGGGCGACAGGCGGCAGGGGGGTTAGTGA
>NW_005871057.1:9492860-9573369 GCF_000147115.1 Myotis lucifugus | reverse complement strand
GCAGGCCTGCGTGGGGTGACCAGGCTGGCAAGGGCGGGCATTGAAGGATTGACCAAACCTCAAGAAGAGAGCCAGTGAGGGTCTACCAGGTCCAGAGGGCCGGGGAAGCAGTTTGGGAGTGTACCAGGCTGACAGGGGGTGGGCGGGAGGCTTTGATGGGTGACCAGGCTGGCAGAGGGGGACAGTGAGGGGTGACCAGGTTGGCAGGAGGTTAGTTGAGGGCAACTAAGCCAGCAGGGGGGCCAGTGAGGGGCAACCAGGCTGGCAGGGAGGGGGCAGTTGGGGGCAACCGGGCTAGCAGCGGCGGCAGTTGGGGGCAACCAGGCTGGTGAGGGGGCAGTAAGGGTCAATCAGTTTGGCAAGCAGAGGCAGTTAGGGGTGATCAGGTTGCTAAGGGGGGGGGCGGTTAGGGGCAATCAGGAAGGCAGACAGGTGAGCAGTTAGGAGCCAGTAGTCCTGGATTGTGAGGCTGATGTCTGACCGCTGGTTTTAAACCAGCGGTCAGACATCCCCTGAGGGGTCCTGGATTGGAGAGGGTGCAGGCTGGGCTGAGGGGATGCCCCCCCCCCCATGCACGAATTTCATGCACCGGGCCTCTAGTATTCTTTATAAAATAGTTTATAAAATATTACCTACAGTAATAATGATCTACAAATCTGTGGACCCCTGTTTATTATGTACTCTTATTTTCTTAAAAATCTTGAGCATGGTGTTCTTTTAGTAATGATATTTACCTATAGTTTATTTTATTTTATTTTTGGTTTCAACATTAGAATCCTACCCAGATTAATGCTTTTGATCTACATATTTCTGCAAATTTATTAGCATTGTTATTGTTCTATCATTCTCATATGTTTACTTGTTCCTATTCAGTTATAACTACTTTTATTCCAAATTCCATAAATTTGTTTTCTCTCTTGCCTAGAATTGTCAGAAGCTTATAAACTTAATAGATTTTAAAGAGAAAATATTTGATTTTTTCATTTTATAACTATCTAGTTTTCTTAGCACTTAATCTCTGCTTTTAACTTTCTTTTAGTTTTCTATTTTCTCTATTTATTTATTTTCTATATCCTCAGGTTAAATTCTTGACAGTGCTACTGAAAGCTCTCAAGGCCTTTTTATTACCTGTCAATTTTCTTTGATACTTTTTTTTCTTTTTATATATCTATTGAGGAGACAGCATTTTTCCTATAGTCATGGGGGCATTCCTTTTTCATTATCAAGTACTTTAGCTTAATAGATATGGTCCTCTTGATATATTGCTTCAATTCAGAATTTCATCTTTTTTATTCACTCAGATTTCTTTTAGTCTTTTCCAGCTTATTGATTAAATGCCTAGATTCCACCTTTAGTTAATCCTTCTCCCCAACCCTTTTTCTTTGTGAATTCTCAAAATGAGAATAGAGTAGAAGATGAAATGTTCTAGCTTTCCACTCCTCACTTTTCATGATTCAAAAATTGGTAGATGGAATTTTTTTGAAGTCTATATATATATATATATATATATATATATATATATAATCTTATATATGTGTGTAATTTAAGAATACTAAGATCTATAGGGATTTCTAGTATTATGTGGTTCTAAATTAGTTAAAATATAAATGATTGAAAATATTTTCAGGTACTGAAATTAAAAAATTAAAAACAACCGTAATTTCAAGTGTGAACCTACATCTTTACTAAAGCTCTATTTATGTGGAAGTCAATTAATTAAGAAGGTGTTTTCTAAACTCTAAAGCAAAGGCACACTTGGGTAATAGCATGTTTACCTGACTATCAAAATATGTGTTTGTTTCATTACTCTACAAAAAAACCCAAGTTTTGAACTTGCAAAGCATTTTTCACACTCAAGTGTATTCCTAAAATGTTCTCTGAAACTGTCACATCAATTTTGAATATAAAATTAAATAAATCATAAAATATTGTGAGAAGTTCTAATATACATGTCTCAAGTATTTCAGTTTAGGAACATGATTCTTGTGTGGCTTGTTTCAAAGCTTTTTCTGGGTTAGCCAAAACACTGATTCAGAAATAAAGTATTTGGGGTTTAGGAAGAACTACAGCCGTTAACTTGTTAGGAAATCATGGCTCCAGTACCTGTCCTTTGTAGGTAGCTGATTTTCTCTTCTTTTGCCTTGATCCTAAACACCTCCATGTGGAAATTAGAGACAAGCTTGTTGCTCTTGTTAAAATGCTTTTATAGTTAAGTATACTCACTTTCTTCATATTGAAATATTTTCTGACTTATTTTCCAAAGTATATGTGTCAATAAACTCATCAATAATATGGTATGATTGACCAAAGAAGGGCCGTTTATTATTATTTTTAAGCTATAGATTGCTTCTATAAGCAAGAAAGACCGCCATTTCCATTTCCTTTTGTTTTAACTCCTCTCAGAGAACACACAGAATAAGCTGAATAAGAGTAAAGAGCATATAAAAAAAATCAACAAACAAGTGCTGCTGAGGAAGTGGAGAAAAGGGAACACTAGTTCACTGCTGGTGATAATGCAGATTGGTGCAGCCACTATGGAAAATTGTATGGAGTTTCCTCAAAAAATTAAAAATGGAACTTATGTTCGACTCAGAGATCCCACTTCTGGGAATATATCTTAAAAACCCCAAAACATCAATTGAAAGAATATATGCACCCCTATGTTCATAGCAGCATTACTTATAATAGCTAAGATTTGGAAACAAGGGCCCATCAGTAGATGAGTGGATAAAACAAAGGTGGGACATTTACACGATGGAATACTATGCAGCTGTAAAAGAGGGGTCTCTTACCCTTTGGGACAGCATGGGTGGACCTGGAAAATATTATGCTAAGTGAAATAAGTCAAATTGAGAAAGACAAATATCACATGATCTCACTTATTTATGATATCTAATGAACAAAATGAATTGGCCAACAAAATAAGACCTGAAGCAGAGTTAAGGAACAGACTGACATACCTCGATGTGGGGTTGGGGGAACGAGAAGAGATAAACCAAAGAGATTATATACTTATATGCATATCCCATGGATATGGGCAATAGGTAGTGAAGACCTGGGGGATGTGTAGGGGCTGGGAGGAGGGAGGAAGGGGGGGAGGCATGGGAGATATTTGTAATACTATCAACAATAAAAATACATTAAAAATAAATAAATCTTGCTTATAACATTTTAAAAAAAGAATAAAGGGCAATATCTGATGTTTCCCTAAAACGTTTTCTGAAACATCTTTTGCTTAGCTCTGTGCCTGGGCCATAATAGGCAAACAAAAATATTTGTTAAATGAATGTTGCATTTCTTTTGAACTAAATGTTACTTAAATGCCTTTTATATTTCCTTCCTTCCTTATTTTCAGTATATACTGAGGACAGTAGTAGCTACCATTTATTTAGTGATGTCTGTAAGTATGTATGTGTATAATCACCAATCCTTACAAGTTTGCTAGGTTTATATTTCCCCAAATTTTTATACCAAAAGAAACTACCAGTGACAGCAAGTGAGTTTTCCCATACCATACAACTAATACAAATTAGAGCAAGCATTAAAACTTCACTATATTTGACTGTTTTCACAGTTCTCTGTTTCTAAAACTTTTCACCTCAAGTACCAGTAATAGAAAAGGAAATATATGCTATTTTATGTAATAACTAGTGACCCAGTGCATGGGTTCATGCACACACATGCGATTGGCGCCAGCGAGAGCTTTATATGTATCAGGCATGTGCGAGTCAACATTTATTTTTAAATTGCCAGTGCGTGTCATCTGTACCAGCCGGTCGGTCGATGGATGGGCAGATGGATGGACAGTTGGTCACTTAGCCATATAGATATAGATATAGATATAGATATAGATATAGATATAGATATAGATATAGATATAGATGATATAGATATAGATATAGGTATAGGTATAGGTATAGGTATAGGTATAGATATAGATATAGATATAGATATAGATATAGATATAGATATAGATAAGTAGCAGATATAGGATTTGAAACCAAGCAGAATGACTTCAGAATCTGTTCTCTTAATAGTGCTCCTTAAATTCAGAGGGAGAATATGAACATGCATAGCCCAGTGTAAGTGGATTATTTAATATTTTAACTATGGTACAATGAACTAAGCAGCACATCCTTCCACTTTTACTGTACAAAAATGCTTGTAGACAAAATAAGTTTGGCTGAACAAACTCATGTCATAGGATGTGGCATTCATGTTGTGGGAATGAAGCTAAATTATGGTGCATAATGGCTGTATGGGGAGCACTGAGAAGAGAGCCCAAGTACTGAGTTCTGGGAAGGTATATGGAAGAAGGAAAGATTTAAAGGCAAAAAGAGAATTGCTGGGACATATGGTGTATCTATTTTTAGCTTTTAAAGGAATCTCCATACTGTTTTCCATATAATATGGCCAAAATTGGCAGGGCTATATATTTATTACCTTTTCTTACATTTAATGTAAAATATACTTACTTTCCATAATTTATATGTTTTCATATATTAATAATGCTCTAGACTTCTACAAAAACTTAAAATAATTGACAATCCTAAAAGATATTCTCTGTTTATATTGAGGGTTTTCTTATCTCTACTGCAAAACTCATCCACAAAAAGATGCAGATTCGTTAATAAATATCCAGAGAGAAGACAGAGAACATATTAATGTATCATTTAATGGTAAAATTAGACACAGAGTAAAAAGACCTTGCCCCAAATAATATAACTGTGATGACATTTTTTATGAGAGTCCAAGATTCTGAACTCATGTTCTTATAGCTAAAATAAAGATTCCACAAAGAGGGCAGTTAGAAAAACTTCTAACTATACTGCTTGATATTGACCCTAAAATCTAATGGAAAATTTAATTTTCTTTTTAAACCTTAGAATTTAATACTAAAACTTTCTCTTGGACTGAAATAAGACAGATGGTACTGGTACACAGACCATGCATATTTTCCTGTTTTAATGCCTTTTGTATCATCTAGTTTCTCTGCCATTTTGAAAACAAAGTTGATTTTCATTGCTTTAAAAATACCTAACATTTATTTTCCATTTGTTTCTTACTTCTTAGTTTTTTTCCTATCAGCCACATCAGCCACAATTTGTACACTTACTCTCCTTGTCTGATGCAATCAGTGCAAATGAAATGGAGAATCAAAAGGTCAATACCTTTCTAATGCAAGAAACAACATCTCATTTTTACTTTCTCCAATTTCTCCTAAGCCGTAAGTCTTTGTTCATCAGTGATTGAAAAGTTGGAATCATGGTGATTTTAAAAGTATAAGCATTTCTTTTTTAACGTTCTCTAAAATGAAAGTTTTTCTTAGAACATTATGACAAAAATAGTAATTCACTTTTGTATGATATTAGTTTGGTTTTATTTTTTACTTAAAATCTTTCATTCCTCATTCAAACAGAAAATTAGTGTAGTGTTACAATTTTTTTTAAAGCCTGCGTAATAAGGTGGGTTAGTCTTTAAAATTAATGAAACATTTTTTTCATATTTTATTCTATTAAACTATATTTCTAAATAATTTTAGGCCTGCTAATACTTCTATCTTCCCTAGATTCCTTAAATGAGTAAAACATATTCAATTGAGAATTGATAAAATTTCTGGTTTGATTGCTCCTACCAACATATGATTTCTAAGTATTTTTGTTACACAGGAAAGATATGTGCAAAGATATTACAATGGAATATTATTATTCCTTGGTGAGATTCTAATTTCTCACCAATTGTTATCTTTCTTCTTTTAGTTTTAGCAGGTCCTATGGTTAAAGCTAAAAGACTTAGCCTGCATTTAGGTATGACCATGTGATGAAACCCTTGTTGCAGGTATATGAACAGAAATGATGTATGCAACTTTCATGTGCTTCCCATGAACATAATCTGCTTGTCATTCATTTCACCCTTCATTCTTTTCTATTGATTGTCAACTGGAGACTCCAGTAACTGGTACTTTAGACCCAGGGTGGGGAACTATTTTTTGGAGGAGAGTAGAAACTACTGTCAAGTTGATTCCCTGGATAAAGACATGAAGTAGAACTGTAATTGATCACTTGCCTACCTGGAAAATTATGTGTAAGATTAAACTTCTATATCACTTAAGCCATGTATATTGAAAACATTATTTCTAATGAATATGATTATATTATAAATTACAGTTAAGCATTATAATATTTTTAGTCTCTAAATATTTTAGTCTCTAAAGACTAGAGAATTAGTCTTCTCTACACAAGCAAAATATTAATGAGCTTCTACTTTTTTAAATGTCAAAAGTAAAAGTCTATGTAATCTTTATCTATCTAAAAAAGAGTAATTGGTTATGAGTACTCAAAAATGACATAAACTTACGTATTATTTTTGTTAATGCAGGAATATAATCATAGATACTTTTACTATAAAATATTTGATACTCATTCAAATGAGTATTATAAATATAAGAATGTATTAAAACATCAAAAAATATGAAGGAATTAACTGCAGTGTGGCCACAGTATAGGTGTAAGTTTGAAGTCTCTCCATCTCTTTGTGAGGCTATAAATATTTTCATCTCATCTCTTTATATACATTTGTTCAATTCTCTTCTCTGAAAACTTGCTTTATAGGCAGTGGTTCATTTTTGGTTTCCCAAAGTTTTACTTGAACACTTATTGCTTTAGACATCATTACCCCAAGAGTGCCAAAAATATGAATGCTCTTATCACTGATCTATACATCTAACTAATTCACTCTCTCTATCAAAACTCCAAATTCTGAAAAGAGAAACCAAATGATTTGCTCAGACTGGATCAGGTATTCATTCCCTGGCTTTCCGGTCCCCGCCTCCTATTGTCTAAAGCAGTATTGGAGGTTGAGAGGCAGCAACAGGGACCTCCAGCAACAAACTTAAAATAAACAAACAAAAATATGTGGGATGTAGGCAATTAATTTTAGTTAACTTTTAGATGGTCTGAAGCATAAAATGTGTCTATGGACTTAAGGAGTATACACATGCATTCACAGTCATTATTTAAAATCAGAATTACGTTTCTGTTTCTTCTATATGCATTGACATTGTACTAATTATGATCAAATGAAGTTTGAAATAGAATATTTGGAAGAAGAGGTAGTGGCTACTATAAAGTTGAGCAGTGAAAATAATTTCCAAGGAAAGTATTTACTAAGGATAGCCAACTATTTGAAATTATGTTAGTAGCAATCATGTGTATCTTGAAACAGATTGGCCTGCCTTGACCTCTCTGATTAACTCGTCTGCAGCTATTTTCACTCAATCATTAAGTCATAGTCTTAAAAAATATTATTTTTTAGATCTTTGCTTCATTTACTGTATTGACTTTTTATAAAACAAAAATAGCCCTAACATATTTTTATAGTTTCTATAGTTCTTCTATAAATCTAAGTTACTCAGCTGTTATAATATTGTTGCATGCCCTGGCCAGGTGGCTCATTTGGTTGCATCATCATCCTTTACACCAAAAGGTTGCAGGTTCTATTTCCAGTCAGGGCACATAGGTTTTGGGTTCCATCCCTGATGGGGTAAGTGTAGGAGACTCTAGTCAATGTTTCTCTCTCTGTGTCGCTCTCTCTCTCTCTCTGTCTCTCTCAAATAAATTTTAAAAGTATGTCCTTAGGCAAGAATTGGGAAAAAACAAATTTAAATAGCTTTAACACATATTTATAGTTTATTTAGCTTTTCTATAAATCTAAATTACTCAGCTGTTATAATAGTCTGTTCCATAATTAAATATTCATCTACTCAATGATTGCGATGCTAATCTAAATGAAATCAGTGACTTCATTTACTTTAACTGTCCATTTACCATAAGAAAAAGTGAGATTATCTATACTAATAACAGAGGAATATGCAAATTTTCTGGGACACCATCACAGTAACAGTAACAACTGAATAACAGGCTGCGTGGGGCAACCAGGCTGGCAGGGGGGTTACTGAGGGATGACCAAATGACTGAACAGCAGGCTGCATAGGGTGACCAAGCCAGCAGGGGTGGCAGTTGGGGGCAACCAGGCTGGTGGGGGGGGAAGTTGGGGGCAACCAGGCCAGCAGGGGGGGGGGCAGTTAGGGGTGACCAGGCCGGCAGGCAGGTGAGCAGTTAGGAGCCAGCGGTCCTGGATTGTGAGAGGGATGTCCGACTGCCGGTTTAGGCCTGATCCCGGCAGTCGGACATCCCCCGAGGGGTCCCAGATTGGAGCGGGTGCAGGCTGGGCTGAGGGGACCGCGCCTCCATGCATGAATTTCATGCACTGGGCCTCTAGTTAAAAACATAAAGTTGCTAGTTGTTGGGCTGGAAAGGTATAGTAATGGGACTGTATTTTACAATATTAGACATCTTGTGGAGAGGAAAGAAATCAAGTAATATAAGTGCTGGCGGTTTCTTTTTTATTATTCATAGTCATTGTACCTACTTGTAAGTAATAAGTAAGCTCATACTTGTCAAAATATTATGTTATAATGGAGTTAGTTATTATCTGAATATTTAAAATTAAACAATTCCATGAGAACATTAATGACTAAACTACCATAGATGAAACTTAAATGGTTGGATTTTGTTTGTTTGACTTGCTTTATATGGGGTTATATGTGATGGTTAGCTATTTATTGACACTACATCTACCAATGATTTTTTTAAGTGAGCAAGTGCGTAATTACATGGATTCTGAATTCAATTACTCTAAAATTTCATTTGGTAAATATATCATGAAGAAGAATCTTGTGCTTCTCCAGTAGATCATAGTAATTTGGGTGGTTTGGAACTTTTTCCTAAGGTAGGAAGCATACACAATATATTACCTCTTGACACATCTTAATATTACATATAATTAAAATGTTAAATGCCACCAACTACACTTTATAAATTACAGCTAATGTACCTTTCACCAAAGATTTGCTCACCTGCAGAGGAACCATCATATTTAAGCCTGTTTCCAAGTGTTATGTTCTCAAGGATAAGACAGGGTAAAGTAATGATACCATTGAAACTGCACATAATCAGCTCCTATAACAACATCTAGCCCTGCTTCCAATTATGTTAATTCATTGCCCCAGGACTGTACATTTCAATCACCAAAAGGTTCATTGCCTTTAGGAAACCCCTTGGCAACACACAGACAGTCCCCATGAAAGTATTAAGCAAATCCTTTTGTGATACATGAGAGGCTTAAAGCAGTAATAAAGCAATCTCTTTACATTGATAAATTTCTCCTAAGTCAATGAGGGCTTTTCTGTGACTGAAGACTGAGGATTTTTCTTCTCCAGTTCAGTCCAGGGAAGGATCTCTGATAATGTGTAATAATGCAGACATTCACTTTCAATGTCTGGAGCCACCAAAATGGCAAGGGGATCATAACTCACAGTAAAACAACAGTTTAAATCTAAGCCACCCTATTCCAGTCCCTTAGAAATGCTAGTGGTACTTTTTCTGCAGCATTTTGTATCTGAATGTGTCACTGCTGCATTTTTATTTACTTAATGGAGCACCGGAGACACATTGGTTGTGGTGTAAAAACAGATGTATTGCAATCCTCTCATAATAAAGAGGTTGATTTTTTTTAAGTTTATAGCAGAGTCTTTAGAAAAGAATTCCACTCGAGCAGAAGCACAATTACATGTGGAAACTCAGAAAGCATATACTTGGTAGAACTATAAGCTTAGTATGAATTTTAATCCCCTGTCTGATGTAATTCTCTGTTGTGAAATAAGTGGAGAATATACTTAGAATTTTTTTCTAAACATGAAACCATTTATTAGTGACTAATATACCCCATGTTTTCAGAAACCTATATTCTGAAAGGAGCATCTATTGTAAGATATTGAATGCTGTGAAAAAGTACATTAAAGTTCATAACTCTGAAAGTATGACTTAATTAAGAGTTGTGGTCTGCAGCAGTTACTTAGCAAACCTTGACTTTTTTTCAATTTTCCAGACTGCTGGTGCATTGCAATAGGGAAAGTCTGGCCAGGGTTGTCCTACTGACTTTGAAGTTGTTATAACATTTTTAATATTTTAAAATATTTAGAATGTTCCAATAAAAATTTAGTATAGGGCTTTGAAATACATGATCCAAAGTATATTAGGCAGAAATTTTGATCTGTATACATTAACACCACCTCACACAAGTATTATTAATATATTGCTATATTATAAGACCTTTTGCTCAATGTTTTAAAATAATCTATGAAATAATGGCTGTTAAATTTAAATGAGACCAGGTCTTTTATTAAGTATTACTTCTTCCTTTGATTGTTTACTGGCCAAGAATAAGCTTAAAGATATCCAATCTAATTATATATATGATATTCATGTTGTTAGGTAGGCTCAAGCAGCTTCTACATGCATGCTCTTCCCTTCTGAAAAGTGATATATAGTATACATCATATAATTACATATTTATGCTATATACTGGTATCTATGCACACATACATGCTATTGAGATTTTAAATTCTGTCCTATATTATGTAAATCATAAATCATTTCTAACACATAAATACACTGGCTGAGTTCAAAATATTTTTTACAAGCACACAACACATAAAATATTTTTTGTTCCAGGAAATGAAATTCTCAATGTTATTCCGCCTCCGCTCTCTATCAAGTGGCTTAGAGCCTATTGAGTCAACAGAATCTATAAATAGATCATTTCAATAGAATATAAAACTCTTGTAATGAAGGTATTCCTGAGATTTATAGACTCAGAGATGAAGGACACTCAAGCTGAAGTAAAGAGGTTTTCTGGAGGAAGTAACACTTGTTGGCTCTCAAAAAATGCTTAAGCACGAATATTAGGTATGTGAGGAGCATGCAGTTTTTTAGAAAAGGCCATGTAATAGATATTTATTATTGTTATTACAACCATTAAAATTACATGTTTAATTTTCTATATTATTATAGCAGGTCTTACCATACGAAGCCCCAAATCAAATTATAATGGATTAGAATTTTTAAAATCATGCATTGTTCACCCACAAAAAAATCATGCGTTGAAACCAAGGACGCAAAATTTCAGAGTAAGCACAGAAGAAAAATGTATATTGGGGCAGAATTTTAAAACAGAATATATTTGTAACATTTCAATTACATGAAAACATTGAGTGACATTAATTACTACCAAATTTAATTTAAAAGGTATGTAAATGATTTATCTTGGACACGACAATATTGGTTTAAAATAGTAATTAAAAAAGCAACAAGTATATGTGTTTTGGGTTTAATATCTTCAGCTCACATTAAGGTGCCTCAGAGTACTTAGTATATATCAAATAAATAATGAGTCATTTACATGGGCAAGGTATCTATCTCACAGGTCCTATTGTTATTGATAAACATTCAATTTTTTCTCCCTCTTGCTACCCATACATTTGTATCTAAAGAAAATTATATATCCTTCTCTTTCCTTTGGATAAAAATATAAATTGAAATCATTTGTTATAATATCTTTCCTTTGGATAAAAATATAAATTGAAATCATTTTTTATAATATTCTCAAGATTCTATCTATATTCAATAACAGTATTAATATCAGACCAAATAGATTTTAGAATAAAGAATATATATGTAGATATACTTTCATCTGAAAGATTTTGAAATTATAAGTCATACACACCTGAAATTATTTTAAAAGAAGTAAAACCTGATAGAAATAAAGAGAATTTGATAAATCTACTCTCAGAATAGAAAACTTAAATTTCTGTTAATAATAGGAAACTAACATAGGTAAAAATATTAAGAAAGATATGGAATGTTCACATAGCACAACTAATATATACAATATTACAGAAGACTGTTGGAGACTATATCTGTTTTTTTAATCCTCACCTGAGAATACATTGTTATTGATTGTAGAGAGAAAAACATCAATGTGAGAGAGAAACATTGATAGGTTGCCTCCCTTATGTGCCCCAACCAAGGATCAAACCCACAACCCAGGTATGTGTCCTAACTGGGAATCAAACTTGCAACCCTTCTGTGCACATAATGGTGTTCTAACCAACTGAGCCACACCAGCCAGGGTGAGACCATACCTTTTTTAATACCCAGGGAACAAATTGTCCACAATTTTCAAAGAATTGGTATCATGATGGCCACATTCTCTGATCAGAATATTGTGTGAAACAACAGTGTTAAAAATACTAACATTGTCAATTAAAGTTGATATGAGACTTGAGTATTCAAATGACTATCAAAACACAGTATTGAAATTGAAACAGTATTTTCCCCACAATAACATATACCTTTTATATTTTAGACTAAATCCACATCTCTGTATACTAGTATAATAAAAATATCTGTGAGAAGAACCCTAAAATATAAACTTAAATTTGAGCCATCCTGTGTTAAGTTCACATCCTGTGAATCTGAACTTTGAAATAGTTAAATTTACTTTCATAACAAAGATATATTTGCCAATGACATAGCTGCTATATCCTGAACTCACAGTGTGAACAAGAAAAATATGGCCTTTGTCCTTGTGGATCTTATTCTCAATAGAATAAAATAGAAATCAACCAAGCTCATTAAAAAACAACAAAAACAGTTGAATATTGCAGGACTATACAAATAACTTGGGAACCCAACTTACCATGGTGGATTAAGAAAGACTTCTGCAGAAAAAAAATGACACAAACTCAGACATCCATATATTTTACCAATGCTGATAAAACTTCATTAGAGTTAGCTAAATTTTCATTAGTGAATATCTGGTGTTATTGCCATCTAGAATTTACTTACCCTGGATTTAATAAACTATATTTTATTATTCTGGGTGACCAAATGTATTAAGTGTGGACAGAAACTCAGCTGAAGATTGTAATCCATGACCCTAGTCTGATGATAAACAGTGCATCCCATAGTTAATCCGGCCCGTTTGAAATGAATAAAACTAAAAAAAAAAAAAAGACCGTACCCTTTTATATAATGGTGTTTACTTTGAATTTATATTAGTTCACACAAACACTCCATCCATGCTTTTGTTCCGGCCCTCCGGTCCAGTTTAAGAACCCATTGTGGCCCTCCAGTCAAAAAGTTTGCCCACCCCTGCCCTAGTCTGATGATAAACAGTGCATCCCATAGTTAATTAGACCCAAGTAGAATTTTCTAGGAGACCTTAATGAAAATTCAATACATATGACAGAATGAAGAACTAAGAAGAGAGAAGACTCAGGCCTCACTGATGGGTATTATATGAAACCTTTTTAAATTTAAAATTAACAAATCATAGTTGTCTCTGGATTTATGAATTTCGTGAAGCAAAAAATTTCCTGCTTCCTTGAGTGAATTTGGTTTAGGTCTGCCTTAATTTGAATGGGAAAAAAAATATCTTAGTTGATGATACATGTATAATCAGAGTGGTCATATCAACTGGTGATGGAAGGAGACTTGACTTGGAGTGGTGAACACAAAGTACAATTTACAGATGATGTAATAAAGAATTTTACACCTGAAACCTATATAATTTTATTAACCAATGTCATACCAATAAATTCAATAAAAAATCTATATCTATACTAATAAAAGGGTAATATGCTAATTAGACCGGGAGATCTTCCAGGAGACCTTCTGAATGTCCTTCCAGACAAAGCCATGGTGGCGGGACTGAGGCAGAAGTGGTTAGGGGTGATCAGGCCAGGGGAGGGCAGTTGGGAGTGATCAGGCCAGCAGCGGGGGGGAGTTGGGGGCAAGCAGGCTGGCAAGCAGAGTAGTTAGGGGAGATCAGACAGGCAGGCAGGTGAGCATTTAGGAGCCAGTTGATTGAACGACCGGTTGACCGAATGATCAGTCAACTGACAGGTTGCTATGATGCACATTAACCACCAGGAGGCAGACACTCAACAGTAGCTCCTTCCTGGTGGTCAGTGCACTCCCACAGCCAACCTCCTGTGGTCCCTCCCCCCGGCCGACCAACCTCTTGCAGTCCTGCCCCCCGACCAACCTCCCGTGGTCCTGATTGGCCCTGACCACTGGCCAGGCTGAGAGACCCCACCCTTGCACAAATTCGTGCACCAGGCCTCTAGTAAATAAAATAAAATAGGTTTCACAGACATATTCTCATAATATAATAAAAGCAGACACTCACCATTACCCATCTTCTTTCTGTAACTCTTTATTATGTATCTGGAATATAATACATGCCAATTAATATTTATTGAATAAACTTGGTGAATTTTGGGGGGTTCAGGCAATATATAAGAACACCAAGATTACAATTTATTCATATGAAAACCCACTATTCCTGATGTCTAACAATAACCATTTACCATTTTTCCTGTCCTTTCTGCTTGGCTTAGAGATTTTGGTTGATTATTGCCCACTGTCACTTATTTTCTCAACTTGTAGTAATCTTAATGGCCTTGATGGAATTTCTCCTATTATCCCAATTATGTTTCATGGAAAGGACATAACTAACTGTATTGAAAAGCAGGAATCCTTTTTTTTTGAATAAATGTTTGCTAATTGTGAATACGTCGTGCCAAGGAACATGTTAAGCATAGGCATTACCTATTTAAGTAGAAAAAACTAATAAGAACCCTACCAAAAAATTCTGTTTTGAATTTCAAATGTGGCTAGATTTTAATTTTGAAAATAAGTATAAAAGGTCACTGATATCAAGAAGAATGAAATGTAGAAACTATGTGCCATATAGATTTGACATAAAATCATAAAATATTGAGTTGTAAAATTTTAAAACATATTTATGAGAGAATACTTCCATGTAATTCCACTGCCATGAATACCATAAAAACTTGCTGAGATTTTAAAGTTTCCAAATTTAAGAGGGTATAGAGGTAGGAATAGAAATTATTACCAAAATTTCACGTTGTTGCCTGCTGATATTATCCACTGTTTGAAATTGCTTTGAAACAGGTGACTGAATTTTTTACCATAGAGCATTTCCTCAATAATGGTGTCTTGCAAGTTACACTGACATAATTTAAACCTTTTAATTCTGAAAACATTAATGAGAAAAGGAATGTGTTTAATGTTGCTTATATTTTCACATTTTAAAATTATATGAGTAATACATGAGTGATCTCAATACAATACAATTTTAATATTTCAGGAGTAAATAGTGAGATTCCCTTTTTGTATTCCCGATTC
This sequence comes from Myotis lucifugus, assembly GCF_000147115.1. Lineage (NCBI taxonomy): Eukaryota > Metazoa > Chordata > Mammalia > Chiroptera > Vespertilionidae > Myotis > Myotis lucifugus. Next base: position 9,558,253 of record NW_005871057.1, on the reverse strand, counting down.
TAAGCCAATACTCAAAAGTAACAATTGTTTCATCCATATAGATATTTCTTTTGTATTTATAAGCAATAAACATCTATATTATATGTGTAGAAATCATTAATAAGCTATGAATACATGAAGGTAATATAATGAAGGTAATATATAAATAATTTATGGATATGGTTTTGTTTGTAAGTATTTGTATATATACGATCATGTATATACAGTGGGGCCTTGACTTACGAGTTTAATTTGTTCCGTGACGGAGCTCGTAACTCAAATTACTCATATGTCAAATCTTAAAGTGAACGAGTGAGACACGTGATGCTGGGCTGATGTTGTGGCGTTCACTGTGACGTTCGCTGTGCCAACTAGCGGTGGGGTATCTGAAACTGGCTCGTAACCCAAATTTTAGCTCACAACTCAAAGCAAAAAATCGGCAGAGAGACGGCTTGTATCTCGAAAAACTCGTTAGTTGGGACACTCATAATTCAAGGCCCCACTGTATATTATTTAGTGACTGCACTTTTTAAATCCTCACCAGAGTATATTTATTCATTAATTTTTAGAGAGACTGGAGGGGAGGGAAGGAGGGAGGTGGAGAGAGAGGGGGGAGAGAGAGAGAGAGAGAGAGAGTCATTGATGTGTTCTCTCACATCAACTGGTTACGTCCACAGGACAGGGGCCAGGGATCCAACCTGCAACCCAGGTAGGTGCCCTTGACTGGAAATTAAACCTTCAACCCTCTGGTGCTCAGGCCAATACCCTAATCAATGAGCTACATCGGCCAGACTAGTGACTGCATTTTAAAAAATACATTAAGTACAACACAGAAGAATACAGAAATCATAATTGGTCAGTTCAGTGATTGTGTAACCACCACCCAATTCAAGATATAGAAATTACTAGCATGTAAGAAGTTCTTATTCACACCCTCTTCCAACGAATCTATACTCCTTTCTTTGTAAACTCAACCAAAACCATGACTTCTAACCCCATAGGTTAGATTTGCATGTAATTTAATTAAGTTGATAATTTTATATCTGGTTACATTCATAAACATTATATAGTTGAGATGAAATCTTATCCTTATATGCTATTTATGAATGTCATTGATAATAAAATGTAAAATAATCTACATTTTCGAAAGTTGATGACCTTTGGGTTGAAAGATCAATGCTATGAACATTTTGGAAGTTACTTTCCATTCATACATGGTTTCTTTTGATTGATAGAAATGTTAACTCTGATATAATCAAAAGGATTATCTTTTTTTTTTCTTTTTTTGTTAATTATCACCAGAGAATATTTTTGCCATTGGGTTTCAGAGAGAGTGGAGGTGGGGGAGAGAGAGAGAAAGAGAAAGAGAAAGGGCAACAGCGATGTGAGAGAGACATATCCATTTGTTGCCTCCTACAAGTGCCCCAACCTGGCTGGGGTCGAACCTGCAACCCAGGTACATGCCCTTGGTGGGAATTGAACCCTTGCTCCTTCAGTGCCCAGGCTGATGCTCAAACCACTGAGAAACACTGGCTAGTGCATGTCTGTTATATTTTTCTAATCCAAGTTCATAAGTATAACTTTTTAAAAATTGTCATTATTAATTTTAATACTCACCCGTGGTTATGTTTATTGATTTTAGAGAGAGGAAAGGGGGGAAAGAGAGAAGAATACAGATGTGAGAGAGCAACAACGGTCAGACTGGGGATCGACCTTGCAACCTAGGTGTGTGCCCTGACTGGAAACCTAACCCACAACCTTTGTGGTGTATGGGACAATGCTCAAATGAACTGAACCACCTGATCAGAGCTAAACATAACTTTTAAGAAAACATCTACAGTCTGAATTACAATTTAACTTTAAAATCTGATTATTTATTTAATTTATTGATATAAATTTACATTAAAAATTATCTTTGAAAGTATACAATTCAAGTGGTTATTAGTATATTCACAAAATTATGCAACCATCACATCTAATATCAAAATACTTTTATCAACCTCCCCCAAAATAGGCTACCATTAGCAGTCACTCATTTTGTTCTCCTTCACAGCCCCTTGCATCACTAAATCATTGTCTTTCTGGACTTGCCTATGTCATCTAAATGGAATCACACAATAAGTGGTCTTTTCTGTTTGGCTTTTTTATCTGCATAATAATTTAAAAGTTCATTCATGTTGTAGTATATCTCAGCAATTCATTTTTTGCTGTTATTCAATATTACTTCATTGTCTAGGTATACCATAGTTTGTTTATGCATTCTCCAATCAATGGACATTCTTTCCACCTTTGACTGTTATGAATAATGAGTCTCTAAACTTTTCTATACAAATTTCGTGTTTATATATGTTTTCAATTCATCTGGATATATACCTAGGAGTAGAATTGCTGGGTCATATAGTAACTCTAAATTTAGTTTTTGAAGACTGTGTGGTATCTCATAGATAGATAGATAGATAGATAGATAGATAGATAGATAGATAGATAGATAATAGATAGATATAGATATAGATGAATAGATCTAGATATACAGATATAGATATACATACACATATACATATACACAAACATATACCTGAAAACCTGAACATTTTTACTGTTGCCAAGACAACAATGATGTTCTGAGCAATGTGTAATATGTTTGAATGTTCTACCTAATGTCAAATTTGTATTGACTGGCATAATTAAAACTACTAATACCTTTACAGGCATCTGGGACAATATTGTTATTTTCAACTTAATTTGCAAAATCCTCTTTGTTTTTGTTTGGCAAATGCTAGGACTTATGACCCTTAACTTATCATCAGTGAGAATAGTATTTTATTATGTTATACTCTAACCAAAAACATTTTAATTTCGGTTAATTAGGTATTTTCCTGATGTGTTCACAGCTCTCTAACCCTCTCCCTTTAGAATGGCTTTCCATGCAGCGTTGTCAGTGGGCAACACTGAAGAGGTAGTGTAGATTTATGTATAACTAAGAGCCCAGTGTGCAAAATCCTGCGGCACCGCCCACCCACCTGCCGCCCTGCCTTGACACCCGAACCTGTCCAATGCAGCGCTCCAGCGCGCCTGGCCCAGCCCCCAACCCCCGCTGGCCTTCTCTGGCAGCTTCAAGCCCCACCCTCAGTCCCTTGAGTCGCTTTGGGCTGATCCCGCCTTCTCCGGGTGCCTCTCCACTTCCACCCCATCTCCGGAGCAATGCCCCGCAGCGCTCGCAGGCAGCCTCCTGCTGATAGGAGCTAATAAAGAGCTAATGTGTTAATGGTCCAGTCATTACGCATTATGGCGTCCCGACCATTAGCATATTAGCTCTTTATTAGTATAGATTGGTAACGTATATGGCCGTAAGCATACCAGCAAGAGAAATGGCATGAGAGACAAATGTCAGCTGTTCTTCAGCTAGTAAGTGAACAGATTTATTTTCATTCATATCTCAAATTATTGAGTATATATTCTCAAACTTTGTTCCCAGCACTACTTTCTCATATCTCCATATCAATTATTTCTCTCTTCTGTAGTCACAAAAATGACAGAACTATATACTTTCTTTCTTTGTCATTCCCATGTCATTCTTGTATTTTAAAGTAGTTTGTATAAGTTATATGTTCTTTCTGACCCAAACAAGTTCTTATTGGTGGAATCTTTTACTAAACTCATATTATTTTATCAAAATTATTTTTAATTAAAAACTTCAAATATTTCCAAAGAATCATGACCATGTATAGAACCACTTTCAAGTTTTTTTTCTACATATTATTTAATCTCATGATTTCTTCTTATATAAATATTAAGCTTTCTCACCAATCAGAGATATCTTTGAGTTATAAATTATTTTCATTTTCTTGTGAGGATTATATGTTTTCCTTTACTTTCACCAAACATTGTCTACTGATTTACTGATTACCTGCCTATTTTTCTGATTTATAATAGCAATCTATTCCCAGCTAAGCATGGTTGCCTATAGAATTTTGTAATACTTCTTCATTCAGTTTCTTCAGTCAGCTGAAGGAAAGCAATCAAAATCAATGCTGCTTTCCTCTCTCCTCAAGCATTCTTATCAGAGATTAGTACCTCATCTAGAATTCTTGACACAGTATTATAGGAAGTTTGAGATACTCTTCACCTATTTTAGAACTTCTACTTTGAAAAAACTTGACATGTTTCTACTTAATCTTTATTCTATCAAAATAACTCGTGTCTATTTTCATAGTTAGTTACACTGTAAGTGGGTTTAAATTGAGAATAAATATAAATGATGGTTATTCAAACTAGTTTTACTGAAATTTAAAATACATGTGATCAGTAAGGCTATTTTTGAATAATTAAAATAAGACAATATTGAGCAGGGAAAAATAAAATTGGTTTAATCAAATAACATGTATTTGAAAGAAATAATTATGACTATATGTACATAATATGCATTAATTTATATATTATATATATTAAATAGAATGTAAGAAATAGTATGTCCAATAGGATTGTCACTACTTATTCCAGTAGACAGCACAAGAAGCCAGTTAGAGCATAAAAGTGATCAAATAATTTTTATCATCTTGATGTTGCTAAATTTTGTATTTTAGCATTAGGAAATTTTGAGCTACTGTTTCCAATCAAAACTAAATTACATGTTATTAATTATTAACAGCTATTAGATACCTATTATAAAATATTGTTTAATTTATTTGCCCCAGACATATTGAAAACTTTTATATAAACACTAGAGGCCCAATGCACGAGATTTGTGCACTCGGGTGGGGGAGTTGCCCTCAGCCTGGCCTACACCCTCTCGCAGTCCGGGAGCCCTTGGGGACATCCTTAGCGCTGCCGTGGAGGCATGAGAGGCTCCAGCCACCAGCACTGTGCTCGCCAGCCGTGAGCCTGGCTTTTGGCTCAGCGGCGCTCCCCCTGTGGGAGCACACTGATCACCAGGGGCAGTTCCTGCATTGAGTGTCTGTCCCCTGGTGGTCAGTGCACATCATAGTGACCAATTGTTCTGCCGTTCGGACGATTTGCATATGAGGGTTTTATTATCCTATATAATAAAAGCCTAGCGTGCTAAGTGTCCAGTTGTCCAGTAGGCCGTTCAAACAATAAAAGCATAATATGCTAATGATATGCTAAGGCCGCTCAACCGCTCCCAATGACGTACACTGACTACCAGGGGGCAGATGCTCCGACCAGTAGGTTAGCTTGCTGCTGGGGTCCAGCCGATCGGGACTGAGTGAGATGGGCTGGACATGCCCTGGAGCCCTCCAGTGGTCCCTCCTCAGCTGGCCAACCTCCTGTGTCCCTCCCTGGCCCTGATTGTGCTCCGGTGTGGTCCCTTGGTGTGGCCTGTGCCCTCTCGCAATCAGAACCTCTTGGGGGATGTCAGAGAGCAGTTTTGGCCTGAAGGCAGAACGACCGGTTGCTATGATGTGCACTGACCATCAGGGGGCAGACGCTAAACACAGGAGCTGTCCTCTGGTAGTCAGTGTGCTCCCAAAGGGGGAGTGCCGCTCAGCCAGAAGCTGGACTCACGGCTGGCAAGTGCAGCAGTGGTGGTGGGAGCCTCTCCCACCTACACAGCAGCACTAAGGATGTCCAACTGACATCCCCCGAGGGCTCCCGGACTGTGAGAAGGCACAGGCCAGGCTGAGGGACTCCCCCACCAAAGGTGCACAAATTTCGTGCACTGGGCCTCTAGTATAAGATATAATTTGCAAACATACATTATGAGCAAACTTTATACCAAATGATAATAAAATAATTTCACATAAAAGTCTTGGTCAGTTTGTCTGCTATTTTAAAAATACATAGACTGCATGGTTTAAATAACAAACATATATGCCTCATAGTTCTGGAGGCTGGGAAGTCTAAAATCTGCTGTTTGAGAGCCTGCTGCCTGGTCTTCAGATATCCTTTTTCTCCTGGACCCCCACATGTTAGTGGGAGAGCAAGAGATATCTCTTATAAGGGCATTAATCTCATTCATGAGGGCTCCACTCTTGTGATCTAATAACCTTCCAAGAGCCCAGTGTTCTAAATTAACATGTTAACATTTCCACATATGAATTTTTGGGAGACAAATATCTAGGAAAGGATCATTTTTGAGATTCAAAAATGTAGATACTTTTTAAGTATTTCTTTTCATCAAATCAAAGTAATGTATGATTGATATGGTTCTGTCTACCTCTAGTTGGATTTTCCTAAATCTTTGATAGGTTCACTGTACTTCCTTACTTTTTGTTTCATCTAAATTGTCATAATCCACACAAAATATTTGCTTTTTTACCCATCAACAGTGGGTCCAAAACAATAATAGAAAACATTTCTACAAAATATACTTATTGATAGATATTTTCAAATTCATCTGCTTTTTATTTTTAATTTTTAAACTTTATTTTTATTGATGATACTATTACAGATGCCCCCATCTGCTCCCTCTGACCCCACCCCTTTGCCCACCTATACCCAGCTCCTGTCTCCCTTCCTTCTAGCCATCACTACACTGTTGTCTGTGTCTATGAGTTATTCATATACATTCTTTAGCTTTAGATAATCATTTGAAAGTCTTGTGATAAATAACATCAGTATTAAACTGAAGGATGGATTACTTAATGGCAAATGTACATTAATACATAGAAACAATAAAATAAGTCTAGCCCTAACTGGTTTGGCTCAGTGGATAAAGCGTTGGCCTGCGGACTGAAAGGTCCCAGGTTTGTTTCCGGCCAAGGGCATGTACCTTGGTTGTGGGCACATCCCCAGCAGGTGGTGTGCAAGAGACAGCTGATCGATGTTTCTCTCTCATTGATGTTTCTAACTCTCTATCCCCTCTCCCTTCCTCTCTGTAAAAAATCAATAAAATATATATTTTAAAAAAATAAGTAAAAAATAAGTCTATATTAATTATTTTGAAATGTCTCATATCAGATAAATGTTTATAAGAAATCCAAATATCATTGTACACTGAGTAAATCAAAATAATTTTAATGGATGATATTGGGCAATAGAGAGCAGAAAAAAAGGGTAAAGAGATTGGAACACAATCTGAGACAAAAAGGCCAAAACAATTACTGGGGGATTTTTCGGGCTCTCAAAGGATTTATCATAAAGATTTGGAAAAAGAAAATCTATAATTGAATCCCACATGATGAGTGTTATAGCAGAGGTATGGCTATAGAATAGAAATAAAGTGGAATATGGGCTTCAGGCCTTAGAGGAAAACACAGTTTCACAAAACACAATATGTTCAAGGAAAAGGTACATTAGTATTAGGGTCTAATAATGTTCATGTTCATGTTTCGTTTCTATAGTCAGATTTCTTGAGTGTTAATCCTGACTCACTTATAGAGCTATTACCTAATGTAAATAACTAATTCTCCATTAATTTTCTCATCTGTAAAATGGGGAAAAATTTGTTATCTAACTCATAGAATTGTGTGAGTATTGCTTTTATTGACATATAAAAAGCATTTAGAATAGTCGGGTACCTATGAGCACTCAGTATATGTTGGATGTTTGTTCTACTTAGATTGCAGCCCCAGTTTCTAAAATGGTGCTTTGCACAAAGTAGATGTTGAATTAACATCTCCTGACAACACAATAAAATGAATGAATGGTCTGAAATAAAATTTTAAGGTAGAGTAAGTTTGATATCTACTTGCCTCTCTTAAAATAAATCACCCATATTGGTATCATTTTTTTACTTCTAGCACTTCTTAGTCACATGCCTCATCTACTCAGAAACTACTGTAACCCCACAATCAAACACTTCATCTATGTGCTTTACCTATCCTAACTGGCTCTAATATAATATCTGCCGAAATTTAATTAAATTTTAAAGGACATAACATTTTGATAGGTTCATTCAAGTTTTCATTTGCATATTTGTAGATATTTCCTTTTGCAATTAATGTGGTAGAACCTGGAAAACGAATATAAGTAAACCCTAAGCTAAGGCACACAGGAGATGAAACACAGAAATCTAAGTAGTCCTACTCAAGTAAATATATAAGGTGTTATCTTAAGTTACAAGAATTAAAGATGACCCTAAATGATACCCAGAAGAAGATGAGAGTGAGAAAACCCTTTTAAGAAGATGATTCAAATAAGCTCTTCCTTCTTTAAACTGGTAGGATCAAAGTAAATGCATTCTGTTAAGCATAAAAGGAAAGATTAAGACTGTTGTTCCATGTCTTTTGGGAATAAAAAGGTACTCTTTGAACACCTTTAACAGGGAATCGGAGGAATATGTGATGTGGTTCTTTGGGGGACACAATAAACTTAATATTCAAATTATATTGATGCTGTGGTAGACAGAATTTTTAAGATGTTCCCTGAGATTCACATCCTCTAGATTTTCAGTTAAACACTAATCTAGATTGTGATGCGAAGGTATTTATGCAGAGGCATTTAGGTTACTGATCAGCCTATTTTAAAATAGGGAGATCATCCTGGATTACCTAAATGGGCCTCATGTAATCCCATGAGCCCTTAAAAGCAGCAGAAGAAAGCAAAAGAAGTCAGATATAATGTAGCAGAAGAGGAAAACAGAGGAGAGACCAGGCAGAAGAGGTCTGAGACATTCAAAGTTTAAGACAAGTTTTACCTGTAAGTGTTTACTTTGCAGAGGAAGATAATGATACTAGAGCCAAGGAATATGGAAAGCCTCTAAAGCTAAGAGCATTCCTTGGTTGAAGGCAAGCAAGAAACATAAAACTCATTCCTGCGATTGCATAAAATGAAATTCTACCAATAAGCTGAATAGCTAGCATGCCCAGTCTTCCCCAGAACTTCCAGAGAGAAATTCTGCCCTGACAACACCATGATTTTAGTGTGTTGAGATCCAGACGATTCCACACACTGTGAGATGATACATGTATGCTGCTTTACACTGCAGAACTTGTGGCAATCGTTTATAGCAGCAATAGAGAATTAACCCAATAGTACCACGATCAAACTGAAAGCCCTGTGGTGGATCTGAGTGATTATAGAGATAACATTTTGCAATGGAGACGTCTACCTCCATTTCTTGGTGAAGTAAGATATACCATACATGTGAACCCTGACTGGCACTCTCACCCTGCCAAGAGGAGATATTTGAATTTCTAAGAAAAAGTGTCTCGAGGAACAACTTCTGGATTTTATGTCGTCATTGGTAACTCTCAGTGGGAAATTTTAGTTGTACTAAAACTACTGTGGAAGATATAAATAGTGCAGGGATCATGGAAATGTTAGAAATTCATGCTGTAATGGAAGAGTTTATGGAAACCAGTGATTTAATTAGCATCATTTTTATGTTGTTTTTTTGTTTGTTTTGGTTTGGTTTTGTTTTGCTTTTGGTTTGTTTAATGTGTTTTGGGGGCAACACTCATCTTGGACTTATCCAAAAAGAATATGAATCTGGGTTCTCAGCCTCGGCAGTTTGATGCTGCACATGGACTACTTATCTGTGTGGAAGCTATCCTGGGCACTGTATGCTATAAACATCTTGGGCCTCTAACCACTGAACACCAGTAACACCCTCCAGCACATACCCCAGCTGTGATAACCAAAGGTGTCTTCAGACATTTCTGAATGTCCTCTCAGGACAAAATCACCTCGGAACAAATCACTTTCCCATATTCCTTTGAGGATTGTATAAATGAGGAGACAGTGCAAATATGACCCAGGAAATTAAGGAGGACACTAATATTAGGGTATCATTGATCTGGAAAACAAAGGCAAACTAAAAGTCTTTTTTTTTCTGTTGTATTGCAGAGGAAAATGAAGTCCATTTCACCTTTACATGCTTAGATATACAATATTTTTTCATGATGTTGCTTCAAAGATACCTCCTGTAATAATTATAGTATCAAGAACCTTACTCTACTACACTGATGATGTAACTCATAAGCTAAAATAGTATTAAATCTGATGTATCTCACAAGACTGAGTAGAGTTGGTTTTTAATAATATAAAGAGTCAAGGGCTTAAATCAGTGGTTCTCAACCTTCCTAATGCCGCGACCCTTTAATATAGTTCCTCATGTTGTGGTGACCCCCAACCATAAAATTATTTTTGTTGCTACTTCATAACTGTAATTTTGCTACTGTTAAGAATCGTAATGTAAATATCTGATATGCAGGATATATTTTCATTGTAACAAATTGAACATAATTAAAGCATAGTGATTAATCACAAAAACAATATATAATTATATATGTGTTTTCCGATGGTCTTAGGTGACCCCTGTGAAAGGGTCGTTTGACCCTCAAAGGGGTCATGACCCACAGGTTGAGAACCGCTGGCTTAAATAAAAGAAAACAAAAGAGATTACTTATATTAGAGTTGCTAGAAACATTAACTAGTAATTTCATTTTATTTAAAAAAAAAAACAAGGAAAACTAATGTTTGCTGAGTCTATTTGAATTTTGAAAATCCAAACATATATTTATGACTATGTGTAGGCTCTCTATTAGTTATCTGAGGTTGCCGTAACAGAAATACCATAGACTGGATAACTTAGAAATCAGAAAGTTATTTATCACAATTCCGGAGACTGGGAAGTCCAAGGTGAAGATGCTGGCCAATTTGGTCCCTGGTTTGTGCTCTCTTCCTGGTTTGCAGGTGGCTGCCTTCTCTGTGTGAACATATGGTTTTTCCTCAGCAGGGGAGGAAAGAGCAAGTTCTCTGGTGTCTATTCTTAAACAGGCACCCCATCTTCATGACCTCATCTAGTTCTAATTCTCTCCTGAAGGCCCCATCTCTAAATACCATCATATTGGGAGGTAGTGTTTTAACAGATGGATTTGGAGGGAATACAACATTCAGTTCATAACAGTGATTCCAGATGTGCTGACATCACTTTCAGGGATATGAGCTGATGTTCTTGGTGTTACCATGAAAGCTTTCTCATGAGGAAGGCACTGATCAACAAAGCTTTCTAATTAAATTGAAGTGGTATTTTTAGGAAGATGCTGGGGGCATAAAACAAGAGGCTAATACATGCCCTAAGAGCACAGTTCCATTTCCTTCTGGGATGTATTTCATGCCTTAGTACATGCAGAGATTCCTAGCATTTAATTTTTTTGGTCAGATTCAAATCAAAAGGTAAATGGTTTATATATTAAACTAATCAAATGATTTTTAAAAAGTGACAGCAAAAATGTTGAACAAAGAGAAGTCTGCTTACATGGTCGAACTACATGCTGTCTGTGTGCTTATGTTTGTTGTGTTCTCTGAGAATAATAATCTACAAGTGGAATACACCATTTTATTCATTTGGTCAGAAGAAAAACGCACAGAACTAAACACAGTAAGAAGAGATTATCTAAAGGCCTATGATATTGGTACAGACATTGTAGTCTTGTCAGTCCAAGGTTTATGTAGACAATGTGGATGAAATCTCTCGGCTCCTAAAGGAACAAGTGCTTCCCAGCCAGTGTTGCTCAGTGGTTGAGAGTCAGCCCATGAACCAGGAAGTCACAGTTTGATTCCTGGTCAGGACACATGCCTGGGTTGTGGGCTCAATCCCCAGTGGAGGGCATGCAAGAGTCAGCTGATCAATGATTCTCTCTATCATTGATGTTTCTATCTCTCTCTTCCTCCCCTTTCCTCTCTCTGAAATCAATAAAATCATACTTTAAAAATAAAAAAGAAACAAGTGCTAGTGATGGAAATACTTTGGGAAAGTCCTGAGATATTATGATTTATGAGAAGAACATTTATTAAGATTGAAAAATCACTGAACAGATAATCACAGAAAATAATATCCTGTGTTATTTTAACTGGATTGGTGAATATCATCAAATTACTAGTTAATGTATCTAATACTAGAGGCCGGATGCACGAAATTCGTGCAAGGGGCTCGGCCCTCGCAGCCCCGGCTTCATCTGGAAGGTCGTCCAGAAGGATGTCCGGAAGGTCATTCAGCTGCCTGGTCTAATTAGCATATTATACTTTTATTATTATAGATACTTGAATATAAGTAGTGGAAAGGAAATAAAAATCACATAAGGCAGAGAGAGGCTCTGGCAGTTTTTATTTCAGGAATCACATTGGTGACTAGACGTGTATGATAAGTAGACGCTTTATAAATTTGGACTAATTATAACATTAAGATTTGGGTCCCCTGTACTAGAACTCAAACATTAAAATAATCCTGGTTATTAGGGAGAGAGATTTTCCTTCTTTAAAAGAAATGAAATCAGAATTGTTTAACCTGGAATCCTAGACTACCAACCTAAAAGAAAAAAATTATTTAAAAAAGTATAAAACTCAGAGCAATTGAAAATATAAAAGTGTTGCCTACATTATAGCTTCCTAGTTTAAGTAGCCTGAATAAATATTTATGCTAAATATACAATTAGGAAGAATGATCCAGATTGTAGATCAGAGGCTAATGCCCACGAGCAATCAAAGGTCTGCAATTAATGAAAGCTACTTTGCAGCTCATTTCTGCACAAAACTCTACTTTTATAATCAATGAGTGGTTGTGACCCCAGAAATATTTTGATATATAATTACTGATACTTTGCCTCTTGCGTATAATCCTATTGTGTATGTCTAGTATAGGCATCAAAAAGAGGACGTTTTTAGAGAGGAGATATCCTTAAAAATGACCAATCCTTGATGCAAACAAATTACTTAGATGTTGAATTATACTGATAGTTATGATTATAGGTATAGTGTTATAAGACACAATGCATGTGAAATGAATATTCTGATAATATTGACAGAGTAACTGATTTATATTTGTATCTTAAAATAACCCCTAGCGCTCTCCAAAATACAGAAAACAAATATCCAAGTTACACATAATTAAAGATTTTGCACAAATCAGCAAGTCAATTTACTTGTAAAGCAATACACATTATTCCAAAAAAAGTGAGGAAGAGATTATTCAAATGATATGAAACTCTATAAAGGAGTGTGAAAAATATAGTTTATTTTCTTGATACTGTTTTGCCCAATCTAATTACTCCATTGAATATTTCATGTAGGTACTGACATAGTAATAAAAAAACAGAGTTCTGGATATTAACAGAGATATAATCATTACTGTGGATGGTTTACAAAAAAAAAAATGATGATGTGATAAGGTGATTTTGGGAATTGCTGACCAGGAGATGTACTTAAAGTATTGGATTTGAGTGGTTTAGGAGACTTAATCCGACTAATGAAGGAATCTCAGGGGAAACCATTGAGGCTGTCACCTACAGGCCAACCTAGCCTAAAACATCTGCTCCAAATGTACAGACAAGTAACTGTGCTGATCAGTGTTGAATGTGAATATTCCCAGAGAAAGATATGTTCCTATTATACATTATAATCGATGCATGTCTGTAATTACTCTATGCCCTTACTTTGGAAGTGGCCACACGATTTAACCCTCTCTTTCCAATCCACCAGTTAAAGGATCTAACTGGTTCTTTACCTTATGAACATGTAAAATAAACATATGACTCCCAAGGGATGCAAAAATCAGAGAATGACATCACCAGCAGGGAGTGTACCATTTTGTCCACTGTGCTATATGGTGTCCACCTTTACACAGTTTGTAAAGATAAATCACGGTACCTTTTCTCCTATTCAAGGCATGTGTTTAATTTAGCTCCCAGTGGGTGTCTTTTCATCAGTCATTGCCCATATGAAAACAGTTTATATGCATAAAGAAGGCCTCAGTGACCAGTGGCCTAGAAAAAGAGCGACTCTTTGAGAAAAGAGTATAAGAAAACTTTTAAGGCAGCTGAACAGAGGAAGCAACTGAACTAATAAAGCAGAGGCATATACCAGAGAGTAGAAAATGTTACTAGGTAACAGCAGCAGTAGTAACTAAGAGCTTGCTTTTTCCAGACAGAATTTATAAACCTTTTATCTCTATTAGCTAACTTAATCCGCATGCATTAGACACATCCTAAGGGGACCACCCCCCAAAGTCTCCTTTCTTTAAGTGGGCAGCACCTTTGACTTGCTGCTAGCTGGTAGAAATTGCAAAGGATAGTTACTCCTGTGATTATTTTAGCCTAGATGAGATTGCGTTTTAGCAGACAGTAATGAGAGAGTCTCCAACTGGCTTTGAAGGAGTGAGTTGTCATATTATCAGAGAGCCTATGAGAGAACATGTGAGAGGGTTTTTTTGTTGTTGTTTGTTTGTTTTGTTTTGTTTTGTTGTTGTTTTGTTTTTTTTGCGAGGAATTGCCAGAGGCCTTCAGTAGGATGACAGCAAGAAAAAAGGATCTCGGTCTCACAAACAGACTCTGAATTCAGCTAACATTACATGAGCTTTGAAAAGGATATCAAACTCCAGAAAGAAATACATTCTGGCCAAAATTTTGGTTGCAACTTTAGGAGATCCTAAATAGAGAGAAGCCTGATGTGCAGACTGCTGACTCACAGAAACTATAAGATAATAAGCAGATACTGATTTAATATACTAAATTTGTGGTAATATGTTATAAAGCAATAGATCATTGGTACACTCTGAAACAATCCATGAATGTATCACTATTATTTTTATTTCACATCTAAATACTGAAGTATATAGATTTATGAAATAATTTCATGAAGTTTACACAGCTAATAAATGATGGAACTAGGATTTGAACACAGGTAACATCTAGTACAAAAATAAGATAAGAAGGCTGTCTATTATCTTAACTTCACATATATAAAAATAGAAAATGTACTGTTATATAACTAGACTACTGTTAGGCTCGTAATCTATTTTGACCTCTAAGTAACTATGAATTATTTTCTTAAGAATCCTGGTTAGAATGTTTTCTTAATTTTTACATACACACATATTCTTGCAATTAGATTAACCAGACACTGATTTTCTTCTCCTGCCCCTCCCTGCACCCCATTCCCTAATTCAATGAGTTAAGAACCTCTGGGAAGATAATTTATGCTTTGCCTGTTGCCCATTAATACAGTAAGAAAAACATTGGATAAAGTAAAGAAATCCACACATTATCACAAATGGAATTATGGAGGGGAACAATTAGTGATTTAAGAATTTTATTTCATCGCTGATCTTCTAACATAAACTCCTCCTATTATAGTAAATAACACAATGATATTTAATTTTAAAATCTAATTTACTCATTAGGTTTTAGATAAGGCTAACATATTAAGATGAACACCATAGGAATGAAATCAGATTAATTAAGGTTTAAAAACACTCTTAAAACTTTTTTAATACAACTAAACCAAAATATTATTCTTTAGTCAAAAGCTAAAATATTGACAGAGATTTGCACTAATTTTCTGCATCTAATTACAATTTATATTACTGACATTTTTATTGCATCCTAAAGGGGGAAACTCAAATTAAATTGTATTTTTTCTTAATACTGAGTATTTAAAAGCATTGTTGTTATAGTATCTTGCTACATATTCAAAAACTTACCACCAACTTTGAGATTGAGGAGATGTTGAGAGAATAACATTTAAGCATTCATACAAATCTAAAAAGAAAAGGCAGTTCTGTGGTTAATTTTTAAATCATCTATGTTAGTTAAAATGACTAGACACAGAATAAATACAGCCTAATTAACTAATATTAGAGTTAGAATATTTTTATGGTCATCCATAAGAAGATTTTAAAATAATAACATGAGTGAGAAGAGAAGTAATTATTTGGTTCATCACTAAAATTTCATTATGTCTCTAGACCTTTTAGCTAAAAACCTGCAATCATATTTTTTGAAGCTATTTTTTACCTTCTATTATAGTCATGCATGATAAAACATAAAATAATTACCTTCATAAAACATGATGTTTAGTGCCCTATTTCTTCTAGGTTATTAATGAATATTGGATATCTATATATAGAAAACCCTAATATGCAAATAGACTGAACGGTGGAACAACCAAACAACCAGTTGCTATGACGTGCGCTGACCACCAGGGGGCGCACACGGAACATAGCAAGTGTCAGCAGCAGGTGGCAGAGTGTGGAACATGGTGAGTGTCAGCTGCGGCAGGATGGTGGAGCAGTGAGTGAGAGTGCCAGACCAAGGCAGGGCGCTAGTCACTGTCATCAGGGTGAGCCTCTGGTGGTTACTGAAAATTCTTTGCTCCCGTGAGCCACAGTCCCACCCGGCGCTAGCACCTGCTGCCAGCACCGGCCCCACTCACACCCACTGCCAGCGCCCGGTGCTGGCCCCGATTGCTAGTTATTGTCAGCGGGTGCAAGTGGCGACTGCTAGCCTCGATCACCCCTCAGGGCTTCTCCACCTCCCCCTGCTCCTGAGGGGCAATCGGGGCCAGCAGCCACCACTCACACCCGCTGCTGGTGATGGCTCCACTTGTACCCACTGCCAGAGCCAGAGCCACCATTCGCACCCACTGCCGGCCCCACTTGCACCCGCAGCTGGCACCGGAGATGCCGCTCGCACCCACTACTGGCGCCCAACACAAGTCCCGATCACTCAGCGCTGTCAGCGGGTGCAAATGGCAGCTGCCAGCACCGATTGCCCTGAGGGGTTCTCCTCTCCCCCTGCTCCTGAGGGGCAATCGGGGCAGCAGCCACTGCTCACACCTGCTGACGGCACCCGCCCTGCTTGCACCCGCTGACAGTGTGAAGCGATTGGGGCCGGCACCATCAGCGCATGGGAGTGGTGGTGGCGGGAGTGGGGCTGCCAGCACAGGATATCAGGGGCACAGAGGATGGGCTGAGACCTGCCTCTGTGCCCATTGCAGCCTCGCGGGCCACAGTTCCTTTCAAGGTGCACAAATTTGTGTACTGGGCTCCTGGTATATGTATAAAATAGGAAAATAAGTTTCCAGTATGCAATCCTCTTATCTAATAATAGACAAAGATTGAAATTGACCGTACCTTCGCTATGCCTTCCATTGGCTAATCAGCGAGACATGCAAATTAACCACCAACAAAGATGGCGGTTAATTTGCATACATAGGCGCCAAGTGGCGGAGCGAAGACAGAAGGCGGCTCCAGCTGGAGCATCGAGGGCTGTGAAGGCGGCTCCGGCCAGAGCAGCGAGGTCTGTGAAGGTGGCTCCAGCCGGAGCGGCACTGGTTTTCCTCCAGCACCTGGGACCCAGGCCTATTGCACGAATCTTTTTGTGCAACAGGCCTCTAGTATAGTAATAAAACTCTTTTTATGTGTAAGTACTGGACCACAGACACTAAATCCCCATAGTTATATCTCTCACATAATTTTTTGTTTTATGACATAAAACTGTTTACTATTCATTTAGTACTATTTCACAAATGCTTTGCTAATTAGTTACTAACTATAATCCTAACAATAATAGTGGCAAATATCAGAAAGGCTGAGTTAAAACAAGTGCTTCATATAACAGGAATTGGAACTCTGGCCTGGATTATTCCAGATCCATGTTGGCTCTGATCTACAGGACCTTATAGAATAGTCTTCTCTTTGGTAGACAAAAAATGACCACAATCACACCACAATCAGTTGTGTGATAAAATTAAGACATATTGCCGAAACCGGTTTGGCTCAGTGGATAGAGCGTCAGCCTGCGGACTGAAGGGTCCCAGGTTCGATTCCGGTCAAGGGCATGTACCTGGGTTGCGGGCACATCCCCAGTGGGGGATGTGCAGGAGGCAGCTGATCGATGTTTCTCTCTCATCGATGTTTCTAGCTCTCTGTCTCTCTCCCTTCCTCTCTGTAGAAAATCAATAAAATATATTTTTAAAAAAATTAAGACATATTAAAATTGTTTACTTTGGAGACAGTGAAAAGTTCTTTACTTTTTATCAAGCAAAGTGCTTTATAATAAGATTTTTCTGTTTATTTTAAATTTAATGAACAATTCAAGATGAGAATGCTGTTATTTATGATACATGCACACATTGAATTTTTTTTTCTATTTTGACTCCTTTATACTTAGTCAATTGATTTTTAATCAATTCTTGTATCCCTATATAGAATAAAGTCTCCTTTCAGGATAAGAATTGTGTTATGTAACAATTTTAATTTATTGCTTTATCTGCTGTAGTGTCTGGTTTATATTCATACAACAATTCTGCTTTCTCTTAATTCATTTTTCACCCTTTTAGCCTTTTTCTTTTCACTATCTGTATCTTTATATTTAAAGTAGATTTATTGAAGGCAAAATATAGATGGATCTTCCTTTTGTATTCAATCTGACACTCTCCCTTTTAATTGTGACAATTAGTCCATTTAAATTTAATGTCATTATTTATATGGATATTTATATTTACTTTCCTGTTAGTTTTATATTTTTATCTGTTTTGTTTGTTTGTTTGTTTTCCTATTATATATGTTTTATTAATTAAGGATTTTTTGGCAATTTTATTTTACTTTCAATATTAGCTTATTAAATAAATTTTTGTATTTTAATGGTTATGTTAGTATGTATAAGATATTTGTCTTAGCACAGTCACCTTGGAGTAAAATTTACTACTTCAGATATAATACACAAGGATGTTTCCTTTATATATCTACCTACCCAAACTTTTTACCATTGTTTCCATCTTTTTTATTTCTCTATATGTTCTGAACCATAAGACTCTATTTTTTATTTTGGCTTTGACATTTGACTATGATAAATATATAGATGTGACTCTCTAAAAGTCTCTTTAGCTTCCTGGATGTGTAGATCAGTGTTCATCATCAAATGTCAAAAGTTTCCACCCATTATATCTTTTCCATAACTGAATATGCCCCCTCCCCCAAATTCAGGTGTTGAAACATAATCTCCTATGAAATCATGTATGGAGGTTAGGCCAATGGAATGTGATTAGGTTCTGAGGTCAGAGCCCTGGAAATAGGATCAGTGCCCTTATAAAAGAGATTGGAGAGACCTCAGTGTTTTATTCTACCACGTGAAGACACAGATAAAGAGAGCTATCTCTGAACCAGGAATTAAATTCTCACTCACCACAGAATCTGCTGGTGCCTTATCTTACCTGCCCCAGCCTCTGAAACTGTGAGAAATGTTTCTGTTGTTTATACTATTCAGTCCAGGGTATTTTTTAATAACACTATGAAGAGACTAAGAAATTATTTAAATATAGTTTATTGCTTCGTTCCATCTTCTGCTTGGACTCCCCTCAGTCTATGTTGGTATGCTTGATGGCATCCCACAGGTCTCAGGCCCTGTTTATTTGTCTTTATTATTTTTAAATTCTGGTTGTCATTCAAATTTGCTGATTCCTTTTTATTCCAGCTCACACTGACACTTCATTCCTTTAGTGACCTTTTCATTTCTGTTATTTTTCTTTTTAACTGCATAATTTTCACTTTATTGATATTATCTAAAGGGTATAATATTGACCTTACTCATTTTTAAAATCTCTAGACACTTTCCTTTAGTGCTTTGAAATATTTAATTGATTTACATAATTTTTATTAAGCACGACACATATGCTTTTTTATGAACAGCTTCTATAGAGTGTTGTATTTTTTTTCCTATGTGTGGGTCATATTTTCCCCATCTGTTTCATGTCTCATAACTTTTTTGTTGTTACAAGCTGGAAATTTAAAAACTATAATGTAGCCCTAGCCAGGTAGCTCAGCTGGTTGGAGCACTGTCCCAATGTGCTAAGGCTGTGGGTTCAATCCCCACTCAGGGCACATACAAGAGTCAACTAATGAGTGCGTAAATAAGTGGAACAACAAATCGATGTTTGTCTCTCTCTTTCTCTCTCTCTAAAATCAATATATTCTGGCCAGTGTGCTCAGTGGTTAGAGTGTCAGCCAGTGCACTGTGTCGGCCAGTGCACTGAGGAATGTCAGGTTCGATTCTGGTCAAGGGACAAAGCTGGGTTGAAGGTGCCATCTCTCTCTCTCTCTCTCTCTCTCTCTCTCTCTCTCTCTCTTTTTCCTCTCTCTCTTTCCTCTCTCCCTTCCACTCTCTCTCTAAATAAATGGGAAAAATATCATTAGGTGAGGATTTTAAAAAATCAATAAGTTTAAAGCTATTAATTAATGAAAGTCTGTGTTCTTTCCTTGTGTATGGCCATTGTAGCCTCTACTGTGTGTAGCCACTGATTAGCTTAGTGGCCAGCTAGTGATTTAACAGATATTTTATTAAATGCCTTAAGTGCCCACACTCTGCTGAGGGTATGTTTTTATGTTGGTAAATGCTTTCAACAGTCTAGTGGTGTATCAGTGTACCTTAGCCTTCACTTCCTACTTGCAGAGAAACTCAGGATCAGCCAGAGGTGAGATAATAGGGCTTCTTAATATTTTCTGGCACAAACACTTTCCTGCTCATATGTATAACTTTTAGACTCCTTGGAATATGTTGGAGAACGCAAAGCCACCTATGTATGTCTAATTTTCCAGATAAAGATGCCAATTTGTGGCTAAGCTCTTATTTGCCTCAGCTTATATTACTGCTTTGGATAGCTGTCATTTTAAACAAATATCACTGATTGTTTTCAACATATGCCCAAGGTTTAGTGCTTTTTACTCTAAATGAACTGAGAGTTAAGTTAAATAAAGACAAGCCCTATAAATGGGACTTTTGTTAATAAAAATTTTTAATATTGACATATTGACACGATTGTAGGTGTTCCCCTTTCCCCACTTTGCCTCCCTCCACCTTCCCCCATCTCCCACTCTTTTGGCCTTCACCAAATTATTGTCCATGTCCACAGGGTATGCATATCTGTTTTTTAGCTAATCCCTTCACCTTCTTTATCCAGTCACTCCCACCACCACTCCTGCCGTGGGCACCTGCCAGTCTTGTCCATGCTTCTGGTTCCATTTAGTTCAGCAGTTTAATTTGTTCATTAGATTTCATGTATCAACGAGATCATATGATATTTGTCTTTCTCTAAATGGCTTATGTCACTTAGTATAATACTCTCCAGGTCCATCTATGCTGTCACAAAAGGTAAGACTTCCTTCTTTTTTATAGCCACGTAGTATTCCATTGTGTAAATGTACCATAGTTTTTTTATTCACTCTCCAGCTGATGGGCACTTGGGCTGCTTCCAGATCTTGGCTATTTTAAATAACTAGAGGCCCGGTGCACAAAAATTTGTGCACTCAGGGGGGTCCCTCAGCCTGGCTTGTGCCCTCTCGCAGTCTGGGACCCCTTGGGGGATGTCCGACTGCAGCTTAGTCCTGCTACCCACTGGCAAGTGGACATCTCCCGAGGGCTCCCGGGCTGCCAGAGGGATATCTGACTGACAGCTTAGGCCCAATCCCACGGGGAGTAGGCCTAAGCCAGCAGGTGGACATCCCTCAAGGGGTCCCAGACTTCAACAGGGCATAGGCCAGGCTGAGGGACCCCCAGAGTGCACACAGCCTCTAGTGTGTATATATATATATTCATTAGATATAGATATAGATACCTAAGCAACCATTACAACACATACTGCCCATCAGGGGCCAGATGCTCAATGCAGAAGCTGCCCCCGGTTGTCATTGCACTTCCACAACCAGCCTCCCATGGTCCCTCCCCCCAGCCAACCAGCCCTGATTGCCCTGATCCAGGACTAAGTGACATGGCCTGATAGGCCCCGTTCACCAGCCAGGCCGAGGGACCCCACCCATGCATAAATTCATGCACCAGGCCTCTAATATTAATATCACTTTTCAGATTTTGGCTTATCTTCAAGTGTCTACCATAAGATTTTTATAAGGTTCTTTTCCTTAATCAGTTCACAGACTTGAGGTAAATAGCAGACAAGTATACAATAATGCCTTTAGGTTGCTTCTGTCAGGAGAAACAGAATAAGTCTGTATTATCACCTGGGATTGTAACAGGTGATAAATATGAAAAGTTTATTTTAACAGAAAGAGGAAGCTGTACAAAAGTGTTAAGAAAAAAAAAGAGTGTGAGTGGGGACAGAAAGTGGAGTGGAGCAGGATGACCAATGGCCTTATGTCCTGTAGTGTAGATTACATCCAGAAAGATATAAGAAGACATACCTTTAGAAGGGAGCAATGTATTGATTACCACTCTTTGGTATTAGGACTGCATCTGTGAACAGTGAAGACCATGACAAGAGTGATACAATCAGAACTGACCTTCGGTGCAAGTTCTTTCCCCTACTTACATAGTATGGGATATGCCTATAATAGTAAAACCAATTGAGAAATAATGAAATTAAGATTTCTCAAATATATCACTCTGTGCAATGGCATTATTAATAGACTAGGGGCCCAGTGTACAAATCCATGCACCTTGAAAGGAACTGTGGGCCGCGAGGCTGCGGTGGGCACTGGGGCGGGTCTTGGCCCATCCTCTGCAATCCCACCCAGCAACTCCTGCCACGGACCCTAGTCCCCTGTCTGCTGGCAGCCCCACTCCCTTCACTGCTCCCACTCGCTGATGGCGCCGGCCCCGCTCACACCCTCTGACAGCGTGGAGCATTGGGGCTGGTGCCAGCAGCGGGTGCGAGTGGGGCCAGTGCTGTCAGCAAGTGTGTGTGGCGGCTGCTGCTCCAGTTGCCCCTCAGGAGCAGGGGAAGGTGGAGAAGCCCTCAGGGGTGATTGGGGCTGGCAGCTTCTGTTTGCACCCACTGACGGCATGGAGTGATAGGGACCGGTGCTGGGCGCCGGCAGCAGGTGCATGTGCCTGGCGAAACCGCGGCATGCTGGAGCAAAGAATTTTCAGTAACCACCAGATGTTCACCCTGATGACAGCGACTAGCACCCCACCTTGGTCTGGCTCCCCCGCTCACCTGCTCCACCAACCCGCTGTGGCTGACGCCCGCCATGTTCTGCGCACGGCCCCTGGTGATCAGTGCATGTCATAGTGACCGATTGGTTGTTCCGCCATTTGGTCTACTTGCATATTAGCCTTTTATTATATAGGATGATAGAAGTCAGGAGGTAAAAAAATAGGTTAAAAGGTAAAAAATCAGTTAAGTTACAGGGAAAACAAGATATAAAGATAAAGAGATAATATGTAGTTACTAAGAAGATAATGTTAGATTATCCTACACAATTATATAATTGTGTAAGTACAAAGTCAACCTAAACAGTCTTCAGTCCTATTAGATAACTGGCCAAGATTAAGGCAGATGTAGGGAGAGAATAAGTAATAGTAATTGCCCTCAGAGTTTGCTTGGACCTTGGATTTACTACCAGGTGTTTAGCCAACTAAGCCAATTTATTTCACTGCACAAGGAGACACAGGTGCCTTAAGTAGATCATTAAATACTTTTAATGTGGTCCATTTGTATAGTTATTTAATCAATGAATTTTGTTTTGTTAATTGCTAAAATTATTTCTTCCCGGATTCTGTTTTCTCCAGTGACATGTCACTATTAGTTGAGCACAACAATTTATATACTTTTGAGAAGTAAGATTTGTGCAGGTGATCTAGAAGTAAAAGACTAATGTCCCTCTCAACATTTATGCCCCTGCCTGAATGGTTTGTAATATCAAATGATGGATAGATGTGTGTATACCTATGTCTACTTTTCTCTCCCTAGGCTTTGTATGTTCAAAGGTTGTGACAAACATTTTGAGAGAAACCTGTTTTCATTGAACTTGGGTGTAAAAAGAAGCCCTGTCAAATCTAATAAAAGTCAGTTCACAAAAACAGCATACAGCATACAAAAATAAATGAGTTTCATGTTCTGTGTAGATCTCATTTTTGTAAGAGGATTGTTTTTGTTTTTAGCATTCCAACAAGATCAAAATTGAAATGCTACATTTTATGGCTATCAAACAGTAACTTTTATATGCACTAAATTTAGGAAATTTCCACATGAATGTCAAAATCTAATCTTTCCATTCTCCTTGCTCTCATTACTACAAAGTTTTTAATTCAATGGTTACTTATTTAATCTATGCTTAATTATGTTTATGCTGTTTTAGCTTTTAATAAAAGTTTCATTATACAAAATATTCTAATTAAGTATGGATTTTTAAAATTTAGAATCACTCTTCTTGCAAAGGGCAGAAATCTCCTCAGTAATCCCAAGTGTATAGGAAAAGAATTAATTTGTTTCAAGTATAGCAATGCTCTTAAAACTAATTCTTAAGATTAGACCTAGAAATTGTAAATCAGGCACCTAAGTCTCCAATGCTGGTAGTGACGCACACTAATTCTATACACTAACTGATATCAAATAGTTAACCCTAATTTTTTGTGAATACAACTTTCAGGTCTAAATCATCACCATCTAAAGTTTTCTGTGCATTCATAAAGTGAATAAGGACTATGAGCACAAATAACAGAACTAATCAGTATTTTCTAGACATTTTACAACTTTCTTACTGAATCCTGGTTAAAAAATCAAGCTAAATAATATATTCCAGGGTTGTTTTACACTTCTAAAATTGTGAAAAAACTTTTAGTTGTGGATTTCTTCATTAACTATTTTGTATTACATATTGGTTTGGGGTATACAGGTTGGTGGTTAGACAATCATATACTTTACATACTATTCCCCTCCATATGCCCAGTACTCCAATTGGCACGGTACATAGTTATTGCAATATTATCGACTAGATTTCCTATGCGGTACTTACTTCCCCTGACTAGTTTGTAACTGCCAATTTGTGCTTCTTTGACTCTTCACCTCTTTCACCCAGTGCCCCAGCCTCTCTCCCCTCTGGCAACCACTACTTCTCTCTCTGTATCTATGAGTCTGTTTCAATTTTGTTTATTTTTATTTTGTTCTTTAGATTCCACATATAAGTAAACTCATATGCTATTTGTCTTTCTCTCACTGACTTATTTTACTGCATAATACCCTCTAGATCGATCCATGCTGTCACAAATAATGAATTTCTTTTTTATGGCCAAGTAGTATTCCATTGTATATATGCAACACTGCCTTTTTATCCACTTACCTATTGATGGACACCAGGGTTGCTTCCATATGTAGGGTTGATGCACTAAACATAGTGGTGCATCTCTTCTTTTGGATTAGTGATTCGGGTTTCTTTGGATAAATTCCCAGAACTGGGTCATAAGGCAGACCCATTTTTAAGCTTTTGAAGAAACTCCATAATGTTTTCCATCGTTGCTGCACCAGTCTGCATTCCTACCAAAGAGTACTAGGGTTTCCTTTTTCCATATTTTTGCCAACACTTATCATTTGTGGATTTATTGATGAGAAACATTCTGACAGGTTTCAGATGATATCTCATTGTAGGTTTAATTTTCATTTCCCTTACAAATAGTGATGGTGAGCATCTTTTCATATGTCCTGAATTTCCTCATTGGAGAAGTATCTACTCAAGTCCTGTGTCCATTTTTTAATTGGATGGTTTGGTGTTTTGTTTTGTTCTTGCATCAAACTAAAATGTTTTTGCACAGCAAAGGCAACCATCAAAAAACCGAAATGACAAGCTACTAAGTAGGAGAACATATTCACCAATGATACATCTAATAAGGTGTTAATATAAGTTTTGTTTTAAAGTCTATTAAAGCATTAGTGTTCATTCGAATGCACTTTGGCCAATTATGTTTTCTTTCTGTTTAAAACAGAGTCAACTTTATTTCTCCCAATTCATTGTGTTAGTTATTAAACATTCCTCCAACACTCAAAAATAGCAATCTATTTTCTTCTTAATAAAATACAAATACTGGTTTCTTAGGATAACCTGGCAGAAAATGAACAATTGAGCTGAGTACTATTTTTTCCATTGTTAGTTCTTTTTATCACCTCACGGAAATGGTGCAAGATGAAATTAGAGTTTTCAATCTCTATTCAGTATTAGATTTAGTGAAAAAGAATTGGTTGTAGGCTATGCTGCATTAGTCCATTATAAACACCTTTCATTAATACTTTGGAAACACTACACCTTTATATATTATTATTAAATGTTAATATTTTTTCTACAAATAAAAATATTTTAAGGTGGCAAAACAAGGATGATTTTAAGCTATCTTCTTTTCCTCCCTTTTATTTCCTTTGTATTTGTTTTCATCCCAGAGGCTGCTTACTACAACAGCTTTACTTTAGGTATGAAAGATGTTGATCCACTCATTACACAGTGGCTTGTTATAATAACCCACTGGAATTATTTTTGTCAGAATTTAGAATGAGAAAATACAGCCTGGGATCTAATAATCTTATCTATATATGACATCATGGACACCATAAATCTTTTATCTAATTATGCTTCTTTATATTGTTATTAGAAAATTTGAAGCTTAATTTGCAGTCCATTTTTATCAATTGTAGTGGATGTCATGGAATACATTTTGTGTACTAAAATTATCTTGATTTCTAGACATTATTGTAGTCATATATTGCTTTGCCCAAATATCTTCATGTTTCACATTATGTAGTATCCATATGTGTTTACTTTATGTCTAAGCTAAAGGTGAGGTTATAAAAGACAGTTAAAAATTTCTTGCTGTTTTAAATTTATTTCTAATTTCAAATATCCTTAGGTTTGTCATTGTTTGACTAAATATCTATAATATTGTTAACTTACCTAATAATGCTCTGTTTTATACACAGAGAGAGACACACACACATTAAACTGTATGATACCTATGGATTTTAGAATATAGAACTTTTTTATTCTATAGAAAAGAATGTAAAATATTGTATTGGCTAATCTCATTCTATCAAGCTGCTCTGGTTAAAATATTCCTAGTGTCTCTGAAATATTCTTAGTTAAAATGTTGAGAAAGTTTTTAAGGATGTACTTTAAAAAGTCATATTTCAAGACTATGCTCTTTGACAGCTGTGAAATAACAATGTAATTGCATCATAACTGTGAAATATGACTTCTTCTTGCTTGTAGAAAGTGGATATCCTGCCAATTTTGACAAGTATACAACAGCTTCAGGGCTTCCCTCATTTCCTGACTAATTAAGTCCCACTATCTACCTTGTCAGATTCATTGCCACCTTATCTAAAAGTTCAGATAAAAAGATTAAATATATAAAATAGGAGATAGTTTGAAAACTACCAATTTAATTTCTTTTGTAACTGCATGTTAGGAGATACTATATATAGAAAAATGTATGTGAGGTTATTTTTAAATAAGCCATTTTGATAACGAACATTTTTTCTTTTTTATTTAACAATTGTAGACAGCAGAAATTTCATATGAATTAAAAAGCTTTCAGTTATCCCCAAATGACTCTTTAAAAAAAAAGATACATTTTAATTGATTTTAGACAGGAAGGGAGAAGAAGAGAGAGATAAAAACATCAAAAATGAGAGAGAATCATTGATCGGCTGCCTCCTGCATGCCCTCTATTGGGGATTGAGTCCTCAACCCAGGCATGTGCCCTTGACTAGAATCAAACTGCAGTCCGCAGGCCAATGCTCTATCCACTGAGTCAAACCAGCTAGGGCCCCAAATGGCTCTTTTAATGTAGATATATAACTGTAGAAATTTAAATTATTAACTTATACATCATTTATAGGGAAGAGGTTTATATAATTAATCCTCTTAGAGAAAAATGAAATTTAGTAAAAATGAAATCATGCAGTAATAAATGTTATCATGAATGAAATGCAAATGAATTGATTCATATTTTTAATTCATTTGATAAGCACTTTATATGGGAAAGAATATTAGTTGCAATGATATTTGCAGTTATATAAGACATTTTTAGAATTATAACACAACTAGAGGCCCAGTGCACAAAATTTTTGCATTAGGGGGGTCCCTTAGCCCAGCCTGTGCCCTCTTGCAATCTGGGACCCCTCGGGGGATGTCAGGCCTAAACCGGCAGTCGGACATCCCTCTCACAATCAGGGATACTGCATCCACCAGTGATCATACTTTTCATACAGGTGAAAGGCATCTTGCTGTTGTATGGGCAGCTACATTTTTTTGCCCTGATTATAAAAAGTAGTACATAACATGATCCTTCTGAGGGAGTAGTACCATTTTCCCCATCTTATGGGTGGAAAAACTGAAACAGAGAGAAGTTAAGTAATTGGCTTTGTCACACAGTTATAAGTGTGAGAATCAGGGCTGACCACAAAATGTGCAAGCCAGGGTCCATGCATGTCATTGCTGCTGCATCCTGTTTTTTCAGTGTTAGATTAGCCTTGCCAGGTTTTAATTTTCAAATCTAAGAGACTGTTTCCAATATATAGGAATGCGTGTTCATCCCCACATAGAATAAACAGGATGTGGACAGTTTGGAGATTCTTCTGATGAATTAGGATTAAGCAGCCACAGATCTCTTTTTCAAATACTGCAGAAGCCATCTTTGTTTAACTGTGTGTGGGATGTAGCAGTTTATAAGCTATGACATAGTCACTCGCAATCTGGGAGCCCTTGGGGGATGTCAGGGTCCGGAGTGAGGGGGCTGATTGGGGGGGTGGGGCCAACTGGGGGGAGGTCAGGAGATTGGGGGGGGTGATAGCGATAGCTGTCCTTGAGTGCAGAGAGGGTTGGAGGGGGGTTTGGGAGGAGTCACGAGCGGAAGGCCATGGGGGTGCACTTCCAGTCTTTGTGGCTCACTGCTTGGGTTGGTGGCCCACTTGCTGGCCACTCCTGGCTTTGAGGTCAGGGATGTGGGCCCCTAGGTGGAGGGAGGCAGGGAGGACACACAGCCCGGTGGCGGTTCCTCGCAGGCCCATCCCTGGGTCACAGTCCCTGGTCACAGCAGCATCTGCTGGCGGCCTGGGGATGCACATGAGGCCGGCACTCAAGTCCCTGCATACAGTGGGAAGGGCAGGTGCTCCCCACCGCCCCAATCTTACAAATGCTGTGGTTGAACCAGACTATAAAAGTAGAAAGGCCACTGCAGATTGTAGCCTCAATATTCTAATCTCTCCAGCTAATGTTAGTATTAGAGTTAAATGTTATGGTCCTGCTAATTGAAGGGCATACCCTCCTATGGATATTCCCACCTTTTAACATCAGATTGGGTGGCCCCACCCCGGGATTGCCTGCTGCTGGTCGCCTCCCTCTGTGTTCACATGATCTCCTCTTTGTGTGAGTGCAGAGTGAGCAGGAGAATACAAGCAAGAGTGAGAGCATGCTCACTTTCTGATCTCTCCTCCTTTTTAAAATAAGGATACTGCCCTAACTGGTTTGGCTCAGTGGATAGAGCATCAGCCTCTGGACTTAAGGGTCCCAGGTTCGATTCCGGTCAAGGGCATGTACCTTGGGTGATCGATGTTTCTCTCATCGATGTTTCTAACTCTCTATCCCTCTCCCTTCCTCTCTGTAAAATCAATAAAATATATTTAAAATAAGGATACTAATCCCATCATGAAGGTGCCATTTCAGGTCCTCGTGTAAACCTAATCACCTCCCAAAGGGCCCGTCTCCCAAACTATCACATTGGGGGTTAATATTTTAACATTTGAAGTTTGAGGACATTCCACCCACAACATGAGCATAGTTTGAATCTTGAGTCTCTTGAACTTCTTAGGCTTGCTTTGAAAGACCATTTCTTTACCAACTCATTGCCTTCACCTTGAACTTATCAGTAGAGTAAGCATCACTAAAATAAAGTGATGCTTACTCTGCTTTACTAAGCTTTCCTATCAGGCAGACTTTATAGATTGAGAAAGAGTATCTAAAGAGAAGCCAGAATGATAGGTTATGTTAGATAAAACTAACCCTTCTAACTTAAGCTGATTCTCAAAGACTAGCCCTATCTCCTTTCACCCTTATATTTTCCTCCTATAAATGTATCATTTGCGTTGTAAAGAGTACAGATGTTAGTAATTTTCATTTAGCATAACTCAAGGTGCCACTATTCACATTGTTTTCTTTGAACATGAAATAATGTTTTGCAAGGAAAAAGCCCTGTGTGGTCAAGAAAAAATGTCTCATGCTAGTGCAAATTTTGTTACTACATGACAAAAAGAGATACAAATACCAAAGAGACATAAGAGATTCATTCTGTACTTTTTAATGTGCCTAAATTTAATTCAATATGTCATATATAGTTTAAAAGGAATTTTTTTTAATGATGAGAGACAATACAAATTCAAATATTTATCAATATTTTTTAACATGTCCCTAGGGCCAAAGATCAGTTAGAAAATAATGATAAACTGTGGTTTAAAAAATACTAGCTGCTAGGGAGGATGACTAGGTAGAGCACAGAGTAGTAAAAATATACACTGTTTGATATTCTAACAATAAGTACATTTTGTTATACAATTTGTCCGTACTCATAAAATATACAACACCAAGAATGAAACTTAATGTAAACCATGAACTTTGGGTGATTATGTTATGTCAGTGTAGGTTCATCATGGGTAAAAAAAATTAAAATGCACCATTTAAGAAAGTGATAGTGATAATGAGGGAGGCCATCCATGTGTGGGGGAACAGGGTATGTGAGAAATCTCTGTACCTTTCAATTTTGCTGTAAACTATTTTATCTTCTCTAAAGTAATAACAGCAAACATGCATAACTAGGAGAAGAAAATGTAGGAGAATATTTTTATAAGCTAGTGGTGTAGAAGTTCTTCTGAACCAAGCATATCAAGAACCATCAATAAAAAGACTAACAGACTTGACTACATAAAAATTGCAAACTTCAGTAATGGCAAAAACCCATAATGACAAAATAAACTAAATTAAAAAGAAAATATAATTAAATACTATTACAAACGCAAAAGGTATAAATAATATAAAATATGTTCTAAAAGCTAATTATAAATAGTAATATTAAAATAGACACTTATATATCCACAACTCAGTTTATAGAGAAGTCCTAAGACTTTTAAGGTCCCTCTATGTCTCACCCAAACCTATCTACATTTCGCCTCTGCAGAGATACTATTATCCTTTAGCTCTTTATTTTTTGTCATAAAAATGTTAGCAAAATGAATTTTCCCCTGAAATATTTTGTTTAACTTACTATTTAAAACAATTACATAAAACCATATGAACATAATGTCATTTTTAAAAATAAAATCATACATACATCATGAATGTTAGGACTTTCAATTTTAGCGCTTGTTATCTAACAGTGTGGTGATTGGGGACAGGAGTGGATGTGAAAGAGAGAATAGGAGGAATAAATGATGATGGGAAAAAATGAAAAGAAAAAGAAGAAAAAAAGAGCTAATTGGGCTCTGGCTGGGTGGCACTGTTGGTTGGAGAATCGATCCTTACACTGAAAGGTTGCGGATTGATTGCCAGTCAGGGGGTTTGATCCCAATTTGGGGCAACAATGGAGCCGACAGATCGATATTTCTCTCTCACGTCGAGGTTTCTCTCTTCTCTTCCTTCCTCTCTCTAAACATATCCTCAGGTGAGGATTAAAAATAAAAGAAACATATTTAAAATAAATACATTAATGAAAGAGCTAATTGGTATATGTTTCTAATGAAAATAGATAAAAACATGATAATTTTTCTTTTCCTCAATTATTACTCTTTATAAATTAGTTATCTAAATAGATTCAGCATCTTTTTAGTTGTAATGCATCACATGCTGCCAATATACAGATGACGAATCTCATTACCCAGGAAAGGTGTCAAAAAATTCAGTGTGTTTAATATTGAAACATGGTCTGAGTCATTTAAGTATCAGAATTTGAATGGGTAGATTTTAAAATTAAGCAATATCCAAAATCTAATGTATACACACCCTGTCATTTTATACAGAGGAAATCTGTATAGAAACCATGTAGCAGAATGGTGTTTCTAAGTGTGTAGAGATTCACTGCCAAAATATTTGCTTTATCTAATGTAATGTGATCTTTTTCTTTTCAACAATCCTGGTAGTTGTTTGCTTTCATCATGTGACACTGAATTCCAATGGGGACTATTAAAGATGCATCATGTTGAGATGGGCATTCAGAGGTAACATGCACAGCTGTGTTTTCTGAGTGAGTGGACAGGATGGGAGCTCTGAAATTCTCAATCTGCAGGGAAAGCTGCTTATGATCTGCTCCTTGTGAAGGAAGCCACACAAGCCAAAAGTGGTCCCAGATGTCTGGTGCTTTAGGTAGTCATTGATAATTACAAAGGAGTGGTAGAAGCATATGAGAATCTATATTTTTTGTTATTTTTGCTTTGCATGCCATATGGCATTTAAGAGAATATGAAATTAAAGTAATGACTTAACATTAAAAATGGAAATATATTTTCTCTATGCCCATATTGCACTAACATAGTAATGCACAAATAGAGGAGATAAGTGACATCGTAATTTTCAGAGATTGTATTTCTCCAGTGTCTACATTTAGTATACAGTTGTGAGTGACTGTGATCTCAGGATTTTATCTAGCCAACCAAAGTGAAAAAAATCACTTGATCCAGGCTGACAATGATTCTTCATGTTATGGTAGCACTCAGTGGAAGTGGAATGGTTCTGATTTGCACTAAAAAAGGAATTCCTCAAGTGGTCAGAACTTCCAGATATACTTATCATTGTCCATTTTTTTCTAGATGGATAGCCCTACATTGAGATTTATATGATGTTCTGAGTAGCAATTTTAATGATAGAGAGATGGTCCAAATAGAAAGTTGAGAGTCAGCTTTGGAAATGGACTTTTCAGAAAAACCCAAAGCCTAGAAATATTTTTGATTGATCACCAGAAGATTATCATTACTATCAGCAATGGTATGAATGGGATACCCTATTCATTAAATGCCAGGGATCATGTATGCTTATCAAAAATGGGTGAAAAATATTTTCATATTTTTAGAGATGAAAAAAATTATGGGTTTGACATATATAGAGAAATCCCATCCCCAAAC
The DNA here is from genome assembly GCF_000147115.1 of Myotis lucifugus. Classification (NCBI taxonomy): domain Eukaryota; kingdom Metazoa; phylum Chordata; class Mammalia; order Chiroptera; family Vespertilionidae; genus Myotis; species Myotis lucifugus. The sequence continues at coordinate 9,525,718 of NW_005871057.1, read as the reverse complement.
TGTCCATGGTCTGTGTCTGACAAAAAAAAAAAAAAAAAGCAAAAAAAAGCAACCAAACCAACTACACCAATATTCAGCATTCTTACCAAGCACATTTATTTTTAATCCTCACCTAAGGATATGTTTTTATTGATTTGGGAGAGAGAGAGATAGGAAGGGAAGGGAAGAGAGAAACATCAATTGGTTGTCTCCGGTATGTGCCCTGAACTGGGAATAAAACCCGAAATCTGGGTATTTTCCCAGATTGGGAATAAACCCACAACTTTTTGGTGCATGGGATGAAACTCTAACCAACTAAGCCACTTTTAATCAAGTGCTTACCAAGCACTTTTAATCAAGAAGCATCTAGCCTTATATAACAACTAGAGGCCTGGTGCATGAAAATTCATGCACTGGAGGGGGGGGGGTCCCTCAGCCTGGCCTGCCCCCTCTCACTGTCCAGGAGCCCTCAGGGGTGGGAGGTGACCCGGCGATTAGGGGAAGGCGATGCCCCATCACAACTCTGTTGCTGCCACTGCTGGCAGTGCAAGCCTCAGCCGGCCCTGGTTACCTGAGCCTCGGGTGGCCCTGGGCGGCTGGAGGGCTGAGGGGACTGGGGGACTCTGTAGGCATGCTCACAGAGTGACTGGGCCTGCAGTACCTACTGCCCCAGCGGGGCTGAGGGGACTGGGTGCCGCCATCTTTAAAGGCATGGCAGTCAATTAGCATAATCCCTCCTTATTGGCTGTGGGCACCACCATCTTTGAGGGCAGTCAATTAGCATATTCCCTCTTTATTAAATAGGATAGAATGACTATCACATTGAAATTTCAGGTATATGGTTAGTTACAAGCAAACCTTCTGAGGACAGGCAGGAGTTATTTAGGATTACAAAATAGCCTATGAACCAGTGTACCTTAATCAAAATAAACAGACCCTAATCCATATAGTAACATTTATTATCATCACTCTTTTTTTTATTGTTTGAAGTATTACATATGTCTCCTTTTTCCCTGATTGCCCCCCTGGCCACTCCCACCTCTGAGGGCAAATCCCCACACCCCAGTATCTGTGTCCATTGGTTATGCTAATATGCATACATACAAGTCCTTTGGTTGATCTCTACCCGCCCCACCCCCCCCGCCCCTTGTCTCTGGACCTATTTTTGTTCATCAGTTTATGTTGATCATTATATCCCACATATGAGTGAGATCATGTGATATTTATCTTTTTCTGAATGGCTTATTTCACTTAGCATAATGCTCTCCAGGTCCATCCATGCTGTTGCAAATGGTAAAAGTTCCTCCTTTTTTATAGCAGAGTAGTATTCTATTGTGTAGATGTACCACTGTTGTTGTTTTTTTCTTTTCTCATGTAAATTTCTTTTTTTTGAGTAAGCCTTTATTGTTCAGATTATTACAGTTCTTCCTCTTTTAATCTCCCCATAGCTCCCCTCCACCTGGTTGCCACCCCACCCCATGCCCTTAACCCCCCATTGTCCTCGTCCATAGGTGTTCCATTTTTGTCCAGTCTCTTTCTGCAATCCCCACACCTCCTTCCCCCATCCCCGAGCATTGTCAGTCCACTCCCTTTCTATGACCCTGATTCTATTATATTCATCAGTTTATTCTGTTTATCATATTTTTTATTCACTTGATTTTTAGATTCACTTGTTGATAGATATGTATTTGTTGTCACTTTGTTGTTCATAATTTTTATCTTTACCATTTTCTTCTTCTTCCTCTTCTTAAAGAATACCCTTCAGCATTTCATATAATACTGGTTTGTTGGTGATGAACTCCTTTAGCTTTTTCTTATCTGTGAAGCTCTTTATCTGACCTTCAATTCTACATGATAGCTTTGCTGGGTAGAGTAATCTCAGTTGTAGGTTCTTGCTATTCATCACTTTGAATATTTCTTGCCACTCCCTTCTGGCCTGCATAGCTTCTGTTGAGAAATCAGATGACAGTTGTATGGGTACTCCCTTGTAGGTAACTAACTGTTTTTCTCTTGCTGCTTTTAAGATTCTCTCTTTATCTTTGCCCTTGGCATTTTAATTATGATGTGTCTTGGTGTGGTCCTCTTTGGATTCCTTTTGTTTGGGGTTCTCTGCGCTTCCTGGTCTTGTAAGTCTATTTCTTTCACCAGGTAGGGGAAGTTTTCTTTCATTATTTCTTCAAATAGGTTTTCAATATCTTGCTCTCTCTCTTCTTCTGGCACCCCCATAATTCGGATGTTGGTACACTTGAAGTAGTCCCAGAGGCTCCTTATACTATCTTCATGTTTTTGTATTCTTTTTTCTTTTTGCTTTTCCGGTTGGGTGTTTTTTTGCATCTTCGTATTTCAGATCTTTGACTTGATTCTTGGGATCCTCTAGTCTGCTGTTGGATCTCTGTATATTATTCTTTATTTCAGTCAGTGTATGCTTAATTTCTAGTTGGTCCTTTTTCATATCCTTGAGGGTCTCATTAAATTTCTCGGCGGTTTCTAGAAAATTCTTGAGTAACCTTATAACCGTGGTTTTGAACTCTATATCCAGTAGTTTGCTTTCCTCCATTGCTTTCATTTGTGACATATTTCTTTGTCTCCGCATTTTGGCTGCTTCCCTGTGTTGATAGAGTGGCTTTCTGTGCTAGGTGTCCTATAGGGCCCAGTGGCTCAGCCTCCCCAGTCACCTGAGGTGGACGCTCTTGGTGCACCCCTTTTTGGGCTGTGTGCACAGTCTTATTGTAGTTAAGCCTTGATTGCTGTTGGTATCACTGGGAGGAATTGACCTCCAGACCAATTGGCTGTGAGGACTAGTCTTGTCTACAATGGGAGAACTGCTGTATTGCAAACACCCTTATGGGGCAGGACTTGCTTCAGTGGGGCTTTGGTGCTCACTGAATCTGCCCCCTGAGTGTGTCTCTTATGGATCTGAAGAGTTGTAATCTGGTGTGGTCTCAATTTGACCACTGGGTACACTGGCTCTTGGATCTCCAAGGAGGTGCAAAGTCAGCCACTGCCTGAGGCCACCCCACAGGGGTTACAGAGAGATCTGCAGATTCCTCCTCTTTGTTTGGGGTTTGGAGGTGCCTAGATGAGGTGCAGCTGTGAAGCAATGCAGGCTGCTGAGGAGCCTTAGGCCTTCTTTTGGAAGCTCTGGAGTTCTTTGACCCAGCTGCAGTTTGTTAGGTTAGGTTGCAAAAGGCCAGGCCATTTATATGCAAACGCCTCTGTGCACAGCTTGGGTGGGGTTGTAAATTGGGTAGGGTGTGTCTCAGGGAATCTCTAGGTGGTGCAAGCAGCAATGGTTGCCCATTGGCCTTGCCCGGGATAGGTCCCTGGGTCTCTTTGGCCCACGGCCCCATGCAGGGACAATGAATGCTGCGACCACCTCTGAGAGAAAGCCACCCTTGTGTTCTGGCCCGATGCCAGACAGTCCAGTTTCTCCCCATTTGAGTCTGGGTCCCCAGAGTCTCACCTGGAACTGGAGTTCAGACTAGTCAGGAGTTTGTATCTCCCTCCCGATTGAAAAAGACCACAGCGTACCCAGTTGCCAGCCCATTTGGCGCGCCTCTGTACCTCCGCTCTTCCACACCTCTGTACCTCCTACCAGTCTAGATGCACTTTTCTCTTTCCCTCTAGTTGTCGGACTTCCACTCATCCAGCCTTCCCGTGGTTCTGGATGATATTCGGTCTGTCTTTTAGTTGTAGTTTTGATGTGGTTGTGTGAGATAGCAAGTTCAGGAGTTTACTTATGCCACCATTTTGGTTCCTCTCATCTGTACCACTGTTTTTTAATCCACTCATCTGCTGATGGGCACTTAGGCTGTTTCCAAATCTTAGCTATTGTAAATTGTGCTGCTATGAACATAGGGTTGCATACATCCTTTCTGACTGGTGTTTCTGATTTCTTGGGATATTTTCCTAGAAGTGGGATTACTGGGTCAAATGGGAGTTCTGTTTTTAACTGTTTGAGGAAACTCCATACTGTTCTGCACAGTGGCTGCACCAGTCTGCATTCCCACCAGCAATACATAAGGGTTCCTTTTTCTCCACATCCTTGCCAGCCCTGTTTGTTGATTTGTTGATGATAGCCATTATGACAGGTGTGAGATGTTTTGATTTGCATCTCTTGGATAACTAGTGACTTTGAGCATGTTTTCCATATGTCTCTCAGCCTTGTATGTCCTCTTTTGAAAAGTGTCTATTTAGGTCCTTTGCCCATTTTTTGATTGGATTGTTTATCTTCCTTTTGTTAATTTGTATGAGTTCTCTGTAAATTTTGGAGATTAAACCCTTATCTGAAGTAGCATTGGCAAATATCATCACTCTTAGTAGTTCATAAAGTTTACTTCCTGTACTATGACTACATATTAACTAGTGGTCTTAGAAAAGAATTCTCAAGGGAAAAATATTTACTTCTACTCCAGTCAGCTAGAATAAGAGCTGAAGGCAAAGAAGGGGAGTAATATATGCTCCTTAGGCTCTTGTGACACTGTAATATAAGGACTGGATGTTTGTTGTTGTTGAATGGAATAATTTCCCCATTTTATTCCATTTGGAATAAAGAATATTTTTAATGCATTCTCTTTTTTACTGTACAATATAGAGAAGGTTTAAATTTTCATTTATGTTTAAAGATTTTGAATATTGAGAGAGAATTTGAGGGCGTTTGGTTTTTCTAGTTATCTCCTTTGGGGAAGAAGAGTGCCAATGTAATAAGATTGGATTGTGTTAGGGTGTTGCATTTTGAATAGAGAAGATTAACATGGCGGGGGTTTATGTGTGTGTCTATGAATGTGTGTGCATGAGAACAACATCCGTATGGCAAAATGTAAGGTGATGCCGAAAGAGTTGAACTTATGTATAGAAATTCCCTATTCCTTGGAAAGGAGCCTAATTTAAAGGCCTAGGCACCCTTTGGTGTCTTGTATCTCCAGCCCTAGCTCATTGATCCCGTGGTAGACCAAAGATGGACCTTCAGTTTATTTCTCCTCAGAATATTACACCTAGAACAAAGAGATCTAAAAATGGACATCATCACGGTTGAGCTTTGGCAAAGGCAGCACTGAAGAGAGACAGTCACCGAATGCCAGCTCCTGTAGCTCCTTCAGCTGTCATCATCTCCAGCCTTCCAGCTGGAAGGTACTTGCTTAGCTGGGCCTGAGAGTCTGTGAATAGCCAAGCTATCTTTCCTATAAAGCCACTTTCTCTTTCTGTTAGGTAGAGTCAGTCTCTGTTGCTTATGACTACAGCAGTCTTAATTAAATCATCTCAGTACAAGTGGTAAAATAATACCAAAGAAACATTGCTTTTGATTTAGAACTTAAAAGGGGGTTTTCGGAACTGAAATCTCATTTTGCTGCCTGCAAAAATGAGTAGGAAATTTGTAAGGGAGAGCTGTATTTAGAGGTTCAAAAGATATAAATAATTCCAACAGAATTCAAAAAATTTGTGGAGCTGAAAGGTCCTTAAAGATGTTTAAAAACAAAATATTTACTGACATATTAATGATTTTCTCATGTCTGACTTATGGTTTCTCCAAGCTAGGTATCTATCCCTAAATGTAAACCAAGGATGTAAAGATGGCAGTATGTACTTGTATGTAATATCCAGTGCTTGGAAGCACATCTCAAAATGTTCAGACCATATTTCTTGTGTGTGTGTGTGCTCTATCACTTTAAGATGCCAATTTTCATTCTTGAACAAGAGACACTACTTTATGATGAAAATGCTTCCTGTGAGAGATCATAATAGTTTCTGGATAAGAGTGTGGCTCCAGAGGTGGGCTGTTGGAGATAAACAGCCCAGTGCCAGATCTTACTCATTTTGTGACCTGTACAGATTACTTCATGTTCTCCCTCAGTACTCTCATCTGCAAAATGTCTATAATAATGACGAGGTTTGAGGAGAAATATCTTAGGGAATATTTAAATTTAAAAAGTATGAACTTGGCATATAGCGCATCATAAATATTAGTTGCTATTCTTTATTTTACTTATCTATATTACTTATGCCTAGTTTATTCTAATTGTCCTGCAATAATTACTAGAATTCTCTTATCACTCTCAAAAGTGTGACTGTTTGGATGATAAATTATACACTGCCTTTGCTATCTCAATTTAAGTGCTATTCATGCCATGAATCTGTTCTTTTCCTTTTGCCTTAATCAATATATAACATTATCCTCAAATTTAAAAAAATGGTAGTCATCATTTATTTACTCTCTCTTCTTCATTCCATACATCAATTTAAAGTGTCAATTTTTCCTTCTGAAAATTCGGTTTTTTTTTCTTTTCTTTTTTTTTTTTTACCTCCTGCTCTTCATTGTACCTGACCAATTCCATCCCCAATGTGGGCCAGATAAGAATCTGACACCCAATAGCTACAAAAACCTCCAAATTGATTTCTCTGCTGACATTCTTTCACAACTCAGATAGGTTCTCCTCAAAATAATCTTTCATAATGTAAATGAGATCATGCCTTTGCCCTTTTTAAAGCCTTTAACTGAGCTCCATCAAACTGAAAACGAGATCTAAACTTTTTACTTGATCTATCCGCAACACCTCCTACCTACTCACTTAGGCTCCACCTGGGCCCTTTCTCCTCACGCATAGTGTTCTGGCCATGCAAACAGGCTTTCCGTTTTTCAAAAGTGGCCCATGTGCATCCCACCTCAGAGCACTTGTCATAGCTGTGTGTCTTGGTCTGAAATGTCCTCACTGCATGTCTGTATCTGTCTTCCTCATACCTTAGCTTACAGGTAGCATTTCCCGATCCTCCTCCTTAGATTAAGTTCCACCCACCTCAACTGCATTTTATTTTAATTTTCCTGGCACCTGTTTGCTGCTTGCATTGCAATTATCACAGGTGGGATCAATTTATTTTCTTGCTTTATGTTCAATCTCCTGCACCTACTCTAAGCTCAGAGAGAAAATAAACCCTGTCTGCATTATTCACAAAGGCGGAGGGAGCCAAGTCCATAGAATAGTGTCTAGGGTTTGAAAAAATATTTTGAATGAGTAAATATATTTAATAGACACTATACGAAACTATACATTTTTCTTTATTTCTCTTCAAAATTACCTCCTGATATTTTTAATTCTATTTTATAAGACTGTTTAATAATGTTCTATAATGGAAATAACCACTTTCTATCTCTGTGAACTTAAAAATGATTTATCTTTCCTTTGCCCCAATTTCCTTAGATTTAAAAGGAAAAAATATCCATGCCATCAACTCTGCCTTGAGCTGAGATACAAGACACTAATCTGTAAACTTTATAGCACTCTAACAATGTAAGGGCCCACTATTTGACAAATAGTAATGATTAGCAATCATATTTATTTTCCATTTAGCATTACTAATTTGTTTTCTGGCCAACTCAGATTAAGTACAACATCCATAACAATTTAAAATGTTTCAAAACTTTGATTTAATTTGGATTGGTTTATCATATACTTGTAGACAGGTATTTATTTCTGCAAATGTGTTATGTTTCCATTTTAAGGCTAGAATTTAAATTATAATGTTCAGAGGTAGCAAAATGAAAATATAATAGTTGGCATTTTTGAGTACTCCTAATGTGCCAGGCACTATGTGAATAAATTTGCATATCTTACCTCTCTTAATTTAATCAAACATTTTGAGAAATGTATACTTTATGATTTGTATGTTACAGGTGAGGAAATGGGTTTACAGGATCTATGGGTTTTACACAAGTTTCTAAGTTATATGTGAGAAATGGATTTCAAAAATAGATACATGGATCGAAATGGAGAGATAACACTTACCCTTTGCTAGTTTTAGTTATTTCTTTTTATTTTGTTATTTTCTTTCCATTAGGTACTTCTGGTAATTTTGGTAAGCTTGCATGATAATAATAGCAACATACATGTAATTAATTACAATGCAACCTGTTTAGGCTTTATGATAACAAGAAATTTTTGGCATTTTTTTTTACCTTAACATTACACAGAATAGCTTTTAAAAAAAAAAAGTCTTAAAGGCTACATGTGTAAACTTTAAAGCACTATAACAATGTAAGGACCCACTATTTGACAAAGAGCAACAATTAGCAATCATTTTTGATAGCCTTATAAAGAATCACAATTTATGGCTAATTCATTAAAAAATACACTTTGTATTTATACCTTGTTTTGAACATTAGAAGAAGTGTAATTATATATTTAATGTGAACACATAGTACATATATGGAAAAGGTATTAAATGTTTTTATTTCCCCCAAATTATATATAAATTATACACTTTAATCACTATTAAAGTACCTATAGAAACCCTGGCCAGTGTGCATAGGCCTGTACACCTAGAGGCAACCTATTATGTATAGGTAAGGAGTTATTGCCATCTTACTCATGTTTTCTGGCTGTTTTAGTTATTCTTTTTCTTTCTCCTGCTGGTTTCCCTTTTTATTTCTTGATTTATTATAATTGTACTAGAGGCCCAGTGCACAAAAATTTGTGCACTCAGCAGGGGTGGGGTCCCTCAGCCCAGCCTGTGCCCTCTTGCAGTCTGGGACCCCTCGGGGGATGTCCACCTGCTGCCTTAGGCCTGCTCCCTGGGGGATTGGGCCTAAGCTGGCAGTCAGACATCTCTCTGGCAGCCTGGGAGCCTCGGGGGATGTCCACTTGCCAGCGGGGAGCAGGCCTTAGCTGCAGTCAGACATCCTTAGCGCTGCTGAGGAGGCGGGAGAAGCTCCCACCACCACCGCTGTACTGGTAGCCTTCAGCCTGGCTTGTGGCTGAGCAGAGCTCCACATGTGGGAGCACACTGACCACCAGAAGGCAGCTCCTGCATTGAGCGTCTGCCTCCTGGTGGTCAGTGTGTGTCATAGTGACCAGTCATTCCCAGTCGTTCTTCTGTTAGGTTCAATTTGCATATTACACTTTTATTATATAGGATAGAGGCCTGGTGCACGGGTGAGGGCCAGCTGGTTTGCCCTGAAGTGTGTCCTGGATCAGGGTGGGGGTCCTGCTGGGGTGCCTGGCCAGCCTGGGTGAGGGGCTGATGGCTGTTTGCAGGCTGGCCAAGCCCCCCAGCGGGGACATTTCCCCAAGGGGAGTGTAGCCAGCCTGGGTGAGGGGCTAATGGTTGTTTGCAGGCTGGCCACAGCCCTTTTAGGTTGGGGGAGTTCGCTGGGGTTCCTAGACAGCCTGGGTGAGGGGCTGAGGGCTGTTTTCTGGCTGGCCATACCCCTTTCAGGGTGGGAGTCCCCACTGGGGTGCCTGGCCAGCCTGGGTGAGGGGCTGATGGCTGTTTGCAGACTGGTCAAGCTCCCCAGTGGGGCCCCTCACCCCATGGGAGTGTGCCCAGCCTGGGTGAGGGGCTGAGGGCTGTTTTCAGGCTGGCCACAGCCCCTTTATGGTTGGGGTCCCTACTGGGGTGCCTGGCCATCCTGTGTGAGGGGCTGATGGCAGTTTTCAGGCTGCCCACAGCCCCTTCAGGGTGGGGGAGTCCTGCAGGGTGCCTGGCCAGCCTGGGTGAGGGTCTGATGACCATTTTCAGGCTGGTTATGCCCCCCGGTGACCCAAGCTCCCAGCCTCTCCTTTTTTTCTTTGTTTTCTTTTTTTCTAGGATTTATTTATCTTCTATAATTGAAACTTTGTAGCCTTGAGCAGAGCCCAGGTCTGGCTGGAAGCAGGTATCTAGGGTTTATTTAACTTCTATAATTGAAATTTTGTAGCCTTGAGCAGAGCCGAGGGCCAGCCAGGGCAGGCGGGAGCTTGGCTTCCTCCATCGCCGGGGGCAACCCAAGCCTCCTGCTCACTCCAGCTCTTTGGCCGCTGCCATCTTGGTTGGGTTAATATATTCGCTCCTGATTGGCTGGTGGGTGTGGCTTGTGGGCGTGCCTTGAGCATAGTGGAGGGATGGTAATTTGCATGTTTCTCTTTTATTATATAGGATACTTTGATTCCTTTCTCTTTATCTTTTGTGTATCTACTGTAGTTTTTTTTATTTATTTTCATTACCATGAGGATTAGATGTAATATTTTATAATTATATTTTAAGCTGATAAAATTTAACTTTAACCACCCACAAAACTTCACCCTGTTACACACCCTTTTTGTATTTTTTATGTTATTATTTATATCTTTTTATTGTGTATCCATTAAGAAATGATTATATCTGTAGTTATTTTTATTACTTTTGTCTTTCAATGTTTATGCTAGAGTCAAGTGATTTACATACTACCATACCATTAAAGTATTAGAATATTCTGAATTTGACTGTATATCTACCTTTGCCAGTGTGTTTTATACCTTTAGATGTTTTCATGTTACTAATTAACATCATTTAATTTCAGCTTGAATAACTCCTGGTAGCATGTCTTAAAAGAAAGATCTAGTGGTAGTATATTCTCTCAGCTTTGTTTGTCTGAGAAAGTTTCTTTTTCATTTTTATAAGACAGTTTTGCAAGGTAAAGATTTCTTGGTTGGCATTTTTTTCTTTTAGCAGTTTGAAAATATTATCCTACTTTCTCCAGGCCTGCAAGGTTTTGACAGAGTAATCTGATAGCTTTGGGGTATTTCATTATATAGAATGATTTTTTTTTCTCTTACTGAATTACAAAAAAATAACAGTGGTCTGATTTTCAACAGTTTTAGGCATCTCAGTGAAGTCCTCCTTTGGTCAAATTTGTGTAGAGTCCTATGTTTTCATGAACTTGGACATCCATTACTCCCTCAGCTTTGAGGAGTATTCAAGTCATTATATATTTAAATAATTTTTCTACCATTTTAACTGTTTTCTACTTCTGGACTTCCATTGTTTCTTGTGAAGGTGTCCTGTAATTCACTTAAGCTCTTCTCTCTCTCTCTCTCTCTCTCTCTCTCTCTCTGTCTCTCTCTCTCTTCTTTTTATTTTTTGTTCTTTTTGCTCTCCTTTTCTTTGAGTGGATAATTTTAAATGTTCTTTTTACAAGTCCACTTATTCTCTCTACTGCTTATTTAAGATTATTGTTAATTCTCTATACTGTATTTTTTTTTCATTTCTAAAGTTGTATTCTCTGTATCCAGAATTTTTTTCTATAATTTCAGTCTTTCTATTATTTTTTGTAAAAGTGGCTCTTGGAGATTATAGCAAATGAAGAACCATTAATAAGGGAATCTAAAATTAGGTGAGAACTATGATTATGTGGTATTTTAACCAAGGCCTGTGTCACCCTATTTCTTCTAAGTTAATGATAATATAAACTTTACTCCAGTCTGTTACAACTAAAAATACCTCTCTCACCATCTTAAAGTTTGGCTTTCTCCCATAAAAACAGGACATAATAATTTCTCATGTTTCTCTTGGTTACCTACTGTGAGAATAAATTCTGGGTGAGTACAGCTACGAAGTGGGGGGCTCCCCATTTCTGACCAGTTCATCCTCATGGGAATATAGCTCTACCTTGAATGTGGCACTTCTGAGTAAACTGAGCTCCAGCCATCCTTGCCCCAGCTTTTGTGGTGGAGGTTTCATGACGAGAGATGCAAACCAAGGAGACCTGTAGCTATTGCCTCTCTATGTAGCAAGATCTTGGATCCTAAAGTAAAAGTGTCACTCAGAGAGAAGTAGACCATTTTCCCAACCTCCACCGCCCTCAACATCAGAGGTATGGTTTAGATGCAGGGGCGGGCAAACTTTTTGACTCGAGGGCCACAATGGGTTCTTAAACTGGACCGGAGGGCCGGAACAAAAGCATGGATGGAGTGTTTGTGTGAACTAATATAAATTCAAAGTAAACATCATTACATAAAAGGGTACGGTCTTTTTTTTTTTTTTTTTTTTTTAGTTTTATTCATTTCACACGGGCTGGATCCGGCCCGCAGGCCGTAGTTTGCCCACGGCTGGTTTAGAGATTTTGTCCCAGGGAGATAAACAGGAAGTAGAACAGAGAAATCAAAATCTTAACCAGTAGACCTAAAACACTCCATCAAATAAGAGCAGAATATACATTTGAAGTATGGTACCTATTTGCTTTGTTTAACAATGGACAGGTTACTTTGATTTTCTAAATTGTATAAGTCATCCCATTCGATTGAATGCCTTATTGATTGAATGACTATCCCATTGATTGTGATCTTACTGGTTATCGAAGCACATTCTTCTGTACCTGAGAAACAGGACAGCACAATTATCCTAAATTGTTTTAGTGGCCACAGGTGGTGCGTTCCAGTTGACTCAGTGGTCCTAAGACCAGGACAGTGCAATTACTCTAAATTGCCTCGATGGCTCTAGATAATGTGTTTCTATCAACTCAGTGATCCGGAGACCCAGAACTGTAATTTAGATAACATGCCTAAGTTTAACCCAGGTTACCCAAGGGCTCTAGATAATGTATTTCTGTCAATTCAGTGACCCCAAGACCCGAAACTGTAATTAACATGCTTAATTCTGCTTCTGTAATCTGCTTTTTGCGAGCCAGGTGCCTCATTCCAAACCCTGGGATGTAATCAATACCTTTGTGATTTTTGCCTATATAAGTCTGGTTTTGCCACCATCTTATTACTATGAGATTTGGGAATGTCCCCTCATAGTCCCGGATTGCAATAAATGTGACTCTTTATTTCGACTTCTTGAGGCGTCCTTCTGTGATTCGCGGGGTACATTACAACACATTCTTTCCAAGAGCACACGGAACATTCAATGAAAGAGATCATATCCTAGGTCAAAAAAGCACACCTCAATTCTACTTAAAAACAAATTATAAAAAGTCTGTTGTCTGACAACATTGGAATGAAATTAAATATCAATTAAAATGGAACCTCAGTTCTCGAACTTAATTCATTCCAGAAGACTGTTCAAGAAGCGATTAGTTAAAAAACCAAATCATTTTTCCCATTAGCAATAATGTAAATTGAATTAATTTGTTCCAGACCCCCAAATTATTCTGTTTAACCTTTCTTATATACAGTGCATATTTAATGTACTGTTTAACCTATAAACAAACGCCTCCTTTCTTAAATTTATTGAACCACCTCCTACAAGCCTTGAACAAATCACTTTCAACACCTCTTCCAAGGGTGTCTTTCAGGAACTCAGTATGCATCATCTTCACTTTTTCAGGTATCACTGCCTTAGAAATGCTGTCAACTGGCTAACTGCTTTTTCTTTATCTAAATCAACACCTTTTCTACCTCTTCAATTGCCTATGATCATTGTTTCTTTCACACCCTTAGCAACATTAGCACTTTTGATGGCCTCTTTATGTTTTAAAATTGTGCTAATTGTTCATTTTGCCAGCAACAGAAGCAAAAAACCAAAAATATTCACAGCACAATATCCGGAGATATTAACAACAGGAGGTTTAGTGGTAAGCTGCCTGGAATTCTTTCCTTTGTTTGTGGCCTGAGGTACACTTTTTGTCATGCTTATGTAGAGAACCAAAGTCTTGTTCAATAACGGACACATTTTTCCATAAGTGAATTCATCCAGAACCAAATTGTTTGAGATGAGAGATGTTTGAGAACTGAGGTTTGACTTATTAGAAATAAATTTGCAAAACTTATAAGTATGTGGAAATTAAACGATATACTCCCAAATAACAGATGGGTCAAAGAAGAAATCTTTAGGGATATTAAAAAATTATTTGAGATGGATGTAAATGAAAATATAGCACATTATAACTTATGGGATGCAGCTAACGCTAAAGCAGTATTTAGAGAGAAATTTATAGCTGTACATGTCTATACTAGAAAAGAGGGAGATATCATATCAGAAATCTAAACTTTAATCTATGACACTAGAAAAAAATAGCAGATTAAATCTAACACTAGTAGAAAAAAAGGAAAGAATAAAGATTAGAGTGCATCTTTTGAAATAAAAATAGAAAAACACAGAAAAATTAGTGAAACCAAAAGCTGGTTCTTTGGAGGGGGCGCAAGGAAGGGGAATTGACAAACCTGTAGCTAGGTTGACCAAGAAACCAAGGGAGATACTTAAATTTCTAGAATCAGAAATAAAAGGGTAACATGACTCTGAATTTGCTGAAAAGGAGGATTATAATCAATGTCATAGCCCTGGTCAGTGCAGCCGGTACACAAAACAGTACTGGGTTCAATTTCTCTCTCACTCTTTCCTCCCTCCTTTCCTCTCTCCAAAATCAGTAAAAAAAAATACTATAGAAAACTATATGCCAATAAATTAGACAACTTCAATGAAATGAAAAAATAATTCCTAGAAAGTCAAGGTAACCACACACATACACACACACACACACACACACACACACACAAGAATAGATATTACAAGAATAGATATTGCAAATTTAAAAAAGATAAAGAAGAAGTTTAACTTCACAGTGGAAAGTTTATAGAGTGTCAAAAGTTACATAATTAAAATAATTTTGGTATTATTTATTACTTTGCATTCACAAATTCTTGCTATGCATTTCCTTAGTCACCAACATGTGATATACACAAAAAAGTAAATGTTGATATGTCATTCATGGCTTGGCCAAGAGAAGAGAAGCTATTCAACATATTTTAGGTGGAAAGTATTTAACATTAGAAAAGAACACACAGTATACAATCTTTGGAAGAACTTGGTGGGGGTGAAAATTGTGAGACATCAGTGAAGTTTCAGGGAGTTAAGAGCAAAGACAGTCTGAATATTCGAGGCTAGTGGTTCCCAAGAGCCTGTGAATTTCACTTCTGCTCACACATCTGGCTTAAATACTTCTGACTACAGATATAAGGGCATCTCTTCCTCTACCTTCCAAATCTGGGACACGTGCCTTTCACTGACAAATCTCACTAGGAATATGTAGGAACTAGATTCTGAAAAATAATCTACAAGAGACCTTAGAATGTGTTGCTAGTGATGCTCCCTTCCAAAGGAAGGCAAAATGATGTAATAGCATTACCGAACAGTTTGAAAAGCATATATATATATATATATATATATATATATATATATATATATATATATATATATCTCACAACTGTGTTGAGAGGTAAATATAATCTTCATTTCTCAGCTAATAATACTGAGTCTCAATGAGTCTAAATGACATGTTCAAAATAACATAGGGAGTAAGATGAAAAAAAATTGAAGTCCCCTAATGAAAGGATGTGGATTATGTTCTATCACATCTCTTTCTATTGTGCTACTGGAATTCCCTATGTTCTACTTTTTCTAAGGGTGGGGCCTATAGTTGATTTGAGATTTTCTCCCATCAACATTACTGGTAAAATAAATGTTAGACCTATACTACAAAGTTCTTTTTGTATTAATTTGCTTTCCCTAACATATGCTTCCTTCTCCATACAGCTGCATTCCTACTATGTCTTTTCCATACTGTTATAAAAAAGATAGCAATAATTTATTTTTAAAAATAAGTGAATTTATATATTGAAAGACTGTTTGATTTAGTCCAGAAGTAAGGTACTACTGATTTGTTGATGACATTTTCTCTTTGTTATTTTTAACAATATAGTGGTAAACACCTAAAAAGCTAAAATTGTAACATATTCATTTTCCATTTAAGAAAGTGAAGATAAGTAAATAATTTGGATTACCAAGAAAATTGAGAAAAGTGAATAACTAGGTAGCATCCCCTGAAAAGTAAAATGAAAAGACTGGATGGTAGAAGTGACACCAAATACATTGCCACAAAAATACTACCACAAAATGCCATTTGGCCACAAAAAATACTATTCAGATGCCTCATTTATCTTCCAGGGGCTGGATTCATGCTGATCAATTCTCATTTGATCTAACAAAGGTTGTAGTAGGCATAAGCTTCAAACTACTAATTATATTCTTTGTTTTTAGAATATAGCATACTTTAAATTATTTTGTTAGACTTATGAAACAGGAGTTAACTATTAATAAAAATGATTTGGGGGAATTAAATCACCTCTCTGTCCCTATTTGAAATGATTATGGACTGTGCTTTGTAAAACTACCAGAACCTCTACCTATTATGTACTCAGGAGAAAGGGATACAAAGGAAAAATGTGCAACATATTTTACTGGATTGGCTATAAACTCTCTGATGAATTTCCAGGTGCTGAAAATAGGCTGTCTTGATGCATTTTCAGAATAAATCCTTTGGATCTGATTAAAATGCAGATGAGCATCATAAACTATTGTAATTTGAAAGGACTGAACGCGTGATGCAATCTGCCTCCATCTGCTTTCAGGTGTAAAGCAGGAGGGAGTTTTGCTGAAACTATCACTGAATCCAATTTAGGCAAAAATTCAGGGCATTAAACATGCTAGTCTGATCTCCCCAATTTTTCTGTGTGTCTTCATTTATGTCATTTTCTTGTATGCCTGTGTAGCTTTAGGCCATCTGCATAATCATATTGCTGTTAATTATGATAAAGTATGTTTTTAAATTTTTTTCACAAAGATGGTACCATATCCATATGGGGACACACACACACACACAACTCAGCTAAAATGTTGGCAAGGTTTTGAAAGAGCTCTGGAATGAAATTGACTGCCATAGGCTCATTTCTTCAATAAGTTGTTTGCCTCTTCTAACATTTTTCAGCAAATATGAGAGCAGTGAAATGAAGCCATATGTAGTGAGCAGGAACCAGTTAAATAGCAGAGGCGCAGTGGAAAGTTATTGCTCCAGGGGTGGGAGCAGAAAGACAGGGGTTTTGAAAAGATGCAATTTAAGTATCAAACCTAAGTCTCTTACCTAATAATTGTGTGGTTCCGGGGAATTCTCCAATTTCCCTGAGCTTCAGTTTCATCTTAGGTAAGTGGTCATGATGAATGTGCTTCCATAGGGTTTGTGAGAGGATTATGGCTAGAGAGCACCTAGTGGAGTGTCTGCATATTGCTGGTGTGAAATGTATGCCCTCTGTTTTTGCTCTGGTTTTTATTCACACAGCTACACTGTAGACCTTCATTAAAGAGAAAGAGAGAATCCCATAGAGCAATATTCTACACAATGTTCCCTGGGCTTATTCCCATACTTCTTGACAATACTTTTCACACTTGGCATTTTTTATTTTAATACTAGGGTCACAGTGCTCAAATTCATGCACCTTGAAAGAAACTGTGGGCTGTGAGGCTGCAGTGAGCACAAGGGCGGGTCTCAGCCCATCCTCTGGGCCCCCCGCCTGGCCCCTCCCACCACAGCCCCTGGTCCCTTGTCTGCCGGCAACCCCACTCCCACTGCTGCTGCTCCCACGTGCTGATGGTACTGGACCTGCTCGCACCTGCTGAGGGCGTGGAACTATTGGGGCTGGCGCTGGCCGCAGGTGCGAGTGACAGGCGGGATTGCAGTGTGCAGGAGCAAAGAATTTTCAGTAACCACCAGAGGCTCGCCCCGATGACAGTGATCGGTGTCCCCGCTCACCTGCTCCACCATCCTGTTGCAGCCAATGCCCGCCATGTTCCACACATGCCCCCTGGTGTTCAGTGCATGTCATAGCGACCAGTTGTTTGGTTGTTCTGCCATTTGGTCTATTTGCATATTAGCCTTTTATTATATAGGATACATTATAAAATACAGAACAATATTCTAAATTATTGAATGACCACTCTGGCCAGTGTGGCTCAGTTGGTTGGGCATTGTCCAGTGCACCAAAAGGTTGCAGAATCAATTCCTGGTCAGGGCATGTGCCTCTGTTTCAGGCTCAATCCCCAGTAGGGGGTAAGCAGGAGGCAGCTTATCGATGTTTTACTCTCACATCAATGTTTCTCTTTCTCTCTCCCTCTCCCTTACTCTCTCTCTAAAAATCAATAAACATATTAATAAATACATGAATAAATAAATAAATAATTGAATGACCATCTGATTTTAGGGCTCAGACTCTCATTTGTGTTTGGAAACATGTTACTTCCAAGTAAGCATTATTTTGAAACATGCCAACTATTTAAAAAATTACAGAGATAGTCTTCATGATACCTTCAGGACAAGTGACAGTGATATCACAATATGCTGTAGATTGAGGTAAGGTTTCTTAAATCAGAGAGGCTTGAGAATATTGTCATCACAAGGTCCACTGAAGTATGAGAAGTTTGGTCCCAAAGGGAAAGGAACCATATCTCTCAATACCATCTTGCCACTGTAAATGGCACTTTAGCTCTAGGTCAAAACATCAATTGTCGTATTTTATTAATGTACTTTGTATTAATATTATTGTTTAATGTAATTTAAATTTAACAGTGATTATTTTGCATTTTACATTATATACAAGCCATAATAATAAGAAAAGTAAAATAAATAGTTTTATGTATTGTATACATTGAAATAATTTCCAATGTTAAATTAACTCTAGAAGCATGGGTAAATTTTGGGTTAGAATCATTTTCCAGTTCTACAGATAAATTGAAACAATAATGAATTACTTTTGAAAAACTAAAAATAGCTATCTCTTTGAAAGGAAAAAAAAAAAGTCCCATTTTATACTATACTAGTGGCCCAGTGCACGGATTCATGCACATTGAAAGGAAATTAATTAGGAGAAATATTTTAATATTGTTATTTGCCCTTTCTCTATAATAGAAGTGTCAGAGATGAAAGAAAATTAGTAAAATGTACATGAAAATAACATATAAATTGATTAATAAATAAATAACAATAACAAACACATGATATAAAAACAACACATGATATAAAACAACATTGATAAAAACAATGACTGATAAATTGATTAAACTTATTCTAATATCTACCTGTATACCACATTAAGAGTAAAAACACTTTCAGAGTGCTTAACTAATTTCCCATGTGATGAAGTATTTACAACTTTAACTTTAACATCACACGCTCTTCGAACTTGAGAGAAAGCAACATATAACTGACATGTACGAAAAAGGGTTCAGGTAGGAATATTCCTACTCTGTCTAGAGTTTGTCTTGTGATTTATTAATAGTCATCACAAATGCTGGCATCACGGGAAACTGTCTTCGAATTAATTTAAATGGGAGGCCAGTGTCAGATGGGGACAAATCAATTCTTGGAATCAGAACAACCTCTCCTTCTGCAGAACCTGTTAACACTTCAGCTTCAGTTATGTTAGGTCACAATCTTTTGATAATAAATCTAGTACCATTAAAAAGACCAAATTTACTATTAATATTTCTCAGTAGCATGATGATTGCACCCACTTTCAATTTTAATTTATGACACGGCATTCCCGAAGGAGTAATACTATTAAGAAATCCGATGGGAAAGTTTTCCTTTTTGGCATCATCTGTTAAATCGATTGAATCATCATTCAAATGAGTGTGAAAATCTCCATCGAGTTTATCCAAAATTTCTTCATTTAATTTATGAACATCCTCATTTTTAGGACAAAGAATCGCACATTTAGATATATTTTTAATATTATCTATAGATATACCATTTCCAAAGGTAGCTTCATGAACAGATCCGTTACAAATCATTTCACAGGGGATTTCAATAATATCCATTCCAAGAGCTTTATATGTATCACGTATGTGCAAGTCAATGTTTATTTTTAAATTGCCAGTGTGCATCACGTACTGGCTGGTCAGCTGGTTGGATGGTTGGACGGACAGTGGTCAGTCACTTGGCTTTTTATATATATATATAGACTAGAGGTCCAGTGCACTATTAAATCATCACACGCTCTGCAGACGCTGCCAGCAGCCCACAATTCTCCTTAGATGCTGCTGGTGCCCTGAAACGCTCCAGAATTCCCACCTGCCGCAGCCTCCGTGGGACCCAGAAGTCCCACCTGCCATGGCCGCTGCGGGACCCATCAATTCACCTCCTGGTGAGTCCGGTAGTTGGTCCTGACGCATCATGGCGCATCATGGCGTCACGCATCATGGCGTCACGACCACAGGACTTTTATGATATAGATAAGAAGCTAAAAAGCTATAATAATATTAAAACAAAGTATAAGAAAATATGCATAGTACCGACTACATGAAATTACATTTTTTATTTGGTAAAAAAAACTGTCAACTGCAATTGAAAAATAAATTTAAAAATAATAAATAAACCATAAGCAAAATCAAATGACAAATAGAAGTCTGAAATAAAATATTTGAATGAACTATACCTAATTGACATTTACAATATCCAAATGGGCACAAATTGAAAATGCATATGCTTCTACTTATTATTTCTAACATTTGATTCATAAGTATTTTTACTTTATACCAAAAATTACACATTAATGCCAAAACCGGTTTGGCTCAGTGGATAGAGCGTCGGCCTGCGGACTGAAGGGTCCCAGGTTAGATTCCAGTCAAGGGCATGTACCTGGGTTGCGGGCACATCCCCAGTGGGAGATGTGCAGGAGGCAGCTGATCGATGTTTCTCTCTCATCGATGTTTCTAACTCTCTATCTCTCTCCCTTCCTCTCTGTAAAAAATCAATAAAATATATTTTAAAAAAAAATTACACATTAATGAAATTAAAAAAACAGACACACAAAAAAATGAGCAAGGAATATAATCAAGAAGTTCAAGAAGAGAAAATGCAAATAATGTTCTAATGAAAATAAGTTCCACTTCACTAGTCATCAAGGACAAGATGATTGAAACAACGAGATCTTTTTTTAAAAAAGTACGGTTGACAGAAATCTGAAAGCTTGATCATATTTAATATGGACAAGGATGTATACAACCATAACCTCCATCAAGTGGAACTTGACATCACTCCAAACTTTGAAGGAATTTGTCTAACAGCATTTTAAACATTAAATTACAGATACCCATTGAACCAGTAATCTCATCTGGTACTTGATCCAAAATAAAAGTTGAAGTGTCATCACATAGAAATAGCATGCTACAAGGATTTCTATTCTATTTTATTAGAAATGGAAAAAATAAAACAAAACTAATCTGAATATCAATATAGAAATATGTCGTTGTAGTTTCCTATCTATGACATGTACCCAGGTATCTACTGAAAATCCTTGACTTTTATCCTTTAAATATCTAATCTAATAAAAGACAAACATGCAAATTGACCATACCCTCGCTATGCCTTAAGCCACGCCCACCAGCCAATCAGAGCGACTGTATGCAAATTAACTCAACCAAGATGGCGGCCGGCAGCCATGGAGCTGGAGCGAGCAGGAGACTTGCTCGCTCCAGTGATAGAGGAAGCCAGCCTGCTGCCGGCTCTCAGCTCCACTCAAAAGCAGCAACGTTTCAATTATAGAAGGTAAATAAACCCCAGATACCTGCTTTCAGCCGGCCGTGGCCACCGAGCTGGAGTGAGCAGGAACCGGCTCTCAGCTGCACTGAAGGCAACAAAGTTTCAATTATAGAAGGTAAATAAATCCCAGAAAAAAAATAAGAAAAGAAAAAAAGGAGAGGCTGGGAGCTTCTGTCGCTGACGGGCTTGGCCAGCCTGAAAATGGCCCTCAGCCCCTCACCCAGATTGGCCAGGCACCCCAGTGGGGAACCCCACCCTGAAGGGGGTGTGACCAGCTGCAAACAGCCATCAGCCCCTCATCCAGGCTGGCCAGGCATCCCAGCAGGACCCCCACCCTGATCCGGGACACACTTCAGGGCAAATCAGTCAACCCCCACCCGTGCACCAGGCCTCTATCCTATATAATAAAAGGGTAATATGCAAACTGACCCTAACAGAAGAACAACTGGTCACTATGACACACACTGACCACCAGGGGGCAGACGCTCAATGCAGGAGCTGCCCCTGGTGGTCAGTGTGCTCCCACAGGGGGAGCTCTGCTCAGCCATAAGTCAGGCTGATGAATGCCAGTACAGCGGTGGTGGTGGGAGCCTCTCCTGCCTCCTCAGCAGCGCTAAGGATGTCCGACTGCAACTTAGTCCTGCTCCCTGCTGGTAAGTGGACATTCCCCGAGATATCCCAGGCTGCCAGAGGGATGTCTGATTGCCAGCTTAGGCCCAATCCCCTGGGGAGCGGGCCTAAGCCAGCAGGTGGTCATCCCCCGAGGGGTCCCAGACTGCAAGAGGGTACAGGCTGGGCTGAGGGACCCCCCATCCCCGAGTGCACAAATTTTTGTGCACAGGGCCTCTAGTCCTTATATATAAAAGGCTAAGCGACCGTCTGACCATCCAACTGGTAACTATGATGCACAATGACCACAAGGGGGCAGATGCTCCAACCAGTAGCTATGACGTGCTCTAACCACCAGGTGGGTAGATGCTCAATGCAGGTGCTGCGGAGCTGCAGGACTTGGCAGCTGCAGTTCTTGGTTGAGGCACGGGAACCAGAGAGGAGGGAGCCTGATTCCTGGGTGAGCCACCTGAAAATTGCCCTCTTGCAATCTGCAATCCCTTGGGCAGGTGTTGGAGAGCTGGTTTTGGCTCGATCCTCGCAGGCCAGGATGAAAGACTTCACCTGCCAGAGGAACCCTGCTTACTCCACAGACACCCTTCAAGCCAGGGCACCATCCCATGTGAGGCTGGCTGGGGTGGGACCACGGGAGGTTGGCTCCAGGGTGTGTCTATCCCCTTTCACCCAGTCCCACCCTGCTCGCCACCTTCTAATTAATTTCCTTTCAATGTGCTTGAATCTGTGCACCAGGGCACTAGTCTCAAAATAATGCACATTAAAGTTGCAGTGCTATTTCACTTATAAAGTAAAGGAAATATATAAAATTTAGCTGCCATATAATTTTAAATGACTTCTGAATACTGATGATTGAATATCACTAGGAAATTTTGCAACTTTTTAAAGACTATAATAATATATTTAAAAAATATTTTTCCATATTGGAGAGCAGCGAACAGTTGTATGCAAATTTAATTTTATTTTCATTCTCTAGATTTTTGAACTACATATTCATGAGAGACTATTGAACTCATATTATGTACAGTATATATTTTCACAGAAAGACTGCTTAAATAAGCTAAAACTTCTTTCAGAGTGAAATAAATGATTAGTTAAACTTTTTAGTACTGTTTAAGTACAATATTAAACTTGAAAATGCAAAGCTTGGAAACTGATGCCGGTGTTTATTAGCAGATATATTGACCCTGATAAATAGAGTTCCGTTATTTGATGACAGATATCACCACTGAAATGAAGAGTCAGGAAAAAGAAAGAGCTCTGCTTGAAAGGAGTTTTGATTTTAAATAGGTTACTGTTGCCAATGGTTTTCTTTATTACTTTTGTTATTGAAGGAAAAGTCATTGAATATTTCATATGCTTTCTTTTCAGGAGATTTTTTGATAGCCATAGTGTCCCTTTATGGGAAACTCATTTCCTCAAAAAATATTTTAAAGTAAATCTAAAAGATTTAAAGTCTCCAGGGATCTTTTACTTGGTTCTCTAGTTTCCTAGTATTTTCTGTAAAATATGTAGTCCTAAAGGCATAGTGCTATTTAAAACACAAACTTTCTGAAAACTTCTCAGAGAGGAAATATTCTGATTTGATTTTCTACATGAAAGAGGTCATTGCATCTTTGAAATCGTTTGTTTAAGCCAGAGGCAATATAATAAAAATTTAATGTCCTTTTTTCCTTTTATATTCTTGCCTAGTTTGTGCCATTTTCTTATCTGTGGTTACATGCCAAGAGAAGTAGTGTGTTATTATTTATATAACCTTTAACTGTAAAAAAAAGTTCTAAGCTTGAAAAGTTCTAAGCCTTTTAATAGATTTGTTTGGTTAAAGTAAAAGACTTTTCTGGTGGTAGGGTAACATTCATTAGTTCTGCTATAACCAGGTACAGTCAGAAAACCATGTGCTCTACATAAGCCCCAGTGTCCTTGGTGATTCATGTCTCCATTCATAAGTTAAGCATAAGTGAATCAGCCCTTTAGGTATCAGGAGGATACTTACAGGATCAGACTGTTCAAGTATCAGGTGGTTGCTCTCTCTATGTATTAAATATACAGATATCAGCAGTTACCTTCTGGGATAAAACACCAGAGAGAAGTTAATTCACTATACTTTTTATTGCTGTTCATTTTACCAATAAGAAACCTGAAAACAAAATGAAAATACTCTAAATCCTACATTTCTATCAAATAAAATACAGTAAAATTTCTGTTCTCTTCCAACTGTTGTCTATTTGCATTCATGAATTTTACATATTTGTAATCATAGTGTAGGCACAATTGGATTTCTCTCAGTCTTGAAGCAAACACATTGTCCCTAAACAGCTTTGTTCTCCTAACTCTGGAGTCTTAACATAGGCCATTGCAAGTTCTCATTGACTCAGCTTTACCTAAGGCTAAAAGAGCTTACTGAAATATTGAATTATTAAAAAGCTCCTCATTTCACATTCAGAGTTATAAAATTCACAAAATATAGAGTTTCATGAAGACTCCAATGTTTCTATCAGCAAATGTAATACTTATCTCAAACATGAAAATATGAACATATTGTATATGACCTTTATATGTCTATTTTAACCTTATAACATGATTCACAATAAGGCCCCCTGGGTATCTTTTGGATAAACACAATTCAATACATATATTGGCTTATGAGAAGACCTTAACTAATGTATTATAAATTTGAGCATATAAGCAAAACTTCTTATCATAAATACTGTGGGTAAGAAAATATAACCTTATAGGTTATTTGGCTGATCTAATAATTAAAATGACATAAGACCAATTAACAGAAGAAAAACATATTTAACTCTGTACATCCAGGAGCCACATAAAACATATTTAATTATGAATATACAGGAGCCCCATAAAAATGTGAGACCCAAAGGCAGTTAGGCAATTAGGGCTTCTATGCCATGCTGAACTAGAATGAAATAGGAGCCTGGGGCTTCCAAGGAGAGCAGGGTAATTCACAAAATGATAAGAACAGATGCTTGTACTGCCATACAGATAGGTCATTAAGATAAAAATTTATCTCGGGTAATAGCTCTCTTTCTGGGCCAGGCCTTCTATCTACTATCTAAAATTTTCTAGGAAGTTAAGGGAGAGGTACTAGTTTCTCTTGAGTCTGCTCAGTCTTGATTGCCTTGAGCTTAAAATAACGCACATGCCTAAGTTGTGCATTTTGGGGATTCTTCTCTGAACCCCTTCAGTACTATCCCAGAAAATTTATTAAGACAGTGAATATATGTTTTCCTATTAATAAGTGTGGAGGACAGCAGATCTCAGCTTTATTTAACTACTAATTAAAGATTGTTCCTGTGGATATGTAATGCTAATCTTAGAAGGTGATCATAGTTTTATGTAGCACAGCACATCCACATTACTTATTAACCACTTGATTTAATTTGTAGCTGTGTATTTTCTTTTTTTTAAATTTTGTTTTATTGCTTCAAGTATTACAAAGAGTATTACATATGTCTCCTTTCCCCCCCGCCCCTTGACATTCCCCAGGCCTCCCCTACCCCCCAGTGTCTTGTGTCCATTGGTTATGCTTATATACATGCATACAAGTCCTTCGGTTGATCTCTTACCCCCCCTCGCACCCCCCAACTCTCCCCAGCCTTCCCGCTGTAGTTTGACAGTCTGTTCGATGCTGCTCTGCCTCTGTATCAGAAAAACTCTTTAAGATTGGATAAGAATGTTAGTGACCTTGTGTGGCTTTTCCATGTAATTCAACCGGCAATCTTATTTTTCCCCAAAATATTTATTCACAGCAGATGTATTTGAAGTAACCTGAGGAGCAACCGATTGCAGTGATAGTTCTTCTGGATCCATGACTGAAGTGAAGACACGTTTCAACAGTCATTATTGTCCTATTCAAGCAGATCAGGACCACTTACAGAAAGAGTATGTTAGCATTAAGTGGGGAAGCAGCTCTGGGAATCAGGAGGCCCTGTAGTATGTTCATTAGCCTTCAGTTGCAGGAAACAGAAAGCTGCCCAGGCAACTACTAGCAGGAAGAGATTTTATGTGAGAACTTAAATGCCTACCAATCACGTAAAGGGCTTCTAGACCTAACACCCAGAACCACTTCCTGCAGAACTAGCTTGTCAGGGAGCTGCTCTCTCTGTATGACTATAAGGAAGTACCATTGCGGGGGACAGGGGTGGGGGGGGGAAGGGGTGGTGATTCAGGGACCCAGAAGCCACACAGTTAGGGAGGAGTAGACACAGGCATCTGTTTCTGAGAAACTCTTCACTGTGCTTCTCTGTAGTAACAGCCAAAGCAGAGGAGGAACGGTCTCTCCTATACTTTCTGCATTCCAGCTTTCACACTCTGCATTTAACTGGCAAAATGTAATGCAAACTCAGAAACTTGTGAAAGGGAGTATTGGGAATTGTTTTTAGCTTTCCAGCCTCTAGAAAGAATTTAAATTATGCTAAGTGCTTATCCATGGTGTCCAGCACACTTGGTATACTTTTAATTTCTTTTGATATCTGAATTTATGTGTGCCTAATAGGTAGGTAAATCATATTCTAGTTTGCTTGGGGCCCCTTTCATTCTTAAAGATATTGGGTTTGGAGGATTAATTTCATATTAACTTTAATGTATGTGTATCTACAATACAGGTACAGGGAGAAAGAGGGAAATGTCACTGACTGGTCATGTCTCTTTATTTAACCCTCAACATAAGGCTGTGAAGAATTTTTAGCATTTTTACCTTTGAGATATAGGCTTGAATAACATACTAAGTAGACCTCCATGGTCACATGTAAATAAGAGATAGAACAGGGATGAATTTAAATTTAAGCCTCTAACTTTCAAGGACATGATTTTTGGTTAATTATGCAGCTCTTAACTATAATCAGTTCTGTGCAGATAATGATTGTTTCAGTCAAATTTATTATGGACTTGAAGCATTCTATTTTTACACATTATTTATTTATTCTTCAATTCATTCCACAAATATTATTAAGTACCTATTCTGAGCCAAACATTGATCTGTATGTGAGAGGTATATTGTTAGATCAAACAGACAAAAATCCTTACCCATATCAAGCCTAAAATCTAGAGAGAGGTCATATAAAAAAAGAAAAAAAAAGACTGGGTCAAGGGATAAAAAATGATACAAAGTGAAATATGGCAGATAGATATGATAGGGAAAGGTGAGCATGAGCATGTGGGGAGCTATTAACAGTTAGTCACTGATAAAATAAAGCTTCATTCATACATTTAATAGGTCAAATTATCATGAAGACATCTATGTAAGAGCATTTAATGCTCAAAAAAAAAGTAAACTATGTGACAAAGATGAGTTTAGAGTTTGGAGAATGACATGGAGTCCAGTTTAGGTGCCATGGATGAATGAGGGCATAAATAGGAGGAGAGGACATAAGATTGTGTGTGTGTGTGTGTGTGTGTGTGTGTGTGTGTGTGTGTGTGACTGAGGGCTGAGAGGAAAACAGCATAACAGCCCTGTGTATTCTAAGTCTTTGGCTTTGTAGTGAGATAGAAAATCAGCTTACCAATTTAGCACACTGGTATATTTCAGCCAACTATATAAATAGTCACTTTATCATGGTGCTAAAAGCATATTATTCAAAGATGAGCTTTAGGAAAAAACTGGATAATATTATGCATGTTAACTAACTTATTTAATCCCCAAATCCCTCCCCAATAAAAAATAACATAATAAAAATGTTGTGGCAAAGATTCAACTCAGTTACAAATATACTTCACTGGAATGTACTACTTGCTCAATCAATGAAGGTAGTTTTTATTAACTTACATGAGAAACGATTTTTAACCAGGTAAGGATCATATATTGTTAATTGCATTCACTTTGCTGTTTATGAATCAAATAAGAAAATTATTAAATCTTATGTGAGATTTAATCATGCATCGATATATGTACATCACCAGCCTTAAACATTTTAACATGAATAATATAGGAATTCACAGGTTCCAAATATAATGGCTGAAGATATTACTGTAAGAGTGATAGGAAATAAAGTTTATTCCCAGAATTTGTAATATTTTCTAGGTAGAAATTGGCTAATTTGATTTATGAACTTCATTTTGATCTAAGTATATATACAAATAGTACATACATTATTTTTAAATGTCTCCCTAACTTTAGTTTAATATTATACTTTGTGTAAGTGGTGGAAGCTAATATAGCAATATCCAGTTTTGTGAGAAACATGGAAAACTATCCATTCTTGGCTTATGAATATTTGGGTTGAATAAAAGGTAAGTTTTGGGTTAAATGGTGTCATAAAATGCCACAAATGATCACTATAAGTTTTTAAAGGAGCATGATTTTAATATTAAACTTTAAAACATCTAGAGATAAAACAAAACTTAAAGTGAGTTATTTCAAACAGGATGAATAGCATGCATTTAATGTGAACTGTCTTTTAAAAGGACCACCTGAAAATTTAGATAGAAATATAAGTGCCTAAACTAGTTATCATCTCTTTGACCTTAAACTTACATAAGAACATTTAACATTTTAGCAGCACTATAGGGATTATCTTTGAGTTTCTTATTCAAATGAAACTAAAGTATTTTATAGTTAACTATTACCTGTGCTTATATAGAACTAAAGCAGATAATACAAATGATGCATGTGTTCACATACACGTACCCATGCATGCATATGTGCTTGCATGTGCATACACACACTGTTATTGTATTCATGAAGAATTTTTCACATATTCCTAATCTATTAGGGATATCTTCAGAGAGTAGATAAGCAATACTACTGTATTAGTTTCATTACTTTGAATTCCAATTTTGGCACCTATTTTTTTTTCTTTAATACATGTTTTAGCCCTGGTAGATGTGGCTCATTCGTTGAACATAGTGCCATGCACCAAAATTACACATTTGATTCCTGTCAGAGCATGTGCCTGAGTTGTTGGCTTGATCCCCAGTAGGGGACATGCAGGAGGCAGCTGATAAGTGTTTCTCTATCACATAGATGATTCTCTTTCTTTTACTCTGCCTTCCTCTCTCTCTAAAATCAATAAAACCATATTTAAAAATATTAAAAATTCATGTTTTATTCTGTACATCTTTCTTCCTACTGACAAAATACCTGTATGTCATATATCTCTGACTTTACCTCTGTGGTAGTATATTGAATTAATTTTCCACCAAAACTGGTTTCCTAAATATACCACTGTTGAAAATATTTCAAAAATAAAATATATTTTAAAATAAAAATATTTGATTTTAAAACATATTGAAAAATTGTAACTAGCATATCATACTCCTGAATTGATAAAAACTATTAAAATTAAGTTATGAATGAGTGATTTAAGTTAAATAAAATATTAAGTAAGTCACATTGGAGTAATATAAGGATATGGCTCAAACTTAAGGAATTATATATGGGCAAACTTTAATAAACCTTGAATTTGAATAAATATTATTAGAAAGAAAAATATGCTTTGAGATTTTTTAAAAAATGAAGCTATTTTAATCTTCCTGATAAAGCATGTCTATAATGTGTGAAATGTTTATTCTGTGAGTAGTCACTTGAAGAGAAATATATTTTATTTTTTGGTCAATAGGAATCAAAAGTATTATTGATTTATTTTGCCTGGGGAAAATAATGTTTACAACAGGGTACTCAAACTCCCAAATCTTTAACATAAAATAATTTTCTGAGAAATATCTAGGAAACAGAAGTGACATTTTATTATTTTGTTAGGATGTTTGTAAATTACTCTAAGAAAAACCATGATTTGAAGAAAATGGCTTAAATAGTTAATGAATTTTTTTTTTCATATTTAGTCTCTTAAGTTGCTGTCTCTACTTTTCTCTCTCCTTCCTCTCCTTTATTCCATTAGTCTCCTCTAGCTTTCCCTTTGTCTCTCTCTAAAGTGGTTTCCTTTTAGGAGAATACTTACTACCGTAAAACTAATTAAAGAAGTAAAAATATAAAGATCTTATTAATGCTACTTGCAAATATGTTCTTGAGTAGTTGAACTTTATTATTTCCCTGAAGTTATACACTTTGTTATTCACTAGAAGACATCTAGGTACTTCCATTAATAATAGTTAAGAATTAGTCCATGAAGAGACTTAAACAAATAGCGGGTTTACTTAACATTCAAAACTCATGATAAGCTGAAAAATTATGTACATAAAGTATATTAAAGAAAAATGTTAGCCATGATTAATGTGTATTTTATGAGTGTTTATTTTGAAATTTTAGTGTTATTTGTCTTGGCTAGTGAAAAAATTGGGAAAAATACAACTATGAATGCCATTGAAATACTGGTGTTCTTTACTACAAAGCTTTGGAAACAATGACTCTCTTTCTAGTCTTTAGGCAGATGTATTTTGCTGCCCTGTTTGTAGAGCAAGAATGTACTATTAAAAGTTCAGAAAACAAGAAAAAAATTAATATATTTTAATGAAAAGTGTATGAAATAAGTTCTAGGTCACTATGTTTGAAAGATTTTTGAAAGAAAGACTATAAGTGATATAAATAATTGTTTAACTTAAAACAATTCTCAAATTCCATTCTTGCAATGTTATAATACTACTAGTGGCCCGGTGCACAAAATTCATGCACTGAGGGATTCCCTCAGCCCACCCTGCACCCTCTCCAATAGGGGACCCCTTGGGGGATGTCCTCCTGCCAGTTTAGGCCCGATCCCCAGTCAGGGTACATATAAAAATCAACCAATGAATGCATAAATAAGTGGAACATGAAATTGATGTTTTTCTTTCTCTCTCTCTCAAAATTAATCAACAAATAAAACATTTAAAATATCTCCATGTTTTCTAACTACACAGAGAAATGCACATGGTAAATAAAACCTCTAAAGCACAATAAACCTAATGGGGGCAAAACCTGTGAAATATCATGTTCAATTTTATATTCCAAATAATAGGATGAAAATGGACCATTAATATTCTATTAAAACAAAGGACTTATATGCATGCATATAAGCCTAACCAATGGACACAGACACCAGGGAGGTGAGGACATGAGTAGGGATTGGGGGGGCAATGGGGGATAAGGACACATATGTAATACCTTAATCAATAAAGAAAAAAAATCTACTATGAACCAGTGAATCAAAGTAAGTCCTAAAGAGTTATTATGCCCATTGAACCAGCTTTAGACTCCACTGGTGTCAAGAAAGACTTAGGGAGAGCAACAGCTGAGTGAAATCTTGAGGATAATTCAAAAAATAGGAATAAAACAGAGTGTAGTGAACAATGCTTAGAAGACTATTGCTATTATCCAGGTGAGGGAAACAAAAGAACAGCCTATAGCAGTAGTTCTCAACCTTGGTTACACATTAGAATCACCTGGGAATCTTTTTAAAATCCTGATTTCTGGGTCTCATCCTCCGGAAAGTCTGTTTCTTTGTTATGGGGTGGGGCCGCAACATTAGTAACAAAGAAACAGACTTTCTGGAGGATGAGACCCAGAAACCAGGATTTTAAAAAAGATTCCCAGGTGATTCTAATGTGCAGCCAAGGTTGAGAACCACTGGCCTAAAGTATCAGTGGTATGATGGTAAGGGGGATAAGAAAGAGAGTAAAGAGGTAGGATAGACAGCGCCTAGCGACCATTGGCTGTGCAGCGGTTCTCAACCTGTGGGTCGCGACCCCTTTGGGGGTCGAACGACCGTTTCACAGGGTCGCCTAAGACCATCGGAAAACACATATATAATTACATATTGTTTTTGTGATTAATCACTATGCTTTAATTATGTTCAATTTGTAACAATGAAATTGGGGGCCACCACAACATGAGGAACTGTATTCAAGGGTCGTGGCATTAGGAAGGTTGCGAACCACTGGAGTGAAAGAGAGAAGGGAGGGGTTGAAGATTAACTCCTGGGTTCCTAATTTGGAAGTGGCTAGAAGCTGGTTCATTGCACCAAGTTATGAAAAAGGAGAAAAATAAAGGAAAAAGAGGTTTAGGGTAGCGACTTTGTCCCAGGAGATATTTGGCAATATCTGGAGCTAGTTTTGGTTGTTATAACAGAGGAATAATGCTACTGACATCAAAAATGGTGGGACAAATATGCTGTTCAACATCCCCACAATGCAGAATACAGTCTTCTTTCCCCAACCTCACAGCAGAAGAGTTATCAGCCCGAAATGTCATTAGGCAGATGAAGAAACACTGGGTCTATGATTTTTTTTAAAGGATTAAGTTTTTGTGTGTTATGGTGGCAGGCAGAATAATGGTCTCATAAATGTGTACATCCTACTCCCTGGAACTGTGAATATGTTAGTTTTCACGGCAAAAGGGACTTTGCAGATGTGATTAAATTAAGAATCCTGAGAATTGGACATTTATCTTGCATTATCTGTGTTGATCCAATATAATCACAAGGGTTGCTGGAGAGAGAGAGTGTGTGTGTGTTTATGTGCAATCACTTTTAAGGATAACTTTGGGCCATGTTAACAGAAAAAAGAGAAAGAGGTTGAAAAATATGAAAAAAAATGGAAGAGATGAATAGTAGGTCCCTGAGGTATGAGTTATATTACAGGAAAGAGGAAGTTCTATGATGAAATGGAAAGAAAAATTATACTCTCAGAATCACTTTGGTAAAAATATGTAATCATCTATTCCAGAGAGCTACTGACTAAGAACTGGAGGATATAATTTTGAAGATATAGAGTAAAATAGAAAAAGTTCCTAGTGGAGTCTAAAGCTGGTTCAATGGGCATAATAACAAGATAGACTACTTACAAACAGAATCTGCTTTACTTATTCAGTGAAATGCTTTACAAGTCTATGTGAAAACTCCAATATAAAAATTTATTCATAAGGATACATTTTTTTCTTTTATTTAGATATTAGGGTATGTGTAATTTTTAAATATTTAAAATAGAAATGTCTCATATACCTTTTATTGGTCCCACGGCCACCCCTTAAAGAAAATGGCCCAAGGTCAGTTAGAGAATATTGAATCACATTTTCATTAAGCTCCCAACAATTAGAATTAATAGAATTTTCTGAATGGAATAAAGGTTATGACAAGATTTTGCTGACTGAGCTGCAACTTTATTGCCATGGATTAGATATAAAAATGACCTTAAGTAATTTTCCTAATAACTATATGCAGGTACACAAGCTTTCAAATTACTTTACAGGAGTACTTACCTAGATAATGTGATG